>NC_052152.1:29103843-29407860 GCF_902713615.1 Scyliorhinus canicula
TGTGTAGCCACTGGAAAAAGTGGAATTTGACAACCAACTCTTCTGAATTGCAAGTGAGTGGTAGTCGGCAAAGATACCATTTATCTCATTAGTTGTTCCTGGAGTTGCATTGCAAACAGTGACGGTGCTGGTACAATGAATAGCTGTAGGACTCCCAAGGCTTCAGGTGACTCATGTCTGTGTAGGAGTATTCCTGGAGATTGACTACGCAGCTTTGCAGCATTAGTTCTCATTGCTTGCCCAGGTAGGATCACCTTACTGCAATATAGGCTTGCAGGGTTACCGAGAACTGAGTTAAAAGGTCCTGGTCTCCAGTGATCGGTCTACTTATCAGGCTCTCTATATAAGCCAGACTGGCTGGTCAGTCATCAGTAGTATGCACTGCAGGCTGGTTGGGTTCAAGGGCAGTCTATCACACAGAGATGATTGCAATGTGTGTATTATTTTATATCCTGAAGTTCTCCCCGACTCCCCTGCTCACCTCTCAAACTGAACAATCCCTCAATGTAGGGCATTTATCCATTCAGTCACCAGAGGAAATGTAAAAACAAAGTCTTAGGCGTTGCCTTTGGTTCAGGCGTCGTAATATTGCCTGAGGGCCACAACAGCATAGTTTTAAACTCCAATCCAGGGACATGAACATTGATTCTCGGCCTGCAAAGTCAGAGGTGCTGGCCGGGATGCTTCGGCCCTGCCATGTTGGGTATCCCCGCAGCGGACATGGCAGGCTTTGTGGGACTGGATGGCCCTGACTGTGGGAGGGGGATCAGAAAATCCCACCCATCATCTTTTGGATGAGATATTAAACTGAGGCTGTGTCTGTGTTCTCTCACAAAAGATCCCATGGTACAATGCAACAAAGAGCCAGGGAGTTCTCCCTGTGTCCTGGCCAACATTTAATCCTCAATCAACACCGGTAAACCAGATTCTTCAGAATTTATTTCATTGCTGTGTGTAGAACCTTGCTGTGCGCAAATTGGCTGCTGTATTTCCCTACATTACAATCATGACTACTGTGGTGGTATGATTAGCATAGCTGCCTGCCATTGGTGCAGAACACAGGCTTACCATTGGCCCTGGTCGGTCATGTGCCTCTCGACCGGTTGGTTGAGACCAGTCATGTGACGGCTCCCCGATTGGTTGAGAGGCTGAGTTAACCCCGCCCTGGAGGCGGGGTATAAATACCCAGTACGCCCGGCGGTCGTCCATATACTGTAATCGACCGCAGGCCTAACATCTAGCTGATTAAAGCCATACTTTTGTACAGCAACTCGTCTCGCGTTCAATTGATGGTACATCAATTTAATCAGCAAGATGTTAGCTTCAAAATCCCTCACTGGCTGTGAAGCACTTTGGGACATTGTGAGGCCCTGAAAGGTGAATTATAAAGTAACACATAAAAGACAAGTTGAAGTTGTGCATTGTTAGAATTTTATATCAACATACAAAATAACACTTTTTCTGTGTGGATAAGTCATTAGAATTCCAGTGTCAGGCCTTCACTACACTGCTATCAAACTATACTGTCAGTGCAAAATCTAGTGTTGTTAACAGATACAACACTGCATATATTTCTGTACAAGGTTAGAAATTTGGGTGTTGAAAGTAATGGGTGATTTTAAGCAAATGACCATGCAAATGATTTTACTCTGAAGAGTGCATTTGCTGCTAGTCCGATCATATTCTCCACACTTTGGGACCTTCAGTGCTGCTCACCTCTCACAGCCCCCTAGTCACTTGCTCTCTTCTCCCTCAGTCTTCAGATTTCCTGCTCATCCATCTCCAGGTTCCCCGATTATCTCCTTCTCTTTGAGCTGTAGTGGAACAGTTGCTATGCAGTAAATAAAATTCACTTTGCACAGTGTGGAGAATGAGGGTGCACTTAGGTCATACCTTACAGCATGTGTGCTACTATTAATAGTCTTTTCGCTTGTCAGAAAAACCTCTATAGTAATAAAGTGCAGAAAGCACAGAAATCTTGCGAATCTGGTAGAAATGCAATTGAATATGTTGCAATCATGTAAGTGTTATATATGTGGCTAATAGACGGTTGGTGGTACAAATCTTTAGTATTGCTGAAAAAAGAGATACCGGGCAAGATTTTCTGGCCTCCCAGCCGCATATTTCCCGGTGGCGTGCTGATGCTGGCGGCGGGATTCTCAATTCCCAAAGTTGTCGATGGGAATTCCGGCAGGATCAGAGAATCCCGCGGGCAGCGAACGACCGGAGAATTCCAGCCATGTTGTTGAAGCTTTTCGTCTTGCACTCACCTGGACAGATGCAAGAACACCAAATTTGAAATGGACCAATAATCTATACCACAAGAGAAAAGGGACGTTGATTGGTTGGCTAGCCAATTGGTGACTCTGATTGGTCATGACTATTGGGGAGTTATTGTTCCATCTGGCTTTGTTTATTCAAAAAAAGGTGTAATGTCTCGACATATTCCTTTTGGCTGTGGAGGGCTGGTCCTTACATATGAATATATGTAGCTTCAACAAGCGTGAGTGCATTCCGGACTGATAATCTTAAATTGGTTGTTAGTGTAATTCTTAGCACAGTCAGGGTTGGTCAGCAAGTGCGAGCCAGTCGTGGGATCACATCTAATATTACAGATTATGGGGGCGATTTTGTGCCCCCTCTCTCCGCCCGTGAGAAAGTCGACATGGGCTTAAAATCTGTAGAGAAGTGAAAAACGTTCTTCTCTCTGGCGTGATCTCCACTGCCCCTCACCAGTGGAGCTGGGAGAATCACGCAGGTGAGTCTGAGAACCTCATTTTTATACATCAGCGAACACTCTCTCCAGACGCTCCCCTCCTCACGGAATCCTGACCCAGTGCCGGCGTGACGTCTCGCCGGCATCATTTACACTAAGTCTGGCCAGGCATGAGGCAGTCCAGGGAATCCCTCCAGGAGTTTACAGGTATGTATAGTCCCCGAGAAGGGGGAGGGGTGGGGGGTAAAAGGACATTCAACCCATGCCGGGGCAGTTCCAGGGCAGGAACCTAGTGTGAGCCCCATGATGGGATGACGATGACTGTTCTGCGGGGGGAGGGGATCTCTGCCGGTAATGACTGTTGCCGGGGGCAGACAGCCCTGAGACCTCAGGGTCATGTGGCCTGGGTGCCATTCAGCTGCATTGCTGGTTGGACCCCTTTAAAGATGGCACCCTGATCTGTTTGTAGTCGGTTTCCGGCTCTAAGAGTCACCAGAATGATGGTATTAACATGCACTTGTTTTTTCTAAGGGGTCCAAGATTGATGGGATTCACTCCGTTTTTCTCGCCGGGACTGATACTTTGCCATTTCTTGGTAAGATTCCGTCCTAGGTTCTGAGTTTTGCAAGCACAGGTTGGTTGAGTATGGTCAGTACTCTGCCTATTGCGAACAGCCGGAGCAATGTGCTATTTCGCATTCTTGTGTCTGTCCTCGTGAGTGCAAGACAAAAAACTTTGACAGCATGTCTCTTTTTTTTCAACTATATGTGTTATTGTTAATGCCATCTTGAGGTGCTGTAAATTGAAAAACGACCCTGATTTTTGTAACGTGATATTTGCATGCACAAAGTCTTGGAAGTTACTTTCATGGTGTAACATTCTCTTCCAAGTTATATTCCTAACCTAACATTCACAGTGAAGCCCCTTGATTGCACGTGCGGCAACATACTTCCTTGTCCTTGTTTGAAATTTCTACACAAAGATAGCCTTAAATCAGAAATAAAAGCTACTGAAGTGAATAAGGGAATATCTGGGCTTGAACATTGACCTAAAACCTGTGCACAAATGGATAATTGCAAATGCAGCACCTGAGCTGTACTTGTTCAACTGTCCGAAAGCGAATTTGCTGCACAGTTCCTAAACATAGATGAATGTCACAAAAGAACTGTTGGCCTCAGAAGGCAGAGAAGTGATGTCATAACGAAGATCTGGAAAATATTCTGCAATGTTCGTGACATTTGGCACTGAGTAGGCTTTTAATTTAGAATCCCCGTTTAACAGAGCCATATTTAAGAATGAAATGTAAAATGAGAATCCAGTGTTATTCTGCAAGGATGGCTTGACAGCTGCCCCGCCCGCGCTGTATATCGTTATGTTTTGCAGTGGATAGGCATTCGCCCTAGGATTTGTCACGCAGAGCTTCTTCAGGCCGAAGATGATGAGATACTCTGTGAGTACGGGGTTGCAGCTGCACAAAGAAAGCCTAAGGTTTGGAACCGACGAGTAGTTCAGCAGCAGTCCCACTGTAGCGGTGTCTGACACCCACACCACCAATTCATTGCTGAAGGTTGGGTTGGCTTTGTCGATATCTTTAGAAGACACAGTCTTGCAGTTGCACTCAAGGTTGGCAAGAACAGTACTGCAGTCTGGGATGCTGGAGAAGCAGCTGCAATTGCGGAAGTTGCTGTCGTTTTGAAAGATGAGTGTGTGGTTACTGCTCCTTACCACAGCCACACACACACAGCACCAGAGTGCAGCGAGGAGCACCAGCTGGTTTGACACAGCACCCGTCACCTTCATGTTTACAACATAACGTGATACAAACTGACAAAGATTTTCCATTCTTTCACAGCGCCTGAAATAAACAAAAAAAAAATGAAATGGTTGGTAGCGACTTCTTCATCATTGTCTGGACATTTAACAATAAAGCATAAAGAAAATCCCTGTTGGGTGGAGGAAGCCAAACAGTTGCTTATAGGATTTATCCTATCAATCATTCAACTGGTCACTCAACCCCTTCCTCCTCATTAACTCTCCCAAAACCTGTGCACATTCAGACCCCTGCAAGTAACATTTCTCAGGCCACTACTGCCTGGGAGGAACGAGAGTAACCAATCCCTTAAGTCAAATTCCCTTCCACTGCAAAATATACAAACTGGCCAGTATCTTCCCTTTGGCTGATTCAAAGCCATGTGGGGAATTTTGGGGGGCGATTCTCCGATATGGCGGCCAAGTGTTCGTGCCGTCCTGAACGGCGTCGCGTTTCATGACGGCGCGGACAGGGCCCTGGCACAACCTATTCTGACCCCCACAGGGGGCCAGCACGGCGCTGGAGCGGTACGCGCCGCTCCAGCCTCCGTACGCGGCGCCGAATGGGCGCCACACCAACCCGCCCATGTGCAGTTGGGCCAGCTCAATCCTGCGCATGCACAGTTGAGTTGCGCCATCCTGCGCATGCGCGGGGAACTTCTTACGCGTGCCTGCCCCGACCCAACATGGGGTCGGTGTTCAAGGGCCGGCCGCGGCGGAATGCAGGCCCGGGGAGAAGAGGTTGGCCCCCCCGATCGGTGGGCCCCGAACGCAGGCCAGACCCCTTCGGAGCCCCACCCCCGGTGAAGGAAGCCCCCTCCCCGCCCCACCACGGGCCGCCCCACCCCCACCTCTGGGCATTCCCGCAGAGTTCCTGCCGACAGCGACCAGGGGTGAATGACGCCGGCGGGACTCTTTCGTGTCGGAGCAGCCGCTCGTCCCATCTGGGCTGGAGAATCGGCGGCCCCGCTGATTCCAGCGGCCCGCACCGCGCCAGACGCGCCGGCGCAAATGGCGCCGATTCCCCGCACCTCGGAGAATCGTGCGCCGGGGTCGGGGCGCGGTTGCTCCGATTCTCCGGCGCGGGGCTCAGAGAATCGCCCCCAGATGCGTTATCATCAGTTCATTTCTTTAAAAATATAATTTTTCAACTTCATCCCCGATACTGCTTTGAATTAGATGATCTTAGTCGAGGCGATGATGGGAAGACAATTGACTCCAAGGCCCTAGAGGAAAACTCATGAAGGGCTCCCAGTCCTGATCATGAAGCACTAATTTATGATTATAAACAGGCTTGTGTGAATGTCTTCTGAGGAATAGGTTCAAGCTTGGCTGTTGGTGCTATCATATTCTACACAGTTGTGTAGCGAATGACAAGCGCTGTCTGTTGTAAGGTTCTCACACTGGATCTCTCACTTTACTTGAAATTTGTGAAGTGATCATTTACAGATATGTCAGTGTTTCAAATTATGAATTTGGGATCCTTAATTTCTTCCAAGGTCTTCTTCTTGCTGCTATTCATCTAACACTTGGACTGGTTTGGGATCTTCCATACATCTCACTGTTTTGGACATAAACGTCAACCCAAAGTATCCCAACTGCTGTAATTAAGCACTGCACAGTGATTGCTGGACACTGCTCGTGCCTGTCTTTTGATGTCACAGTGCTGACATGGTCTCCTTGCCCTCACATTGTTTTATGAGCGGGACTGTTGAGGCTGTTGTGTACCACGGTTTAACCTCACCACACAAAATGGATCGGGTTTACTGGTGAACCTCTTATCTGTCGACTTGGATGGATTTTTCTAAAGTCAGATCTTCTTTAGGTTGGAGTATATCTGAAAATGTATCATTGGTCACTCCCGCTACTATTCAATTTCTTTTGAGCTCTGACTGGGTGGCACGGCAGCACAGTGGTTAGCACTGCTGCCTCACCGTGCCAGGGACCAGGGTTTAATTCTGGCCTTGGGTGACTGTCTGTGTGGAGTTTGCACATTCTCCCCGTGTCTGCCGGGATTTCCTCCAGTTTCCTCCCACAGTCCAAAGATGTGTAGGTTAGGTGGATTGGCCATGCTAAATTGCCCGTTAGTGTCACAAGATGTGCAGATTAGGTGGGGTTACGGGGATGGGAGGGGAGTGGGCCGAAGTGGGGTGCTCTTTCGGAGGGTCCACGCAGATTTGATGGGTCGAATGGCCTCCTTCTGCACTGTAGGGATTCTATGACTGAAGGTCACTGTAGTCACAGCCTTCAGCCAATCTGTATAACTAATTTATGAAAGAGTCTACGGATGCCCCAGCCCTCTGGACTCTCTTGTTAAATTTTACCTGCTCATCAATTCTATTGCTTCTTCGGTTCAAGTAGGTGTCAAAGGACTTCATAACCTCTTCAAAGTTATCGGAAGATTAATTTATTCCTTGACTGGCAATTATTTTGTTGGCTATTGGACCGTCTGAATATAACAGCGAATTCATTTGTTCAGTCTGGTTTCTTATTCATCCCTAATGCTATCATATATTTTTTAATTCCTCTTCTCCATAATGCCCAATTTTGCACCTGGCCTGGTTCTTCCAAATGCCTTAATTGGTCTGTCAGTGTTGATTTTCCATCCATGGCCGTTTACATCACACTGTTTTTTTTCTCAGATGGCACCGCAGTAATTATTTTGTTTCTTCCTGTCATTGTTAGGATTTGGTCGATTCACATCACGATTACGGAATCATTTTAAACTTCAGTGATTCGGTCGAAAATCTTTTGAACAAATTCTTTTGGCTGGCTAGTTGCTTGCCTAAGCTTTTGTTTTTTTTAAAATAAACATTTTAGTGAGGCATTTTCGTTATAGTAACAACAACAAAATAAACAATATACATGAAACCATAAACATAGTGCAAAAGCCATTTCCCTCTTGTACAGGTCCCACCCTTATTGACCTCCTACTCTAAACTAAACTACTCCCCCCCCCCCCCCCCCCCCCCCCCTGTCTGCTGATGATTAATTTCCCGCTAAGAAGTCGACGAATGGTCGCCACCTCTGGGCGAACCCTAACAGTGACCCTCTCAAGGTGAACTTGATTTTCTCCAAACAGAGAAGCTAGCCATGTCCGATAGCCAGGTCTCCGACTTTGAGGGTTTTGAGTCCCTCCAAGCTTATAGTATCTGTCTCCGGGCTACCAGGGAAGCAAAGGCCAGAACGTTGCCTCTTTCTCCTCCTGGATTCCCGGGTCATCTGACATCCCGAAAATTGCCACCTATGGACTCAGCGCCACCCTTGTTTTTAACACTGTGGACATGACGTCCGCAAACCCCTGCCAAAATCCCCTAAGCTTCGGGCATGTCCAAAACATGTGGACATGGTTCGCTGGTCCTCCCGCACATTTTGTGCACCTGTCCACCCCAAAGAACCTGCTCATCCGGGTCACTGTCATGTGAGCTCAGTGAACAAGCTTGAATTGTATCAGGCTGAGCCTGGCACATGTTGCGGACGCGTTAACTCTACTCAACGCGTCTGCCCATAGACCATCCTCTATCTCTCCTCCCAGTTCCTCCTCCCACTTGCGCTTCAGCTTCTCGGTCTGTGTCTCCTGTGATCCCATAAGTTCCTTGTAAATGTCCGAGACACTCCCTTCTCCAACCCACCCTCTGGAAATGACCCTGTCCTGAATCCCCCTTAGCGGTAGGAGCGGGAAGGTTGACACCTGTTTACAAGGAAGTCCCGCACCTGCAGATACCTGAATTTGTTTCCCCTCGCCAACCCAAACTTTTCCTCCAACTTGGAAAGCTCCCCTCTATGAACATAGCCCCCATCATCTCAATCCCCGCTCTCCGCCATATCCGGAACCGACTGTCCATACTCCCCGGGGCAAACCGGTGATTATCACAGATTGGGCCCAAACCTGTCCCACATGCCACCTCCACTGGCCCCAAACTCTCAGGGCCGACACCACCACTGGACTGGTGGAGTACCACACCAGCGGGAACGGCAGAGGCGCAGTTAGTAATGCCTCCAAACTGGTGCCCTTACATGAAGCCGCCTCCATGCGCACCCACGCCGACCCCTCCCCCACCACCCACTTCCTGATCATGGCTATATTAGCCGCCCAGTAATAGTTGCTAAAATTTGACAGCGCCAGCCCGCCATCTCCCCGACTCAGCTCAAGCATTACTTTCCTTACTCGCGGGGTCTTGCCCACCCAGACGAAGCCCATGATCACTCTGTTGACCCGCTAAAAAAAGGACCGTGGAATAAAAATTGGGAGTCACGGAAATACAAATAGGAATCTCGGGAGGACCATCACCTTCTCCGTTTACACCCTCCGAGCCAGAGACAACGGAAGCGCGTCCCATCTCTGAAAATCGTCCTTCATTTGGTCCACCAGCCGGGCCAGATTCAATTTATGCAGATGGTACCATTCCCGCGCCACTTGGATACTAGGTACCTAAAGCTTCCCTTTACGAACCTAAAAGACAGCTCTCCCAGTCGCCTCTCCTGTCCCCTCGCCTGAACCACAAACATCTCACGCTTTCCCATATTAAGCTTATACCCCGAAAACCGGCCAAATTCCCCTGAAGCCCTCATGATTTCGTCCATCAATTCTATTGAGGCCGAAACGTACAGAAGCAGGTCATCCGCACAGAGTGAAACCCTGTGCTCCACGCCCAACCCCCCCCCCCTCCCCCCCAGACCAGTCGTCTTAAGCCCCTCGAGGCTCTCAGAGCAGTTGCCAACGGCTCTATAGCCAGAGCAAACAACAGTGGAGAGAGGGGGCATCTCTGTCTTGTCCCCCGGTGCAGTCTAAAATAGTCCGATGTAGTCCTATTCATCCGTACACTTGCCACAGGAGCCTGATACAGCAACCTGACCCAGTCGATAAAGCCCCGCCCGAATCTGATCCATCCCAATATCTCCCACAGATCGTCCCATTCTACCCGATCAAAAGCCTTTTCTGCACCTCCACCTCCCTACCTTCCGGGGGCATCATGATCACATTTCACAGCCTTCTTACATTGGCCACCAACTGCCTGCCCTTAACGAACTCCGTCTTGCCCTCCCCAATAATGTCCGGAACACAATCCTCAATCCTGGAGGACAAGATTTTGGCCAGCAACTTGGCATCCACATTTCACAGGGAGATCGGCCTGTAGGACCCACACAGCTCCGAGTTCTTGTCCCGCTTATGAATCAGCGAAATCATTGCCTGTGGCATCATCGGGGGCAGCACCCCTCTTTCCCTTGCCTCATTGAACATCCTCATCAACACCGGCCCCAATATCCCAGAGAACTTTTTATAGAACTCCACTGGGTACCCGTCCGGCCCCGGGGCTTTACCCGCCTGCATGGCCTTCAGACCTTCCACTATCTCTTCCAGCCCGATCGAAGCCACCAGCCCTACTACCCGCTCCCCGTCCACCTTTGGGAAATTCAGCCCCTCCAAGAAGTGCCTCATCCCCTCTGGCCCCGGAGGGGGTTCCCACCTGTACAGCCGACTGTAGAAATCCCTAAACGCATTATTCACCCCGACTGAATCATAAACCAGGTTCCCATCTCCGTCATTTACTTCCCCTATCTCGCTGGCTGCCTCCCTCTTTCTAAGCTGCTGTGCAAGCATTCTGCTGGCCTTCTCTCCATACTCATAGATTGCCCAACTCGCCTTTCTCAGCTGCTCCACCGCTCTCCCTGTGGTCAGCAATCTAAACTCCGCCTGTAACTTCCGCTGTTCCTTTAAAAGCCCTGCCTCTGGGGTCTCCGCATACCTCCTATTGATCTGTAGTATTTCCTTTATCAGTCGGTCCGTCTCTGCCCTGTCCATCTTCTCCCTATGGGCCCGGATCGAAATCAGCTCCCGACCTGACCACCGCCTTCAGTGCTTCCCACACCACCGCTGCTGAAATTTCCCCCGTGTCATTGACCTGCAGGTAGCTCTGAATACATTTCCTCAGCTGCTCGCACACCCCTTCATCGGCCAAAAGTCCCACATCCAACCTCCAGTGCGGGCGCTGATTACTGTCTTTACTAACCTGCAGGTCAACCCAGTGTGGAGCATGGTCTGAGATTGTGATCGCCGAGTACCCCGTGTCCACCACCCCAGCAGCAAGGCCCTGCTCAAAATAAAGAAATCAATCCGGGAGTACACTTTATGCACGTGTGAGTAGAAGGAGAACTCCTTCACTCTCGGCTGCCCAAACCTCCATGGATGCACCCCCCCCTCCCCCATCTGCTCCATGAACCCTCTTAGTTCCTTTGCCATTGCTGGCACCCTGCCCGTTTTCGAGTTTGACCAGTCCAAGCCAAGGTGCATAACTGTGTTGACCCATGACCAACCTGTGCGAGTCCAGGTCCGGTATCTTCCCCAGCACCTTTTTATAAACTCCACATCATCCCAATTTGGCGCATACACATTTACAAATATGACCTGCCCCCCCTCCAGTTTCCCACTGACCATAATGTACCGACCTCCCACATCCGAGACTATTCTACGTGCCTCAAACACCACCCGCTTATTGATCAGGATCGCGACCCCTCTAGTCTTTGAATCCAGTCCCGAGCGAAAGACCTGACTGACCCAGCCTTTCCTCAGTCTAAGGTGCGTCTCCTGCAGCATTACCACGTCCGCCTTTAATCCCCGACTTCAGACACATATTCCCTTTTGACCGGCCCATTTAACGATTGAACATTCCAAGTGATCAGCCGAGTTGGGGGGCTCATTGCCCTCCCCCTGCACCGATCAGCCATCCTCTTTTTTCAGGCCCACCTCCAGCCCGTGCTCCGCACCTCCATCGGTCCATCCCCAGGCAGCCTCCACCCCCAACCTCTCTCTGTCCCTCAGTTGACGTCCCTCCCTCGTTAGCAGAACATTCGCCCCTCACCTCGTAACAACACCCTGTAACCCAACCCTTTTACTAAATATGCACACCCCCCACTGCACTTCCATGAGCTAGCTCGCCCGGCTAGCTTGGTGGCCCCCATCCCTGGCGCCAGATAGTCTCCCACCTATTGTTCCCTTCCCACCCTCACCCCACCCCGCTCATACAAACAAACTCCAGTATCAAACAATCTCCACACAATTGCCACACGGTAGTAGAGTTCACCTCCCCCCCCCCCCCTCCCTGCATCCCATATGTGCAGTGCACCCCACTGCCTGATGACCGGCACGGGAAAAATGTCAGCCTGGCACCTTGGCACAGCCAGGCTGGCACCCAGCTGAAACTACACGGCCAGGCTGGCAGTGCCAAGGTGCCCAGGTGGCACCAGCAGTGCCAGGGTACTACCCTGCCCAGAGGGCAACCACCTGAGGGTCTCCCATCCCCTGGGAGACTCCCCCCCCCCCCCACAAGTGCCGTCCTGGCCTGCAGGATTACTCTTCCAGTGACATCACCACAATGTCATTATAGTGCCCATATCAATGCACTTACATTGAAACACTTCCAACACTTTTACAGTCGTGCATTTAACCTTCTAATGTGATTGTCCTTGCACCAATTTGCCATGAACTGTGATGTTCGACCCTCCCTTCTCAAACTCTCAGCAGAACCAGATTTCCAGATCCACTTATATACGATAACTGATCCTTCCCCTCTCATTCTATGTTCTTCAGGCACGAGGAGATGTCTTTAACACTAACACTGTGTACAAAGTGCAACCAGCAGACTCTTTGCTGCAGAGAGCAGTATTTATTGTCTTGACTATACTATCTCCTACCACTAACATTTCTTTTCATCCACCTAGTTGAATGGCCTTTTGTACAGTGACTGGTCAGTTTGCTTATCTAACCAACAGACGTTCCCTCATCCACACAAGCAGCGGAAACCTTGTACCGGGTTGGATAAGGGCAAAGGCCAAAGCTCTTTCTGCACTGGGGTTCCCTTACCTGCCTGACTTGGAGTCGCACACTCTTACTCCCAGATCACTAACCAGACTGTGCCACTCTCGAACCTAAAGACTGTGATTGCCTCCTGAATCAAAGTGTCCTGGTAACTCTATCCCTCCTCGATGCATTGCACATCTGTACCTCAAACTCCTTGAAATGTTCCTCGACAAAGACGTATTGTAAAAAGGCTGGGTGGAATCACAATGCCCTCCATGGTCGCCCACATGCTAGGGATGCATACCTCCTGCACTGACATCACTATCTAACCTTGTTTTATATGGTGACTAATTAAAGTTTATGGGGGTGAAATTGATACAACAGCAATGCCAAACTGCTTGTTGATAATCATCATCACCACTGCTGAAGTTCACAGAACAACAGCTCAAACACTTTTTAGACTAATTTCTTTGTCTCACTGTCACCTTTAAATGGTTTGAAATGAATAATCTTGGCAATACCTTCCAAGTAAATGGAAAATAAAAACTGGTGTAGTGTATAATCGGCCAGCTGATTTACTACCAGTTTGTTTTGCAGCGCTGGTTTAGACCAATTCCACACCCATTCTGTTTAATCAACTTAGACTCTTAACTAATTATTTAATCCAGTAGGTTAACTGGATATATTTGCCTGGAAAATACCCCGTCACCTTCCCTAATGCTGTAGCATCACTTTGTGATTTTATTTCTCCCGTGCCATTCACAGACTTACAGCCGCTCAATGCCTTCACTCCCTTTTTAAACTGTTGTTGCTCAGAGTTTCCACTCTTTTCGCCACAAAAAACGATAATGTGCATTCGCATGGCACCATTAACTTCGTAAAATGTCCCACGCCGTAATTTTATCTTTTTAAAAGGGCTGTCAGTGCTCAAAAGCCTAAACACTAAAAAAGAAAGCCAGGGGCATTAAAATTAAACAGTTACAAAGGGTACAACTCATACTTGCAATTTCAGGCACCGAACATATTAATTGACAAAGCTATTCGTTTAAACTGGAGTGCTTTAATGATCTTATCATTGCAACTGCTTCTTCGTAAACCATTGGAAATGAAAGTTAGGAAAGTTGTAAAATGGGTGGGTGATTTACGGTCACCCGCTTGAAGCCATCACACAAAGTCAAGTTCCACCCCAGTTAATCTAATCAATTCCATCTTTATGTTACTAGTCCAGATTTCACGCTGAGTGGCAAAGTGACAGCACCTGCTGCAGGCCACATAGTGAGTAACCCACAGAGATCGAGAAGTCTCTGCGATTTCCAAGGTTTTGTTTTCAATTTAGAGTACCCAATAATTTTTTTCCAATTAAGGGGCAATTTAGCTTGGCCAATCCACCTATCCTGCACATCTTTTGTGGTTGTAGGGGTGAGACCCGCACAGACAGGGGGAGAATGTGCAAACGCCACATATTGAGTGACCCAGGGCCGGGATTGAACCGGGGTCCAAGCGGCGTAGGCAGCAGTGCTAACCCCTGCGCCCCCATGCCGCCCTCCCAATTTCCAAGTTTTACTTAAGTTCAGACAATTGTTTAAAATTTTAATGTTACCTCCCTTTATTTTCTCCTGCTTGAAACCGGGACATTGGGAATATAGCAACTGATTGCAGTCTGAGGTTCTCCTAGAACTTACAGTGCAGAAGGAGGCCATTTGGCCCATCGAGTCTGCAGCGGCCCTTGGAAAGAGCACCCTACCTAAGCCCACATCTCCACCCTATCCCGTAACCCAGCAACCCCCACCTAACCTTTTTGGACACTAAAGGCAATTTTTAGCATGACGAAGCCACCTAACCTGCACATCTTTGGACTGTGGGAGGAAACCGAAGCACCCGGAGGAAACCCATGCAGACATGTGGAGAACGTGCAGACTCCGCACAGACAGTGACCCAAACCCAGGTCCCGGCGCTGTAAAGCAACCGTGCTAACCACTGTGCTACCGTGCCGCCTCATGACAATGGGTTACAGCAGGACAGGCTCATATTTATCTCAGTGTGATTTGGACCTATTCAGAGAAAAAGCTATTCTCAGTATCAGAGGCAGGCCATTTAAAACCAAGATGAGGAGAGGTTTCCTCACTTAGATGGTGGTGAATTTGTTTCTATCCCAGAGAGTAGAAACGTAATCATTGAACATGTTCAAAACAGAAAATGATAGATTTCTGGATATTAATGAACATCAGGGGATATTGTTTACGTGGGGAAAAATGGTGTGGAGATAGATAATCAGCCATGATCTGGCTTAACGGGCGAATGGCCTCATCCTGATCCTTTGTTTCTATGTTCCCAGAACGCATTTGTTTCTGGATCAGTAGCTGAAGGTGAGCTATCTTTATTTCAATCCAGTTATCAACAGAATCCACCCACAATAGTTATTCTTATATTTTTGTTTCTAAACGGTGAGCTGTTTCAATACAAGTCTGAATGTTGACCTTAAGGGTGACTCTGTCCCGTGCCATCTAAAAATTAAACACACTGAGCAAACACATTGCTCACTGTTTCAAAGGTCATCCACACCGTTACTTCAAACAGAAAATACGGAGGCGTGATTACCATAGTAGCCACATTTTATGAGCTGATTTTTCATCTTTCAAGGGCAGTGGAAAGAGCCATTGCAATTGTTCCTGAGTGTAGCCTGGATTGTACCAACAAAATCACCTCAATGCAGTCATTTAGCAATACTTGTTCTTGTCCAAAAATGACTGGTTTAATAAATATAAATCGTTTGCAATTTCTGCACTGAAACATTTTGTGAGAAAGAATGATCTTCCTGGTTAAATTTTATTTTATAGTGGATATCGAGAATATACAGCAGTAGGAAAAAAAGTTTGATGTCAATTTTTCATTTTGTTGAACTATAGTCATTTATTCAACCTGATTCCAATGAAATGCCGTATGCTTCCTTGAAATATTCGAGAAAATAACTGATGTGCATAAATTAAAGGCCACAGGGTTGATCTTTTGCAAATACATTGACAATTCTCTAACATACCCCAGTGATATTTTCATAAGAAGCAATTAGGCTTCACATGATGCCATTGGCAGCTGAATTATCCAGAAGGAGGTCATCATTTTAGTTTTATCAGTGTCAATGATGAATCTTAATTTGTTCCAATTCCTTCTCTTGCTTTGCTGAAAGCCGAGGCTCGTGTTGGGCTGTGGTTTCACAGGCACCAGCTGCCCTGTGGTATTTAAGCCAAGTGGCCACTGTTGATGTGTGAATTATATGAGGTCTTTAACTGAGTCTCGGCAGAGCATTTAGCCATGGTGACATGAAAATTGAGCCCAATCCTGTTCTCACCCAGGATCTGCACGCACAGTCACTCGTAGCGATTGTGACCTGGCATCCTGAAAGATCTTGCCCTTAACGAGCCCAAATTCCAGCTGCTGTCTTGGCTGAGGTCAGCCAGTTCAGCACAAGCCATGGATTCAATCTTGGACTTTCCCGATCGTCATGGCTAACTGCCCTACTATGCAAATTATTCACCTACGGAGCTGGCGGTGGGAGATGGAGCGGAGTCTTCACGCAAGTTAGGGATTTTCCCTCAAGCTCCTAATCTTATATAAATCTATCCGTTGGATCCTTTTCAGAAAGGCAAGCTATTCTGATTAAAGCAGAGCAGCACGTGTAAACAGGTGAAAAGGCGAATAATTGTGAAACATCATTTCGGCAAAAGCGCTAACATGGAGTAAAGTCTGAAACAAGCTGAAAGAAGGAGGTGTTACTTCTCAAGCTTGAAGCAGCACACACGCCTGGCAGCAGGATCCACAAGCAGCACATGCACAAAAGAGAAAAAGCATATGACTTACGTTGCGCAGACAAAACATTGTTAAACTCTGAATCAGCCGTCATCAGCATATTCAAATAATGCAAAAATATAGGTAGAGCAACTTGGTTAAGTCATCAGGCGGAAGGATAATTTTCTCCAATTGCATCTGCTTCTTGTTGCATGGTTATTTAATTACTGCTTCATAGCAACCTGCTGGCAGCTGGCTATGTGTCTACTGTGAAATATATAGGGATGGTTCCAATTACACTGTTTTCTGTCTTAATCCAGAAAGCAGACTACTGTACTGAAGCTGCCGTGGCTCATAGCTGTTGCAAATGTGTTTTTTTTAAATGGTATATAGGTGGGAGCCAAAGAAGTCTATTTGTTTCCTTTTTTTAAAAAATAGTTTCCTGCCAGTAGGTTGCTACAGAGAGATTTTGGCAAATGGGGTAAGTTTCTGCAGGGTGCTGTTTGTGTACTCCTGCTGCTGATCACCATTCTCTTGTTCCTAGGTTCTTGGCAGTCGCCAGGCTAAGACACAGGGGAAGAGCAGCAGCATGAGCACACAGTCTGGAACGGGTCCACACGGCGAAAATATGAATAACTTTAAAATGGATCAAGTTAGGAAAAACACTCTTCGTTATTTAGACAGGTTTCCACTGCTCCCACTAGTGTTACTGAATGGGATAATATTTGAGCTTTAATGTTAAGAGCAATGATACCCTTAGATTGATATACCAAAAGGAGGCCATTTGGCCCATCGTATGTGTGCATCATGCCTCTTTGAAAGAGTCACTCATTTGCTCTTTTTCCACAAACCTTTTGTTTGACCTTTTTAAGCATGTCTAATTTATTTTTGAAAGGTACTTTTGACTCCACTACACTGTCCTTTTATGCAGTTCACTGCAGCTGATAATAACTTGTTGCAGGAAACAACATTTCCAGCTGTCCATTCTGGTTCTTATGCCAATTATCTTAAACTTGTGTCCCCCTAGTCATCAATCCCCCCCCCCCCCCCCCCCCCCCGCCCCACTGCTGATCCCCGGCCACTGGGGAACACTTCATCGGTGCCCAGCAATTTCAAACATTTTCTGCTCCTCCACTCACCTGCCTCTGCTGAGGGTGATTCATACTTGCGGTGCATAGTATTCATTTGTATAATGAATTTTGCTGTTGGTCCTCTCCATCTGCTGAACTGTTATCAGGGACGGGATCTACCAGTCACTCCAGTAGCAGGAATCTTGGTGGGCAGGGGAGCTTAATTTACTGGGAGGCCAAAAAAATCAGTTTCTCGATGGCGGGATGAACTTTAGCAATTGTTTTCTTGGGCGTTTAAAGCAGGTCGAACTTCCCGACAAACAATGCCGGAAGCCCTATCGCATGTATTAGAATCTCCTGCATGTTCATTAAAAGGCCATCTCGCTAGAACTAAGTTCCCTGCCAGCAAGAAATTCGAACGTTCACAGCTGCGCATGAGTGGCATGCGCCTGGAGAGGTAGATTTCTTCCATAGAATTTCTATCCCAAGCGTACTGTGCAGAAGTAGGCCATTCGGCCCATCGAGTCTGCACTTACCCTCCGAAGGAGCACCCTACCTCAACCCACACCCCCGTTCTATTGAATTCTCCCTCAGCGTACTCGAACAGGCACCGGAATGTGGCGACTAGGAGCTGTTCACAGTAACTTCATTGCAGTGTTAATGTAAACCTACTTGTGACAATAATAAAGATTATTATTCTTATTATCCCGGTAACTCCTTAACGCCATCTAACCTGCACATATTTGGACTGTGGGAGGATACCGGAGCACCCAGAGGAAACCCAACGCAGACACAGGGAGAATGTTGAAACTCCACACAGTCACCCAAAGCTGGAATTGACCCCAGTTCCCTGGCATTGTGAGGCAGCAGAGCTAACCACTGTGCCACCGTGATTAACATATGAGTTGTCTTTTTTAGTTAGCATCTGTAAACACCGGCCTATGCTTGCGACCAAGTAGTGGCAGTGCAAGTTGCATGGTGGGTGACCAAGGAAGGGAAGAAGGGTTAGCATGGCAGCGTGGGGCAATGGCCGGCAAAGGAGAAGGGACAGTGCAGGCTGTCTGGGTCCCCTTTAAATATGGAACCTGGACCTTCGACCACATGACGTAATGGCGGGCGCAGCAATTTCCTGCTTGCCCCCACCATGAGAATTGGCAAGCTTGTCATGCATGCATATGTAATGAGCTGATCAACACAAGATTGTGCATGGTCTGCTGACCTGCACCTCCACTCTCAACGCCCCACCCCCTCCCTCCCCACACACATACACACCCCAACCACCCTCTCAGCCCATAGAAATCACTCACTTCCGTGCTAACCACCAAACTTTGACTCCAGAACAGAAGATTTCAGCCGAGGAGTGGGAACCCTGTGGTTGGTGTTTATTTTGTTCATCTCCTAACTTAGCGACTGAAGTGTGATTCAATATCCTTAACTTCAAACTATTCTCTGTCAACGTTTATTTTATTAAATCCTGTAACCAGTGAATTTAGCTGATCATATTTTGAAACCACAGGTTTTCAGGTTTAGAGGCCAAGGTACATACTTGTAGCACAGTACATTGTAAGACTTCCACTGATTTTATGATCTACATTGAACAGCAATTAAGACTATGAACAATATTAAATAGTTTACATTACAGAGTATATACTATTAAAATTAAAAATATGTGAAGGATTGTACAATTTCATTATTTTTGAGAAGCCAATACGTTGAGAAACAGGGGAAACTATTTAAATGGCATCATCACCATTTTGGAGATGGCTAGGCACCGGAAACGATTTCAGACTTAGAAATGTGCCCAGAAAGCAGTAGATTCATCACAGGCTAGCAATGGCGACAATACATCTGGGACTTCTTTTCATCACATAAGTTCTGCCAATGTGTCACAAGGATATTATTGTGTTGAATGTTTGCAAATAACTTATGTAACAAGCTATAAGGGGTGACAATAGCCTTTTAAAAGCAACTGATTATGACAGTAAAATGGCTTTGTTCTGATTTTTTGTTCCGAAAACATTGTTTAATATTCAATAACCAAAACAAATTTGCGGTCTTCTGATGTAAGGTATGTTTTTATGGCAAGTTATGCTATCTTTGCTTGCACATTGGCGCAGGAGAAAAACATTCAACCCCTTGAGCATGTTCCACCATTCAATGAAGCAGTGGCTGATCTGTACCTCAGCTTAATTAAATGATTTTGTTCTATATCCCTTGATCACAGTAATGCACAATTCAAATTGACTCAGCATCTGAGGCCTTTCTGTTAATTGTATATCAATTGTGGTTAACTATTTGACATTAGTTGGGTTGTTACTTGAGCACAGATAAAGAGACACTTACTGACACTCAGATGACGGTTGAAATAGGAGGTATACTGGTATTTAGAATATGTCACTCTGTGAATAAAACTAAATGGAATAACGATTACCCTGGTTTCATCCTTCGCTAACTTGCTATCAGAAATTAAACACTTGAGCGAGAGAATTCCAAATTCCCAGTAGTCTTGTTGTGAAAAATCTCTTCCTAATTTCGCACCTGTATGGCCCATTCTAATTGTAAAAGGTTGCCCTCTTCTGGATTACCACAACAAAGGAAATATCTCTCTTTACTGTGGCAGTTGTAGCTTTATGGTTATCATTGTGCCTATGAGTCAGAAGGTTGTGGGTTCACGTCCCACCCTCAAAGACGTGGGTGTGCTGTGCTGTTGGGGGTGTCATCTTTCAAATGAGACATTAAATCAAGGCCTTCTCTCAGGTGTATGTAAACATTCCGATGACAATATTTTAAACCATGAATAGTTCTCCTGGGTGTTCTGGACGATATTTATCCCACAGCCATTAAAAAGAAAATATCTCTTCCTTGACACATTGCAAAGGTGATTACACCTCAAATGTATTTCATTGGCTAGAGAACACTTTGGGGTATCCCGAGGTTGCAAAAAGGCACCATATGAAATGCAAGTTTTCCCCCCTTTTACCCTACTGAATTATTTTAGCATGTCAAATGTCTTGATTAGATCACCCATCGGTCCTCTATATGTTCCAGCCAACTTGTCCTCATAATGTAACCCTTTAAGTATCATTTTTTTAAATAGAAATTTAGAGAATCCAATTATTCTTTTCCAATTAAGGGGCAATTTAGCGTGCCCAATCCATCTACCCTGCACATCGTTGGGTTGCGGGGGCGAAACCCATGCAAACACGGGGAGAATGTGCACATGGATCCAGAGCCGGGATCGAACCTGGGACCTCGGCGCCGTGAGGCAGCAATGCTAACCACTGCGCCACTGTATTGCCCCTTTAAGTATCATTTTGATCCATCTGCATTGCATCCTCTTTGGACAATATACCCTTCCTGAGGGGCAGTACCAAGAACTGCGGTACTCCAGATAGAGTCTGATCTAAGCTCTATAAATCTGTGGTATGACATATTTTTCTTTGTAAACACGGCTGAAATATGTTTCACATGCAATATTGTCTTCAGCTACTAAGACCAATCGTTTCCACTTCTGCAACACTGTCTGTCTGTAACTCTACCGTACCTCATTGCCACTGAAACCTCAATACTTGCTGTTGGTATTTCCATTGGCTGTTCTCGTGCCCACATCCAACTCAACTCCAGCACAGTGCGATCAAATAAAATCAGCTGTACTAGAATCTTGTGCTCAAATCATTGGGTTCGAGGGTCGTCATCACCAAAAACGGTTTGATGAAAATTTTGACCTACAAGAGCAAAAAGTAGCAGCCTTCATTGCCTGGCAGAACAACCCAAGATCGCAAGTTAAGAAGGCTGCATTGTAACTGCCCAAGGCTGCTGCTCAAAGAAAAATCTGGAAGACATGCAACATGTGGTGGGAAGAGAAAGCCTGAGAGCTCCAATAATGTGCTGACCAACATGACATGTGAAGGATTTTTCGAAGCCACCTGGGCCATCTAAATAGACCAAGGTCAAATGGACAAAATCCCCTCACTCGCAGGATGGTGCTGGCAGATGAGCCAGTGCTGGAAAGAAAATATTTTCAACAATTCCTCAACCATGGGTCCACAATGGCAGCTGATACTTGTCAGTGCCCTGTGGTAGAATCCATGGATGAACCATGATCGACGGGAGAGTTAAAGACAAGTAATCAAACAGATGCAAAACAACAAAGCCTGTGGCTGTGATGTATTCCAGCTGAGGTCTTCAAATCTATTGAGCTTTTGTTAACATCAAGATTCCATGCATTAATTCCATTCACCAACCCCATCTCTTCAAGGTGGCAATAATTTCAAAAGGGAGATGAATTATTCTGTGGAAACTATTAAGGTATTTTCCTCATGTCTATAGCAGGGAAAATCCTTAAACACATTTTCCTGAATTGTGGCTGAGGAAAATCTCCCACATTCGCAGTGTGGCTTTAGACCTTTCAAATTAATCTTTTTTTTCGACTTTCAAATGGCCAATGGTCCAGTGGAGGACAAAGAAAATACTTCACAGACACCCCAAAGTTCTGCTGAAGCTCAGCAGCATTGGCATTAATCACTGGGAGGAGCTTGGTACTGGTTATCATGGAAGCCTCATTGTGCTTTCAGTCATAAAGTCTTAATGATGAGGCAGAACAATGGCAGAGAAGAAAAGACAAAGAAGAAAATCCTGCACTCCAGACCCCACCACCTTGTGGTATATCCTGCCCCATGTGCCCAAAGATCTGTTGGTCGAGGATCAGCCTATTCAGTTACAAGAAGACCTATGATTGAAACCCGCCACCCTGATTGGACATCATTCTCGAATGGAGGAATAGATGATGATGAAGACTCATCAAACCTCAACTTTCTAGAGGCAGGAATCAAAGTGCTTCACTGGATTTTCTAATCAGAAGGCATTTAGCATGCAGGGTGGGAATTTACTTGAGACTGCTGCTCATAGGCCAACATATCGGAAGATCTCTTTAGCTAAGCTATTCAAGAGTTATTAAATATACCTCAAAGCAAGTAGGACTAGCAGCCACCACTGGCATTACATCGAATTCATCGAATTAAGTGGAACGTACAGCACAGAAAGAGCCCATTCGGTTCAACAGGTCCATGTCATTGTTTATGCTCCACAGGAGTCTCCTCTCACTCATTCTCTTTTAGCCCTATCAGTCTAACTTTCTATTCCTTTCTCCCTCTTGTGTTTATCTAGCTCCTGCTCAAATGCATCAATGCTGATCACCTCAACTACTGCTTGTGATAGTGACATCCATATTCTAAACACTCTCTTTTTAAAGAAGTTATTCCCTACTGGAATTATTAGTAAGAAATCTTACAACACCAGGTTAAAGTCCAACAGGTTTGTTTGGAATCACTAGCTTTAGGAGCACAGCTCCTTCCTCAGGTGATGAAGGAGCTGTGCTCCAAAAGCCGGTGATTCCAAACAAACCTGTTGGGCTTTAACCCGGTGTTGTAAGACCTCTTTCTGTGCCTACCCCAGTCCAACGCCGGCATCTCCACACCATGGAATTATTCGTGTCAATCTTGTCTTTATGGTCTCTACTTTTGCTCTCCTCTGTACATCTTCTCTGCCACTACAGTACTCTAATGAATCCTTTCGGAATCTGAAGAATTTCTATCAGGTTGCTCTGCAGTTTTCTCTTCTCAGACATGGCAATAACATTGCGAAACAATCTCAATACAGAGAGGCAGTGGTCTTTTTGAATCCCATGATGTTGAGACCCAGCAGCCAGCCATCTAACTTCCTTCTGTAACTAAAGAGCATCCAAGTAGGAGAATAAGGTAAGGTTCTGGAGCGCACAAATCACACCCAATTGTCAAAGTCAAACATGGAGTTATAAAAGCAATTACCATATGTATTTAACATATAATTTTATTATACTTTAAGAATATTTAGAAACCTTTCTTAGGGTGATGTAAAATAAACATTTAGAAGATAGAATGAATGGTAGTTTGAATTAGTCCAGGGGTCAATAAAGACAAAGGTGTATTTGACTGGAAAATGTATATAATTCTAGAAATGATCTGACCGAGGCTTAAACATTGAGTGGCTGAATTTTGGCAGGATGGGGCCACTAATTGGATGTGCTGGGGTGTTATTGCTTTGGGTGGATGAGGCAAGGATGTTGTCTATTACAATGTTTGGAAGAGGAAGCAAGCACAAATATGGTGAAAAGACAACTGATATGGAGGCACGTCACTCAATCTGATTGCAGTTGACAGAGTGTGCAATATAATTCTACAAGATCATAAGACGTAGGAGCAGAAGTGGGACATTCAGCCCATCGAATCTGCTTCACCATTCAGTGAGATCGTGGCTGATCTGAAATGATAATCCTCCACTCTACTTTCCCGCCTAATCCCCATAACCCTTGATTCCTTTACTAATTAAAATCTGTCTCAGCCTTGAACATACTTAACCACTCAGCCTCCACATACATCAGCGGTAAAGAGGTCCACAGATTCCTCTGAGAGAAGAAATTCCTCCCCATCCCTGCTTTAAATGGGTGACCCCTCACTCTGAGATGATGCCCTCTGGTCCTAGGCTCCCCCACAAGGAGAAACAAGTATCTCAGCCTCTACCCTGCCAAACATTCCTCGGTATAATAAGTGGGTGGAAGAAAGGTTATCCTGATTTGAAAGCAATTCAGCGTATCTTCAATCAATCCAAACGAAAAATATTAAGGGCCTAGAGACAATCACAATTAATAATACATGACATTGGTTGTAGCAGATGCAAAATCTGCAGCTGGCTCCCCAGTAACCCAGGCCTATGGAGGCAGTTGTCCTCACCCACCTTCAGATGGTCATGTCATGATCTGTAGCAATGGTTTGTGGAGTCATGGTAGGTGCAGCCAAACTTTGCTAACCTTGGTGTCTGCTGATCTCCCTTGTACCTCCTCATTCAACTTATGTTACTTCAGCTATGACATTGTGTATTTTGTACACGCATCCGGGCCAAGGCCCATCATCAATTTTTACTTTCATTTGTGGCTGCCATGGGACTCTTCAGCTTGCGACACAGATACGTTATGACTGCGAAAGCATCCGTGGTGCTTCATATTGAAAGATTTTTGTAAGTAATATAAAAAAATCTGTTCCTGTTCAGCTGAAGTTTCATAAATGATTCAATTCAGATCAATTTTCCATTGATTTAGTGGGGCATAAGGGACTTTCTTTGGAGTTATTTAAAAACAAACTTTCCAACCCTGCTCAAACTGCTGCCACCCATGGTGGTGTCACCTGAACCCAGGCCTTTCTGACCCAGAGCTGCTTGAGGGCATCGTGAAATTCAGCAGCCATCTCCAAACTTCAGAATATTGAATACATGTGTCCTAGTCTTGCACCAAGTCCTTGGGTGGGATTCTCCAGCTGCCATCGGCGTAATTGCATTCGGCGAATGGCCGGAGAATCCCCGTTTGCGGCGAAATCGGGAAGGCGCTGTTTTTGCGATGCTCCGCCCCCTCAGAAACGGCGTACTTGGGGAGTATGCCGCATGGACGATCTCAGGATGTCACCTCAGGCCCTCCCCTGATGCTCCGCCCCTGGTGGGCCAAGTTCCCGAGGGTGTTGGTCACTCATGCTACTTTCCTTCGTGACCCCGCGTGGTGGCTGCGGACTGAGTCCAGTGCCGCCACAGTTGGGGCGGGGGTGAGGCATTCAGCAGATGGCGGGCTTTGGCGGCGGCTTGCGGTACTGGTGGGGGGTGGTCCGGGAGTGGTGAGGGGTGTTACTGGGAAACTATGTGGCAGGCCGGGTCCGCGCGGCCAATGCCGTGCGCGTACGCGGCAACGGACCCGGCAATTCATCGGCCTTATCCGCAGGTAAAGCCGGGGGCTGTATGCTGCGCGGCTGCTAGTCCCCCACCCGACGGAGGATCAGTGCAGCTTTTGTGCCGCTTTTTGTGGCGTAAAATGCCATGGTTCCCATGCCGGCGTCAACACTTAGTCTGCAAATCGGAGAATCCAGCCCCCTATCTATAGTTCCATTCCTCTGCTACCTTGCCTGTCTCTAATGCCTTCAATTTAAAATAACATATTTAGTCCCTTCATGGCTTTCTTTCCTCCTCCAAATCTCTGTAACTCCCTGAGTCCTTCAACCTCCCCAAACTGCACTGGGTTTAAAAACTCCAGCATCACGGCCACAAGGCGACTGTAAATACTCTATTTTTCAAAGCAATCACTTGCAATTTGAAAATTGAATAGAAAGTGAGTTGTTGGTTTCATGATCTGTTCAAACCCTAAACACGCAGCTTTTGTTAGTTCAGTGAATGCCGGACTTTATGGTATGTTTTCTTTCAATTAATGAAACCCTTGGTATGTTGTTTGTGAAATATATTTCATCACCATGGAGATCCTTTGCCGCTGGAAACTCCTTCGTTTGCTTTCCCGGGTGGAAATCCAATTTTTAACATGATACAATTTAGTTCCCGCACCAAAACAAAAATTCTGCACATTATTAGCCGTTTGCTCATGACATTGCCTCTGGCTAGTCGGGACTCTGAAGCATCGCCGTGATGTTTAACATGGTCCCATTTCAAGGCAGGGAGTGAAACCAAGTGGAGGATGGGTGTTGGGGTGGGGGGGGGGGGGGGGGGGGGGGGGGGGGGGGGGGTGCAGCTAGGGAATCTGAGAGTGGAGCACCATGAGTGCACATACATACAGTGGAGCCCAGGAAGCAGGGGGCCTGGGGAGTGGAGCACAATGGGACTTAGGGATGGAACAGAGCCAGGAGTGAGAAGTAGAGCACAGTAGAGGGGTAAGGGGGAGAGATTGGAACAAAGAAGTGCAGACAGGGAAGGGAACCTTGAAAAAAGTAGAGGCTTACCTACTCAAGCCAGCACATTACACCTTCCATGGTGTGGCCGTGCATATCACTTAAAAGAATTTGAAAAGATTTACAGCAAGGCTGACCAGTCATTGAACATGCCGAAACTTGCTATTTAGCCGTGGCCCCTTTCAATGGGAAGCTATCAGAACAAAAGCCTTAAGGGAACCACTTTTAGGAATAATTGGATTTTTAGAAATTATATATAAGAGATCAGAACAAGTAAAAGCATTAATTCCAACACTTAAATGAGGTAACACTAAAAGCAAAAATAGTCTAGGAGCTGATAGCCTGGAACTGCAGCCAACAGGCTCAATATGTGAGCTAACACACACACACAGACAGCTGAGGAGAACGCTGGCAAAGGCCTGCTTTTCCTGCCACATTCTTACACATATATTCATCATCCTTCTGCCATGATTAATGAATTTCCTAAAAGTATAATTCTCCCTAACTTTTATGGACGGACCCTGTCTCAAACCGAAGCACACAAAAGAGTACACGACGCAGTTTGATATGGAAATTCAGGCAATTTGATATAACCTGGTAATATTTATGAAGTTGTCAGTGTCAGGCAATTAATTGGCTCAGAACTCAGGTGATTTACCTTTGTGTATAACACGTTTACAAAGATCCATTTGAAAGAACGCCTGTGTATCGCAGTGGGTTATTACACCATCTGAGATTGCTTTTGAAACTATTGGGAAGACTTTACCAAGTAACAGTACACTGAGATTTACTAACTGTGGATATCATAGTTTGGCCCTGATCAATGCGGAACGGTAAGAGGTGAGAAAACCCACTGATTAAAGGAAAAGAAAATTACAAATAAAATGAAAATGAAACAACCATGCCTTATTCGAATCAGGCAGCATTTACATTCATAAGGAACTCAGAATTAATCTTTATTCCTTATCGAAAGCAAAAGCAGAAGAGCAATTGGCTCCTCTGATTTTATTAATGATCCATTATAACAGAAATTGTCATGTTTCTGCTCGTGTCCTGAAGTGAATTGTCACATTCCAAGTGCATCAGCTGTAAGGGCTCTCAAGAGGTTATTTAGGGTATTCTGACTCAGCTGGGAGTTTATTAGGCTTTCCATTCCCCACTGATTTTTTTTGCAAAGCCATCAGCCGTCTTGACCCTATGTACGAAAACGTTCTCTCTGTAGATTCTTCCACCCAATGAAGACTTGGCACTTTCAAAAGATTCCAAACCCATCCATGCTATGACCCCACCTTCCCAGTCTTTCTTCAACTGCTGCTCGATATCCAGTTCCGCCCATCCCTCATCCCTTATAAAATTCCTTGGGATGTAACACTGTTGTTGTATTTTGGAGTGAGGCCAGCAGAGTAATGGAGGCTGAACTGTCAGAAAGTTGATTGTTAATACAAGTTCATTAGCGTGTGCAAGTCTGATTTGTGGCCATGTGGAACCCCAACAGTTTGGGCTAAATTGGATTGCCCCCAAGGCCGGGTGCAGAGATCACGATGCCCGATTACCCCACACATGTTCAAAGTGATGCAGGCAGCACACAAACTTTGTACAGTCTGCCGATGATAATGATGCGTGGCATGCAGCCCAGCACTGAACACATTACTGAGTAACTACATGACTGAGCATGGGGCCCAGGTTCATGTTAGGCCTAAGCCACTTAAAGCTAGCCTGCGCTACTTAAAATCAGCCAGCACCCCTTAAAGGAGAGGAGCACTCTGGCTGCAGCAGGGACTGAAATGGCTTGAAGAAGGGTAGAAGACCTGAAGGAAGCAACAGAATTGACACAACAGGACAGAACTTGCTCCAAGGGTCTTGGAGACTGCACTGCAGAATGTAGGTGGAATCTTCAGCTCTTTCTGGTGGCGAGCTTGAAGGCGAGAAGGATATTTAATGAGAAAGAATTTTGATGTACCTGAACCCTATCAGTGTTCTGTCTCTGCCAGCATTAGGTTATGGATGGGAAGGCCCATGGTCAACTTTCCCCAGCACCAATGAGGCCCTTAGGTTGCCAATTAATTACCACCTAAGATCCTCATACTTCCTTCCCAATGAAGCTACAGATGGGCCTCTCGCCATACATGACAAATATAACTGCAGCCAGCTTGTCACTTTGGGGTGAGGGGGCAACCTGTCAATGAGACGTACTCATTGTGTGATTGAGGGACTGGGAATGGAGAAGTGGGACCTGCTTAAAGCACCCCACTTCCCTTGATACTGACCGCGACATTTCTCTCCCTGCAACCTCCAAATCTATCCTCCCCACTCCCCACATTACTTAGCTGTGACCTGGGTCACCCTGTGATTCTGGGACACCAGTTGGTGTTTTTTCGGTAGCAGCCGTGACCAGTCCAGGAACGCTGCTGGGCACGGGAGCTGTCGGGCGTGATTTAACGGGGCAAAAAGAAGAGTCCTGTTTTGGGCATGTTTAGCAGGCTGTTTCTCGGCCCCTGCAGGACCAAGAATGACACTGCCAGTTAATGGGAAAGCCCTGCTGAGGACACAATTACCTCATTTCTTGCATTGATCAGCTCAGCTAGTCAGTGCAGGAAGTGTATTCATGGATCGGGCTGCCATTTTTAAATGTCGCTCTGATCTTTTGAACCCCCCCCTCAGCCACCTCACTTCTGCCTCAGGCCTCCCCCCCCCCCCCCCCCCCCCACCCCCGCCCCCTCCCCACACCACACCACTGCACCCAACCTACCTCTTAGGGGGTCCTTGAGCTCCCGCCACCCCACCCCTTCGAGCAAGGCACCTCCAGGCCTGGCCTAGGCATGGGCAACTTGGCACCTGGGCACCTTAGCACCCTGGCAGTGTCCCTGCCAGCCTGATAGTGCCACCCGGACACTCTGGCAGCACCGGGGTGGCAATGCCAGGATGCCCCAGTTGGCACTGCCAAGGTGCCAAGGTGCCAGTCTGGCAGTGCCAAGGTTCCCGGGTGTCAGCAGGAGGGAGGGGGTACCACTCTGCCCAGAGCCCAACTGCCCAGGGTTCTCCAATAGCCTGGGAGTTGCATTGTGATAATAAGCAGTGTCAGTTAATTGTGTTTACTCTTCTGCAATGTCCTATTTCTTGGCCTGAGGTGTTATACTCTATTAAAACAAGCAAATTTGAGTGTTTTGAGGAAAAGGAACTTGTTTCTTGTACTTGACGAGTTTATTACTAATCCAACATAGGAATAATTTAATGAGGGCACGAAAGCTCAGTTCATTACAAAATAAAAATAAATTGTTCTGGCACTAAAAAATGGAGATAAAATCTGTTTCAGCATAAGCATTGGTTGAGCTAAATATTTTACCAGCAGATGTTCTGAGAATGGGAGATGGTCATCTTGAACACCTCAAACTGCAACTTGAGTTGAAACAGATTGTTTCGGCAGAGAAGGAAATTGAGTTGCAGTTTAATAATAAAACAGCCTTGAGAGAGAAAAAACCCTCTTCGACAGATGGTGTGACTCTCAGAAAATCAATTCTGATTTTTTTTAAACTGAGATGATGCTTGTGGAGAAACCCACCTGATGACTTGGTTACTCACTTAAATGAAGAAAGTTTTTTTGAGGCCACTGAAGCAGCTATGGTAGTTGATGTGCTGATCCACAAGGGAAATTTCCAAAAGAAACATTCTTCATGGGATAGTGTGAAGCGTGAGCTAAAAGGCCCATTTAAGAGTTTGGGTAGCCTGGAAAATGATAGGTCGTCTTCCAATTTTTGTTGAAAAAGGTAAAGTCATGGAAACACTTGCTAGTGGGGTTTGGGAGTGTGGTAGTCACCACTGTTGTATTATATTGTATATATTGGTATTACGGTAAGGCCCCTGTACTACAGGTATGGGGGTAGATCCTTGCCTGCTGGCTCCACCCAGTAGGCAGAGTATAAATGTGTGGCTCTCTGAACAGCAGCCATTTCACCAGCTGCTGCAGGAGGCCACATCTCTGTGTAATAAAGCCTCGATTACATTCTACTCACGTCTTGTCGTAATTGATAGTGCATCAATTTATTACACAGAGATTTTCAGAGATGGACCGCCACATCAAGCCGGATCGCCGGCAGCTGCATCCTCAAGCATACAACGCCAAAAAAGACTTCAACATTGGCTAGCTTGCTTTGAAGCATACATCGAGTCTGTGCCAGACCCAATCCCAGAAGCACAGAATCTCCAGATTCTGTACACGAGGCTGAGCTCCAACGTTTTCCCCCTCATCCAGGACGTGCCGACCTACGCAGAGGCCATGGCGCTACTGAAGGAGAATTACGCTCAGCGGACTAATAAGATCTACGTCAGGCACCTCCTGTCCACGCGGCACCAACATCCCGGTGAGTCTGTGGAAGATTTCTGGCGTGCCCTGCTCGCCCTGGTGAGAGACTGTGACTGCCAGGCCGTTTCGGCCACTGAACATTCGAACCTGCTAATGGGAGACGCGTTCGTTACGGGCATAGGGTCTGACTACATCCACCAGCGCCTCTTAGAAGGGGCCACGCTTGACCTCGCGGCGACCAAGAAACTAGCGCTCTCGCTTCACGGTCGCCTCACTGCAAGTGCACAGGCTTATGCCCCCGACTGCACGGCCCACCCCCCCTGTGCATCATGGACCCCGCCGGTGGCGACCCCATCAGCGTCCGCCCTCAGCCAACCCCACGCCTGCGCTGCACGGCAGCCAACCAACCCTGGGGGACCCAAATGCTACTTCTGTGGACAGACTGAAACACCCCCGGCAGCAGCTGCCTGGCGCGGAGCGCGCTCTGCAAGGCTTGTGGCAAGAAGGGACATTTCGCTGCAGTGTGCCAGGCCCGCTCAATCACCGCTATTGTCCCGGCACCCCCCACGTGCAGCCAGTGGGCACCGCCATCTTCCTCTCCTCAGACCACGTGCGCCCGTGGGTGCCGTCAACTTGCTCCACCCACGACACGTGCGGCCCCTGGGTGCCGCCATCTTGCTTGCCTCAGAACCAATGGGCCACGCCATCTTCCCTGCCTCAGGACCCCTGCCTGTCGGCCACCTCATCGGGCCGCTCATTGCCTACAACCGCCAACAACCAGCCGCGTCTCGCCTCGGTCACAATCGACCAGTCTCGACTGCGCAACCTCGCAACCGCTTCGACAAAGGTGAAGGTCGAGGGGCACGAGATATCCTGCCTTCTGCACTGCAGGAGCACTGAGAGCTTCATCCACCCCAATACGGTAAGGCGCTGCTCCCTCGGGGTACACTCCGCTAACCAAAGAATCTCCCTGGCCTCCGGATCATACTCCGTGGCGATCCGCGGGTACTGCATCGCCCCCCTCACCATCCAGGGCGTAGAGTTCAGCGGCTTCCGGCGGATGCGACCATCAATTCACCAGAGACACGAGTTGGAATAAACTCTGGCTTTAATCGGCCTACAACTGAGCCTGCCTGCGACTATGCTGAACTGAAGGCGGACTCGCAGGACCGCAGCACTTATACTTCCTGAAGGGGGCAGAACCAAGGGCGGAGCCCTGTACATGCTCCTCATCTCCCCCTGTGGGGAGAGCCACGCAACGGCTCACAGATGGAGCCCACAGGGACACAGTAATGTACAGTGTGAATTATAGTGGTTACACATTCACCACACTGGCTCTACATCCTCCCTATCCTTTGCCATGCCTTGCTATTCGGCCTGGACTTCCAGTTCAACCTCCAGAGCCCAACCCTGAAATTTAGCGGGCTCCTACCACCCCTTACAGTTTGCGACCTTGCGACCCTTAAGGTCGACCCACCTTCCCTTTTTGCAAACCTAACCCCGGATTGCAAACCCGTCGCCACCAGGAGCAGGCGGTACAGCACCCAGGACAGGACCTTCATCAGGTCTGAGGTCCAGCGGCTGCTGCGGGAAGGTATCATCGAGACCAGCAACAGCCCCTGCAGAGCCCAGGTGGTAGTGGTGAAAACCGGGGAGAAAAACAGGATGGTCGTTGGCTACAGTCAGACCATCAACCGGTACAGGCAGCTCGATACGTACCCCCTTCCACGCATATCTGATATGGTCAATCAGATTGCACAGTACCGGGTCTTCTCGATAGTGGACCTGAAATCTGCCTACCACCAGCTCCCCATCTGTAAGGCGGACCACCCATACACTGCGTTTGAAGCAGACGGCCGCCTTTACCATTTCCTTAGGGTTCCCTTCGGCGTCACCAACTGGGTCTCGGTCTTCCAACGGGAGATGGACTGAATGGTTGACCGGTACGGACTGCAGGCCACTTTCCCGTACCTGGACAACGTCACCATCTGCGGCCACGACCAGCAGGACCACAACGCTAACCTTTCTAAATTTCTCCACAGCTCCACTCTCCTCAACCTAACTTACAACAAGGAGAAGTGCGTGTTCAGCACGGACTGATTAGCCATCCTCGGCTATGTGGTTCAGAATGGAGTTCTAGGGCCTGACCCCGACCGCATGCGCCCCACTCATGGAACTCCCCCTCCCCCACTGCCCCAAGGCCCTCAAACGATGCCTGGGGTTCTTTTCGTATTACGCCCAGTGGGTCCCAAACTATGTGGACAAGGCCCGCCCACTCATTCAATCCATTGCTTTCCCACTGACGGCTGAGGCTCACCAGGCCTTCAACCGTATCAAGGCCAACATCGCCAATGCCGCGATGCACGCGGTCGACGAGACGCTCCCCTTCCAAGTTGAGAACAATGCATCAGACATCGCTCTAGCTGCCACCCTCACCCAGGCAGGCAGGCCCGTGGCATTCTTTTCCCGCACCCTCCATGCCTCTGAAATTCGGCACTCCTCTGTCGAAAAGGAGGCCCAATCGATCGTTGAAGCTGTTCGACATTGGAGGCATTACCTGGCCGGCAGGAGATTCACGGTCGGTTGCCTTCATGTTTAACACACAGCGGGGTAAGATCAAAAATGATAAAATCTTGAGGTGGAAAATCGAGCTGTCCACCTACAATTACGAGATTTTGTATCGCCCCGGTAAGCTCAACGAGCCCCCTGATGCCCTGTCCCGAGGTACATGTGCCAGCGCACAAGTGGATCGACTCCGGAACCTGCACGACAATCTCTGTCACCCAGGAGTCACCCGCGTTTACCACTTCATTAAGGCCCGCAATCTGCCCTACTACATCGAGGAACTCAGGGCTATCACCAGAGACTGCCAGGTCTGCGCGGAGTGTAAACCGCACTTCAACTGGCCAGATCGTGCGCGCCTGGTGAAAGCCTCCCGCCCTTTTGAGCGCCTCAGCATGGACTTCAAAGGGCTCTTCCCCTCCACCGACTGCAACATGTACTTTCTTAGTGTGGTCGACGAGTATTCCCGATTCCCCTTCGCCATCCCATGCCCCGATATGACATCTGCCACCGTCATCAAAGCCCTCAACACCATCTTCACTCTGTTCGGTTTCCCCGCCTACGTCCACAGTGATCGGGTATCGTCATTTATGAGCGATGAGCTGCGCCAGTACCTGCTCAACAGGGGCATTGCCTTGAGCAGGACGACCAGCTACAACCCCCGGGGAAACAGGCAGGTGGAGCCGGAGAATGGGACGGTCTGGAGGGCCGTCCAGCTGGCCCTACAGTCCAGAAATCTCCCGGCCTCCCGCTGGCCGGAGGTCCTCCCCGACTCACTCCATTCGGTCGCTCCTGTGCACCGCGATGAATAACCCCCATGAACGTCTCTTTGCCTTCCCCAGGAAGTCCACCTCCGGGGTTTCTCTCCCAACGTGGCTGGCAGCTCCAGGACCCGTTCTCCTTCGCAAGCACGTGCGGCTCCACAAGGCGGACCCGTTGGTTGAGAGGGTACAGCTACTCCACGCAATCCCGCAGTACGGCAACATAGCGTACCCCGACGGCCGCCAAGACACAGTCTCCCTCAGGGACCTGGTACCAGCTGGGTCCCCACACCCCCCCTCCTCTGCCCCGGCGTCACCCTCCCTTCCCTCGGCACACCCCGCCGCAGCCCCACTCCAGGACAATCCACCCTCCCCTTGCTCCCACCCAGGGATGAAGAGGATATCAACACGCTCCCGGAGTCACCGAAGACCAAGCCGATGCCTGAGTCACCACCGGCACTGCGGCGCTTTCAACGACAGATCAAGGCGCCCGATCGTCTAAATTTGTAACCTTCTCTGTAATTATAAAACCAATCTGTCTGTATATAGTTTTCCACCACTCCCGCTGGACTCATTTATAACAGGGGGTACATGTGGTAGTCACCACAGTTGTATTATATTGTATATATTGGTATTACAGTAAGGCCCCTGTACTACAGGTACGGGGGTCGATCCCTGTCGGCTGGCTCCGCCCAGTAGGCGGAGTATAAATGTGTGTGCTCTCCGAACAGCAGCCATGTCGCCAGCTGCTGTAGGAGGCCACACATCTCTGTGTAATAAAGCCTCGATTACATTCTACTCACGTCTCGTCGTAATTGATAGTGCATCAGAGAGCTAAACAGAAACTTGTTTCCAAAGGGTTGGCGAAAATGCAGTCACGTGGATTGGACAATTCACTGTGTGAAGAGTTGGAAGCTAAAGCGAAGCAGCCAGTTTTCAAGGAGAAAGAGGGTGGTGTCTTTTTCTCATGAAGGTGAGAATGTTTCACAAGTCACTACATTGAGGGATATGGGTGCAGCCCAGTCTTTTATACTGGAAGGGATTTTGCCTTTGTCTGAGGAGTCCTCTGCAGGAACTACTTCAGGAGCTTGAGTTGGATTTTGTGAATGTTGCTCTTCATGTCATTGATTTGTGGTTGGAGTTGGTGTTGGGATGTGTTGTAGCCTGGCCTAAATGTCCTGTTGATGGTGTGACCTTTATTTTTGAAGATGATTTGGCTGGTGGTAAGGTACCTGTTAATCCAATAATGCTTGGACAGTTCTTACTACCCGAGCATTCAGATGAATTGAGAGAAATACCCTAAAGTGCGTGCTTCCTGCTGGTGCTGTCGCATGTGGTGTGCCTAAGGTGAGAGACAAAAATACTCTGAGGGAAATGGGGAAATTTGATTTCAGTGACTGTATTAATCTGAGTGGGATGTTCACTGAAAATCCTGATTTGCTTTAATGTCTGCTCGTTCTGGAAGTGAGGATTTGGTGTTCAACGGCAGGTTGGAGACTGAAAATGATGAGTCAGGCCAGTACGCCGTGAGCACCAACAGAGAGATGCAGGCTTGCCCGCTCTCTATGAAAATGCTTTGACTGAGAAGGAAGCAGCAAAAGTTCCTGTTTGTGTGTTTATCTGAAAGATAATGTTTTGATGAGGAAACGAAGGCCTTTAGAGGTTTCTGTTCATGAGGAGTGGGACATGGTTTTTCAGATTGTGCTCCCCCCCCCCCCCCCCCCCACCCCGTCCTGTGTATCGGAAGCAGACTTTGAGGCCAGCTCATGATGGCACAATGGCAGACCATTTGAAAGTGACAAAAGCTTACGGATGAACTTTAAAACATTTCTGTTGGCTAGGATGTGGCAGAGTACTGCAGGTCTTGCCATGTCTGCGAAGTGACTGGCAAACCAAATCAAAAAATTCCAGTAGCTCCATTGCAGCCAATTCCTGCCTTTGATGAACTGTTAGTAGGTGTGGTGAATCATAATAGCATAATTCACACTGTTATCACACATGTTGCACCATGCCTCTGTAAGCTCGGCACACGAGCAGTTTCACGGCTCTGCCCCTAGGGGGTGGTGTACTGGGAATGTACGGTAGTTTGTACTGGGCTCCACCCTTGGCTCCGCCCATGACTCCTCCCCCCCACCACTGGTTGTATAAAGCTTGGCAGTCGAAGCCTGCCTGCCAGTTCATCTAGAGTTCATCTCGTCACAGGCAGGCTCTGTTGTAAGACGATTAAAACCACTGTTCACTTCTAACCACGTGTCACGTGAATTGATGGTCTCATCAGTAGGGTTATTGTGGATTGTGTGGGTCCTCTACCAAGAATTAGGACTGGAAACTAATATATATTAATAGTCAAGTGTGCATCCACCCGGTTTCCTGAAGCCATTCCTCTGAAGATAATAATTGTCCAGGTAGTGGTTCTGGAATTAATAACGTTTTTTTTAAACTGTTTTTTGGTCTTCCAAAGTCTATTTAGTCAGGCAAAGGTTCTAATTTTATGTTTGGAATCTTTAGACAGATTATGCAGCAGCCTGGTATCGAGCAATACCATTCAAGTGCGATCAACATCATTCAAGTGCACGGTTGCACAGTGGTTAGCACTGATGTCTCACAGCTCCAGGGATCCGGCCTTGGGTGACGGTCTGTGTGGAGTTTGTTTTGCATTCCCCTCGTGTCTGTGTGGGTTTCTTTCGGGTGCTCTGGTTTCCTCTCACAGTCCCAAGATGTGCAGGTTAGGTGAATTGGCCATGATAAATTGCCCCTTAGTGTCTGGATGTGCAGGTTAGGTGGGGTTGCGGGGATGGGGTGGGGGGGAGTGGGCCTAGGTAGGGTGCCCTTTCAGAGAATTGGTGCAGATTGATTCGGTCGAATGGCCTCCTTCTACCCTGTAGAGATTCAAAGTTCTGTGACTACTTCCTTGGTAAATGTCAAGAGCCAAACACTTCTCCTGGCTTAGTGGGCAGGTAGGAACACTCACTGAAGGCTCTTGGTGACTGAGGCCTCTTGCTGGGAGTCCTCCTCTCTCTTCCCCTCTTTTTAAAAATAAATTTAAAGTACACAATTATTTTTTCTCCAATTAAGGGGCAATTTAGCGTGGTTAATCCACCTAATCTGCACATCTTTGGGCTGTGGGGGTGAAACCCACGCAGACACGGGGAGAATGTGCAAACCCCACACGGACAGTGACCCAGGGCCGAGATTCGAACCCGGGTCCTCAGCGCCGCAGTCCCAGTGCTAACCACTGTGACACATGCCGCCCTTCCCTCTTCCCCTCTGCACATGGACAGCTTGTCTCCTTTCCTGTCTCTGCTCCATCTTCCTCTGATGCTGCAGCCCAAGCTCCCACTGGAAGCAAGAGGTGTGACCAAAGGCCTTGTTGGTACAAGCAACACGTATCCTATATCCAGCAGCACATTCTGCAGACTTTACCAACGTGGAAGAACTCCTCCGAACACTCAGTACTTCCAGTGACAGCAAGTAGAAAGTAATAAACAAACAATCTGTAATTTGGATGATCATACCTTTTAAAAAGTGCCCAGGTTTGGATAGGGGGAGAGGGTCACTTGTGCCGCTAAACATTGTTTTTTGAGCTGTGACTGTTTGAGAGATTAATGACTGGAGCAGTGATGTTATAATGACAGGTTGATTAACAAGACAATCTTTCCACTCTGCATATATTTGGCACATGCACATACCACACTCCACAGGCCCTTAACAACATGATGTTTGGCGCAGACTCTACTGTAAGTGGGTGGGAGCAGTGCACATGCCACTTCTCTTCTGTACCAGCAGTGGTAGTGCAGAAACTACCAGTACTGATTGGGAGAGACATTTTAATTCTCAACAAAAAAGTTTAATAATTGAAATGCTCTCATTAGAGGCTTGCGTTGATCCATCAGGTATTTATTTTTCTGTGAAGGTTTCATTGGACAGTTTAAGAAGTTTGAGGGCGTTATATTTGCCTAATTTGCACATCATTGTTAGTATTGCCTCCTTTGAGCGTGTTTGAGAATTTTGAAAGCAAATTCTTCCAAAGCCCCTTAGCCGGTGCCGAATTTAATTAAAAGAAAGCCAAAACACAAATGTCATTCGGTTCACAGATTTGTTTACAACTTTTTGGGTATGTCTTCACTATTTAGTATTTTACAGCTGCCTGTTATCCACCATCCTTTGGCTTTCGGTCAGCGTTAGCCTGTTGGTCTGACTGGTAGACTAACTCCCTGGGATGCAATTGGTCCTGCCAAGTTGTCTTTCCCAGCGTGAGGCAGACGACTGGCGTATAGCGTTCCGCATGGCAATCTGGCCAACAAGTCAATGGCCTGAGGGGCGACGATACTGAACATCATCTGAGGATCTTTTCTTTTTTAATTGGTGGCCATCAGGGGCTAGGTGTCCATCACAGCACAACTACAGCTGAGACAGGACTGCCTTTGTGCTTCTGATGTCTTGTGTTTAGCTGTTCTATTAATAACAGTTGCCTCTTTCATTTCCCTCTGTATTTTCCATGTGGTCATTAAGCCAAAACTTTCCTGTGGTTTAACTCTTCACAGAGTCTGGTGTTTGCTCAAACTTGCATAAAACCTGTGAAATGAACAAGCAAATTCGGTAGGATTAGTCAGTAGAGCTGCATATTGCGAAACACCGCCAATTATTTTACGCCATTCAAATTTAGAGGAAGATTTTTGGAGACAGTACTATTTGAGCAGCACGGTAGGATGGGCAGCACGGTAGCATAGTGGTTAGTATAAATGCTTCACAGCTCCAGGGTCCCAGGTTCGGTTCCCGGCTGGGTCACTGTCTGTGCGGAGTCTGCACGTTCTCCCCGTGTGTGCGTGGGTTTCCTCCGGGTGCTCCGGTTTCCTCCCACAGTCCAAAGATGTGCGGGTTAGGTGGATTGGCCATGCTAAATTGCCCGTAGTGTCCTAAAAAATAAGATTAATGGGGATGGGGGGGGGGGGGGGGGGTTGTTGGGTTACTGGTATAGGGTGGATACGTTGATTTGAGTAGGGTGATCATTGCTCGGCACAACATCGAGGGCCGAAGGGCCTGTTCTGTGCTGTACTGTTCTATGTTCTATGTTGGGCCTTGAGTAGAACAAGCTCATATTCGTCATCCAGATTCGAATCTATCTGTTTGAATGGGATCTTCTGATCCCATTCATACTGCCTGAAGAGAGACAGGGAAATAGCTTGGAAGCAGCTCACCCGACCGATTGCAGAACTCCCTAACATGAAAATGGAAAAGAAAAGTTTTTTTTAAAAAAGCGAAGTCCCGAATATCCAACTCTTAAAAACAGCTGTTCATGAGAGTTAAATTTTTAAACCAAGTTTGTCCTAAAGCGAATGATTTTTTTCATTCCTGACTTTAGAATATATCCCCCGTTGTACGCATAAGAAAAATCCAGAAGTCCTAGGGCTAAAAATCTGCTCTTTTGTGCAGGGCATGAAGGTCAGGAGGAAACTCATGAGGGTCTTGCAATGCAGGGGTGACGTGGACCTGCAGCATGGGGTATCTTCACGGGCGGTGTAGTGGGAATAGAGGAGGTTCTTATGATATGGCTTTATTATAGGGTCAGAATAGAAGTGACTGGCTACTATTCCTTTTGGCTTTGAACAGCATCATGTGCCTGCACACTTTTTTTTCTAAGCACACGCAACCCAGCAACAGTGCAGAGGCAGCAGAAAGCACTTCCTGTTATTCTTAAAGCTGTCTGTTTAGTGATTTGGTAGGTGTTTCTCTTGGCTTATTCCATTTCCTTTGTTTCATTTTTTTCCAACTGCACGCGTTTATTGAATTGTTTTAATTTGGACGTTCTCTCTTACCACCCTCAGTACAAGGGAAGGCATTTGATGACATATCCCATTCTCACTGGTGTGATGCACACTCTTTTTAGAAAGGCCTCTTTCGCACAAGGGACGACAAAAAAAAAGTGAGGTCTTCTTTTACGTGATTGTGGTTTGTCCAAAATGGAGTTCTTTGAATACAGTATTCTACAATTAACCGAGGATACCTTTCCTTTGGTTGGGATATTGCTTTCAAGGTAGCACCTGTCATACCAGCAGAAAAGGTTGTCACGAGGGGTTTAACGTTGATGCTGCAATTACATTCTCAAGGGCAATTAAGGATGGGCAGCAAATGCTGGCCTAGCTAACTATGCCAACAACCCGCAAAAGAGTACTTTAAAAAGTGATGGATACACAAATGTTATGGCAAATCAGACTGTATTAAATGATTATTGCCTCTGTCATTATGCCAGGAAACTGGCATAATTTGGCTGGTAGGGTTGGTAAATATGGTAGGAACCCTTTACACCCTGATCCATGCCATTTTTTGCAACTATCAAAAATGACATGGGAACTTTTTTTAATTCATTCAACAGATATGGGTGTTTCTGCTTAGGAGAGCATTTACTGTCCAACCATAATTGCCCTTGAAGAGTTGGCGATGAGCTGCCTCCTTGAACCGCTGCAATCCATGTGGCCTCGGTCCCCTCAGGGTGCTGTTAGGGAGGTAGTTCCAGGATTTTGATCCAGCGACAGTGAAGGAACAGTGATTATTGGTGCAATTTAATAAAAAAAACAGTGTCCATTCTGGGCAGGATTAGCTTGCAGCGCCGAGAACTACCCAACTATTGAACGACACTGATTTGTTCCCAGGCCCTGGCAGGGAATGCCCCCCGAACCACACATTAGCATCATTTCCTACACTGAGGATTGGTGCCCCGAAACCCCTTCCCTGAAGCGACCCCTGGACTTCCCCCCAATGTCCCAACTCACCTTTTGGGGGGGGGGGTCCTCGATCCCCCCTGCGCCCCACCGCATACTGGCTGGGCACCTTGCAGCCTGGCAGTGCCTCCTGGCCACCCTTGGCACTGCCAGGGTGCCTAGGTGGCACTGCCAGAGTACCAGGATGGCAATACTAAGGTGCCCAGGTAGCACCAGCAGTGCCAGGGTGCCAGCCTAACCAGATGCCAATCACCCAAGAGTCTCCAATCGTCTGGGAGCCCCCCCCCCCCTCACCCTAAGTGCCGTTTCACGTGACCCCCATTTGTGGAGACCAGTACTAATCGGCACCCTGCTGGGGTCTCTTTGGCAATGCCGATCGATGCTGGGTGCCAGTTAGACCCAGTGGCAGTACAGCTAAGTGAGCTCTTTTAACTATGCAAGTGTGGGTCCAACCCATTGAGTGATCCAATTTCTTGTCTACTTATAACTACTACCCTGGTAAGTTCAACCAGGTCAATGAAGCAAGATCCTCCTTTCCAGAAGCCATTACTATTAATCCATTTGCCATCACTACATGGTGTATTTATCAAGATGGCTTCAAAATAGAAATCTAGTAGGCTTGTAATTCCCCATCTCTGAATTATTCCTCTTCTTAAATGGAGACTCCTTTGGGAATTTTCTAGTTGTTGGGATTCTCTGGGCGCGATTCTCCGACCCCACGCCGGGTGGGAGAATCGCGGGAGTGCCAGGCGAATCACGCCATGCCACCCTGGCACCCGCATGCGATTCTCCCACCCCCCCAAACGGTGTGTCGTGACAGGCCGCTCGGAGAATCGCCGCTCTGGTCGAGCGGCGCCAACCACACCTGGTCGCTGCCAGCGTGAACAGCGTGCGACCGCTCCGTGTGGGGCCTTTGGGGGGCAGAGCGAGAGTCGAGCACCGGGGGGGTGCTCATGAGGGGTCTGGCCCTCGATCGGTGCCCACCGATCTTCGGGCCGGCATCTCTGAAAGACGCACTCTTTTACCTCCACCGCCTCACAAGATCAAACCTCCATGTCTTGCGGGGCAGCAGAGGGGAAGACGGCAACCGCGCATGCGCAGGTGACGTCATTTAGGCGCCGCCGGACGCGTCATTCAGGCGGCGTCACTTAGACGCAAGCGTCAAGGCCCGGCGCCAGAGATTGACGCGCCGCCGCTCCTAGCCCCCTGGGAGTGGGAGAATAGGGGACGAGGAGCGGCCTCCGACGCCAGAGTGAAACACTCCGGTTTTCACTCCGGCGTCGGCACTTTGTCTCCCTTTGGGAAAATTTCGCCCTCTGTTCCCATCGGCAGGGCACCCCTGCCAGTGGGTTTCAAGGAGGTGTGGGGTGGCTTCAAGGGGAAATCCTATTGACAGTGGTGGGAGTATAGAATCCCGCTGCCAGCAATGGCTTGCCGCCGAGAAACACGCGTCTGGGGGACAGGAGAATCCCACCCCAGATCCCATCGAAATGTCGAATAAAGCAGCAAGGGTTCATAGGTTCATAGAATCATTGAATTTATCGTGCAGGAGGAGGCCATCGAGTCTGCACCGGTTTTTGGGAAGAGCATCCTACCCAAGTCCACACCTCCACCCTATCCCCCATAACCCACTGGGCAGCACAAGTGGATATGCCACCGGAACCCGCACAAATGACACTCGAGCGCCAACCCCAGCAGAGGAGGAAAAAGAGGCCCTCACGCCAGTCCGCTGATGTGGATACCGGTCAGGATTATGCAAGGGGGGGGGGGGGGGGGGGGGGGGGGGGGGGGGGGGGGGGGGGGAGGAATGTTACAACGTCCACGGAGGCAGGGCCGGTTTTAAGCCTATTTGACCAATTTCATCAAATTGGGCCCCGGACCTTAAGGGGGCCCCGCGCCAGCGGCGACAGAGTTACTGTTTGAAGCCGTTTCTGTATTCTAAGAGGAACTATAGGGTAGTTTTTACTTTTGGGGAACGCACCGCATTACCGTCGACAAATCCTTCAGCCCTGCGCCGCCAAATCCTTCCGCCCGGGTAAGTAAGTTTCAAAATTTTAATATATCAAGCATTTAATGTTTTTTTTTGGTTAAAGACGAGCATACTACACGAAATATAAACATACATAAATTTTTACTTTTGTAGTGTAGGGGCCCCGCCATCACTTTTCTAATTGGGCCCGCAATTCCTAGCGCCGGCCCTGCACGGAGGTTGTGGACCATCGGGTCCCTGTGACCTCTACTGAGTACCTGGTAACGGGCTGGGGATCTCCTTCAAAGAGGAGAACCTCTGCTGTATAAAAACCCTGACCTGGGTGAAGATTGGGGCAGGAGAACCTTTCAGGGAGTGGAGTACTTTAATGTACCTGTCAATAAACCTATATTTTTGCAACCCGCCCATCGTTCCTTGTGGTCACTCTGTGTGGATTCTACATCTGCCCTTTCACCTATTTCACCTATAGGCTCATAAGTGCCTATTTAGACCCCTTCCCACCCAGCCTCAATGGTAGGGCGTTGTGTGCAGGTAGGGTGAGAAACAGGAAAAACGTTTCTCCACCTTGGGCAGGAGGGGTAGGGCGCCTCAATCAGAAGGCGTCTTGAGTTCAGCACCCTCGCCCCAGGATGTTGGAATTTAAGCCCCCTCCCCCCTGGCCAACCGTCAAAGCTGTGATTGTCCCCTCCCTCCGCACCTGCCCCGGGACTTACCTTTACAGTGGTACTGGGACTTAGTTCCAGGCAGGAGTGCTGCAGTACTGCTTCTGGCCACTGCAGCGCTGTGCCTGGCCAGGATGGAGAGCTGTTGGCCAATCAGATTGGCTGACAGCTGTCATGGTGGGACTTACCTTCAAGGATGGAGAGAAGTCCTGCCCACTGCCAATCTACGTTCAAGTGAGCATTAAACGATAGTGGGCTTCTGAGGGTTGGCAGCGCTTTATGTGCTGACTCTCAGGATGGCGAGCACTGACCTCCAATCCTTTTGTGTCCAGTTCCTCCAGACAGACTGAAAGTTAAAATGTTGATGTGATTGGGGTGCAAAGTGAATACAATTAAATCGTCAATAGCTTCCAACTATTCTCCCATTGCATTCTCAAAGTCTTTAAATTGTTTTACATTTTACATGCGAAACACCAAACCTCTTTCAGCCTTAAAACTAAACTTCTTAAACCGATGGCAGTGATCTGAAAAGACACCTTGTCTTGTTTATATACAGAAAGGTTACAGTTTTGGCCACGTCCAGTGCTAAAAAGGTATTATTTTTACCTTTGTTTTCTATAACAAACATTGAGAAGGTGCCATGGACATGGAATGTCAGTGTTGCCATAGTGATGACAAATGCAGAACATGCTCTTCCAAGACATTACGCTGCCTAAAAACTAAAATGCCTTATGCATTGCATAAGTGACATCTGAAAGGAGTTTCTGTACTGACTCAGACTGATGATGATTTAGTTATGCATGAACAAACATTTTGATTAGATACCATAAAGAAATGCGAGTATGATCCAAAGCTATAAAAAGAGTAGGTGGTATCTGATCTTTCCAGAAGGCAAAAACATGTTATTAAACTTGGAAATTTCATAATAATCTGGTGTTCATTCGAACCAGTTCGTCATGCATTCCTTTAGATCAACTGGAGTGATGATTGCAAATACAAGGGTTGACTTAAGGCAAGCACCTGCACCCAAGTGTGGATATTACGGGTGTAATGCACCCTCTAGTTTGAGCTGATGATCTTAATCTTTATTTAAGCATGCAGTGGATGCTAGCTCCTAGCTCCATTCCTAGAGGTAACCTGTTTTGCTCCTTCTACCACCTAATTTGTGAATTGTTGACCGTAATGTTGCCATGCTAGCATGAGAACGCTGCAAAACCTTTGCTTTAATGAGCCAGTCCATCAGTTTCACCAGACAAAATATTCCGTCATCTGTTTGCGCATTCGTAGATTGATGGTTTGCTTCAGAGTCTGAAGGTTGGTGGCAAACCAACTCATTGGCAGTCTGTGCAAAGTTTAAAACAGATCATTTACATTTCTTCTCCTCTGTGGAGCCATGATAACCGATGGTCATGGTAACCATGAAATGATGGGTCTGACTTAAGAACATAGGAAATAAGAGTAGGCTAGATGGCTCCTGAAGCCTGGTTCAACCTGATCAAAATGACAAGCTTGCATTTATATCGCACTTTTCATGACCAGCAGACATCTCAAAGTGTTTGATAGCTAATTGAATGATTTTGAAGTGTCATCCCTATTTAGTGTGGGAAATATGGCAGCCAATTTGTGCTCAGCCGGCAGATGATCAATTCAACTATTTTAGTATTGACCAGGAATCCAGGCATAACTCCCCTGCTCTTCTTTGAAACAGTGCCATGGGACCTTTTATGTCCATCTGAGAGGGCAGATGAAACCTCCATTTTACATCTCATCCAAAAGGCAGCACCTCTGACTGTGCAGTCTTCCGGCAGCACTGCACTGAAGATGATGGATGAACCTTTACATCAACTTCATGTTCCTGCCTGGAGTAGCTAGTCCCTTTAAGGGAATGGGCATCGGAAGGGTCATGTGGCCCAATCGTCCAATGAGGAATGAATGCGGGGATCTAGGTGTAGAGCACGGGCTTTTGCAGCCAGTTTTGTGATCTTTGTGCTGAGAATGAAGATGTTGATTATAGTGCCCTGTTTTTAGTTTGTTTTGATAACAAACCCATCATTAGTAAGCCAGCTGGTGGTTATTGCATTTACTACATTAGCAACGAGGAAAACAACAGCGACTCAGATTGCAATGAAGAAAGAATTTTGAAGGAAAGTTCGGTTGCAAGATTTGCATTGTAAAACAAGCCCAGTTGAGTCCAGCCTGAAAAAGAGCAAAATGTAGTCGTGCCATTTTTTTGGAAAATTAGAAGCTTTCGATGCTGTGATAGAAGACTGCAACAGGAGGTGGAGCATTTGTAATATTTTTTCTGTGATAATTAAATAGTGGGGGAGGATAAGAAGCAAGTTGTACTGCTGATTACATGTGGGACCCAGATTTATAACTTGATTTGAAGTTTAACGCCCCCAGATACTCCTGACACCAAGACATTTGCAGAACTCATTGAGCTAGCACAGGGTCATTACTACCCTGAGCAATATCACAAAGGTACAAATTTACCTCAATGGGGAGGCCCAGGAGAGACCATTGTGGTCACCATTGCAAGGCTAGAACAAATAACAGAGCATTGTAATTTTGGATCAGCATTGGATGACATGCTAAGGGACCGATTGGTATTTGGTGTAAACAATGCAGCTATACAGAAGAAATTGTCAGCTGAATCAGAGTTAACTTTTAAAAAGATGCAGGAAATGGCATCACCAAAACAGAGGGCCGAGAAGGGAATCCAGGGGCTGTAAAGTGCACAGAGCGACAAAGTCCACCAGTTAGGACAGAAAGCTGTGAGCAGCAGTGGCAGCAGGAGTGAAGCCACTAGTTTAAGTAGGGAGAATAACCCAGAAGCCAGAAGAGCCGTGAAGTATAGAAGATTCAAACAACAGTCTTGGAATAATAGATTGATAATGGTGCGGGGGTGAGTCACTCCCCAGACACATGTAGATTTAGAAATGCAGAGTGTTTCACGTGTGAGGGAAAGAAAGGATATTTGAGGCACAATTGTAAATACAAGCAGGGCCTCTCAGTGCCATTAGCATAAATAATGCAGTCCCGTGCATAGTATGGAGGATTGCCCCGCGGGAGAATGGAACATTTTGTCGCTGAGTAATCTGAAAATGGGCAATGCAACCCCCACCACAGTGGTGTTGTTAGTGAACAACCAGCCACTGAAGATGGAAGGAGACATGGGGGTGTCGTGAGCGAACAGACCAACTGGTATCTCCAGGAAGGAGTTCAACCCCTGAGGTTGAAAGTACTGCAGCTAGACTGGCTACACATACAGAGAGACCATAAAAATAGTAGGGGTGACATGAGTAAGATTAGGGCCAATCAATGATAGTAGTGGAAAGTTGTGTGTGGAATCAGAGGAGATAGGGGAAGCGTTAAATGGATATTTTTCGTCAGTGTTTACACTGGAGAAAGACAATGTTGTCGAGGAGAACACTCAGGTTCAGTCGACCAGGCTAGATGAAATTGAGGTTCAAAAGGAGGAGGTGTTAGCAATTTTGGAAAATGTCAAAATAGATAAGTCCCCTGGGCCAGATGGGATTTATCCTAGGATTCTCTGGGAAGCCAGGGAGGAGATTGCAGAGCCTTTGTCCTTGATCTTTATGTCATCTTCTTTGTCGACAGGAATAGTGCCGGAAGACTGGAGGATAGCAAATGTTGTCCCCTTGTTCAAGAAGGGGAGTAGAGACAACCCTGGTAATTATAGACCTGTGAGCCTTACTTCGGTTGTGGGTAAAATGTTGGAAAAGGTTATAAGAGATAGGGTTTATAATCATCTTGAAAAGAACAAGTTGATTAGCGATAGTCAACACGGTTTTGTGAAGGGTAGGTCATGCCTCACAAACCTTATTGAGTTTTTTGAGAAGGTGACCAAACAGGTGGATCAGGGTAAAGCTGTTGATGTGGTGTATATGGATTTCAGTAAGGCGTTTGATAAGGTTCCCCACGGTAGGCTATTGCAGAAAATAAGGAAGTATGGAATTGAAGGTGATTTAGCGGTTTGGATCAGTAATTGGCTAGCTGAAAGAAGACAGAGGGTGGTGGTTGATGGCAAATGTTCATCCTGGAGTTCAGTTACTAGTGGTGTACCGTAAGGATCTGTTTTGGGGCCACTGCTGTTTGTCATTTTTATAAATGACCTGGAAGAGGGTGTAGAAGGATGGGTTAGTAAATTTGCAGATGACACGAAGGTCGGTGGAGTTGTGGATAGTGCTGAAGGATGTTATAGGATACAGAGGGACATAGATAAGCTGCAGAGCTGGGCTGAGAGATGGCAGATGGAGTTTAATGCGGAAAAGTGTGAGGTGGTTCACTTTGGAAGGAGTAACAGGAATGCAGAGTACTGGGCTAATGGCAAGATTCTTGGTAGTGTAGATGAACAGAGAGATCTCGGCATCCAGGTACATAAATCCCTGAAAGTTGCCACCCAAGTTAATAGGGCTGTTAAGAAGGCATATGGTGTGCTAGCCTTTATAAGCAGGGGGATTGAGTTTCGGAACCACAAGGTCATGCTGCAACTGTACATAACTCTGGTGCGGCCGCACCTGGAGTGGTGCGTGCAGTTCTGGTCACCACATTATAGGAAGGATGTGGAAGCTTTGGAAAGGGTTCAGAGGAGATTTACTAGGATGTTGCCTGGTATGGAGGGAAGGTCTTACGAGGAAAGGCTCAGGGAATTGAGGTTGTTTTCGTTAGAGAGGAGAAGGCTGAGAGGTGACTTGATAGAGACATATAAGATAGTCAGAGGGTTAGATAGGGTGGACAGTGAGAGTCTTTTTCCTCGGATGGTGATGACCAACACGAGGGGACATAGCTTTAAATTGAGGGGTGATAGATATAGGACAGATGTCAGAGGCAGTTTCTGTATTCAGAGAGTAGTAGGGGTGTGGAACGCCCTGCCTGCAACAGTAGTAGACTCGCCAACTTTAAGGGCATTTAAGTGATCACTGGATAGACATATGGATGAAAATGGAATAGTGTAGGTCAGATAGGCTTCAGATGGTTTCACAGGTCGGCGCAACATCGAGAGCCGAAGGGCCCGTACTGCGCTGTAGTGTTCTATGTTCTATGTTCTATGACTCCAGTGAGTTATAGACAGTAGTCTGCACAGCTACTGTTGATAGTGGTTTCAGGCCAAGGACCGAGTGTAATGGAGCATGACTGGCTCCAAGCGATCAAGGGAAACTGGATGGGAATTTTTAAATTGGAAGAGAGTTGCCTGCATGAAATAATAAAATAAAAACCAATATATTTCCAGGGAAAATTGGGAAAGATCAAAGCCATCCCGAGATTTTTTAGAGCAAGAACCATGCCCTACGCATTGGTAGAGATGGGAGAGACATAACTACAACTACTGGAAGATTTGGGTATCATTAGGCCTGTACAATTCTCAGAATGGGCAGCGCCCATTGTGCCAGTAGTCAAACCAGACAAGACCGTCTGTATCTGTGGGGATTACAAACTGACGATAAATCAGGCCATGAAACTAGATAGGTACCCCATCCCCAAAATAGAGAATCTATATGCCCAGTTGGCTGGGGGTTTGACATATACCAAGTTGTATATGAGCCATGCTTACCAACAGTTAGAACTGGGCAAGGCGTCAAGAGGATATGTTTCCATTCATACTCCTAAGGGGTTATACCAAAATACACAGCTACCATTTGGGGTTTAATTTGCTTGCGCCATCTTGCATTGAACTATGGAGTTTGCTGCAGGGTTTGGCCTGGGATTCTATGCTTCTGTCATAGAATCCCTACAGTGCAGAAGGAGGCCATTCAGCCCATTGAGTCAGCACCCCACATAGGCCCACGCCCTCAACCTATCCCCGTAACCCCACCTAATCTTTTGGACACTAAGGAGCAAGTTATCAAGGCCAATCAGCCTAACCTGCACATCTTTGGACTGCGGGAGGAAACCGGAGCACCCGGAAGAAACCCACACAGACACGGAGAGAAAGTGCAAACTCCACACAGACAGTCATCCAAGGTCGGAATTGAACCCGTGTCCCTGGCGTTGTGAGGCAGCTGAGCTAATCACTGTGCTACCGTACTGCCGACCCCGCCAACCCAATGTGGACTTGAAGCACACTGGCTGTCACTTAAGTGGACAGTCAGCATAATATCGTAATTTTTAATTGATCTCCGGCGGGACCAGGAAACGTATTCGCTTCCCACCGTGCACACACTTCGCGCACTAAGTTCTGCTCCATGCACCTGTCTTTGCTCCACATCCTTTAATAACTTTGGATAACAAAGATCTACACATATTAGATTTCAAATTCACAACTGATCTAGCGTTAATTGTTTGTGGAAAAGAGTGCCAGACTTCTCCCCACCTTTGCATTCCCTAATTTCACTTCTGAAATGCCTTGCTATAATTTTTATGGATTTCCCTCTGGTACTAGATTCCCCAACCAGTGCAAAATAGTTTTTCTCTAACTACCCTACCTGTTCCTCTTAATATTTTGTGAAATTATCCCTTATTCCCGTACCAGCCTCCCCGGACAGGCGCCGGAATGTGGCGACTCGGGGCTTTTCACAGTAACTTCGTTGAAGCCTACTCGTGACAATAAGCGATTTTCATTTCATTTATCCCAACTTCTTTCCCACTTTGCCTATCTTTTCTAAAGGTAAAGATGGACATGGACTCGATGGGCTGAATGGCCCGCTGCTCTGTCTTAAACGACTCTCAAGTGGTCATTAATTGGGCCTGAACTGGGGCAAGGGTGGATGAGGCTGGGCCTTCCCACCGGGAAAAGGTCAAGGCAGGCAGGAGCCCAGTGGAAGACCATCTGAGGAATTTTACAGACCCACTCAACCTAAAAATGGCCTTACTATTATGACTTACAATAGACAATTCAAGTCTGCCATCCCCTGTTAAAGTTTCAATAAACTGAGGTGTTGCTCTCAGGGAGAAAATGTTTACAAATGGCAAGAGCTACATTTGTCCGTGAACCTCACTCAGTCCTGCTCTCTTGAACTTTCACCATAAATTGCACTCGTTGCTGCAGAAAGTGTTTGTTTATTGAATATGTCGCATGCATTCTTGGGAACAGAGTCAGTTTGAGGCTGGGGTGAATTTGTTGTTGTAGTCTGCCAAACCCATCTATAGTCAAGAGTTCAATCACAACAGGACACAAAGAGTGTTGGAAATTAACAGATAAGATTGTGGATTGATGGCAATTGAAAAACAATACCATACTCGCCACTTGTTGGCCGACCAAGTGGTTAAATATTAAAATGGACACAAACATGGAAACTGAGGATAACACATTGCATCTCCACAATGAGCCAAACCATCTGGACTACACAATGTGTTCAAACAACTACAGTGAGTGAAAATGTTCCCAAAATCTGGAACACAATTGAGCCAAGAAGGAACCTGCTTGCCCTTACTTTACACTCATTTTATTGTCCCAAAGGAATTTCCCTCTTAGAATCAGTGATGATAGAAACACATTTAGCATTTTGTTATGTAACGTAAAACACATAAATAACTCCTGTATTATTTTAATAAGCACTTCATCCATTCGATACAATGAAATTCATTTAAATACTGTCACCTTCTCCAAAAACCCTTTTCCAAAATTTAACTCTGAAATGTTGGTTATGAATGAAAAGTAACAGTGCTAAATACAAAAGATCCAATAAAAGCACGAACACCTAACATTTGGGTTAGTAAATTCAGACAAAAAGATACTTCACCTACCTTTTGTTATATTTAGTTTGCCCCAAGGCAGCCTAAATCAGTTTTGTGAACTGAATCTTATCCCATGCCTCACACCAACTATCCCTTTTGACAACACTTGTAAATCTAGTAGCGAAGGAATGCGCTCTCTGATCTTGGACTTGCTTCTTTCAATGCTCACTGGAGGCCATAACCCCCAGCTGTTGCCACAGCAACAGTTTGAAGAAGGGCAGCCCAAGGCTCACAATTTAATTATTAACACAGCAGGGAAACAAGTATCCTTCATTTACTGCAGGGGTGGGCAAACTTTTCCGTGCAAGGGCCACATTCAGAAATTCACAATTCACAAAGGGCCGCATAGTATATTAAGTAAAATAATTACTTCACCCGGTTATGATTCTGGGCGCCTCATATAGAACATAGAACAGCACAGAACAGGCCCTTCGGCCCTCGACGTTGTGCCGAGCAATGATCACCCTACTCAAGTCAACGTATCCACCCTATACCAGTAAGTAACCCAACAGCCCCCCCGCATTAACCTTAAAAAAAAATTTTTTTTTTAAAAAAAAAAATTTTTTTTTTTTTTTTTAATGACTTGGTGGGCCGCAGAAATACCTTTGGCGGGCCGCATGCGGCCCGCGGGCCGTAGTTTGCCCACCCCTGATTTACTGTAACTGCTTCTAACTTCCCCATTTACATTACCTCAGATTATTAAAATTGTGAAGTTCATTCCGAGTTTATAGTTCACAACAATTTTGTTGTCTGAATTCGGTCAAAAAACAGAGGGCTGGATTCTCCAGGCTATGTCCGGAGGATCCATGGCATTTTATGTCAAAAAGAATCGGCGCCGCCCCAGGACTGATCCTCCGCCCGGTGAGGGGCTAGCAGCTGCGCCACGTAAAACGCCCGGCTTCCATGACAAAAACAGCTGGAGAATTACCGGGTCCATGGCCGTGCATGCGCACGTTGACAACCTGCAGCAATCGCGCCGTACAACATTTGCAGGACGTACGCTGGCCCCCCTGGGCACCCGCTCACCACCCCCTGACTGCCCATCAGCAGTCCCCTCCAGCCCTTGCCGAAGCCCGCCCGGCCAGCAGCACGGCTCCCGCCCAACTGTGGCGGCGCTGGACACAGTCCGCAGCCGCTACGCCGAGTTCCCGACCGTTGAGACCATGTGTCAACTACGAGGTCGGGAACCCAGCCCATTGGGGGGGCGGAGCACTGGGGAAGGGCCTTCAGGTGACATCCTGAGGCTGTCCCAATGGCGTGCGGCGTGCTCCTCGATGACACTATTCATAATAATAATCGCTCATTGCCACGAGTAGGCTTCAATGAAGTTACTGTGAAAAGCCCCTAGTCACCACATTCCGCCGCCTGTTCGGGGAGGCCGGAAGGGGAATTGAACTGGAATGCTGGCATTGTTCTGCATTACAAGTCAGCTGCTTAGCCCCCTGTGCTAAACCAGCCCCTGGGCGGAGGATGCGGAGGAACAGGCGCTGTTCCCGATTCCATCGTAAAAAGGGATTCTCCGCCCGATCGCCAATTACGAAATCTGTGTCGGGGAATGGAGAATTCCGGCCAAATAGTCACAAAGATAAAGAGAACAGTAGCAATGAGTTATATGAGCATGACTGAAATTAATTAACATTATCAAGGTGCGGGGGGGGGGGGGGGGGGGGGGGGGTGCTGTTAGGTACAAGGTTAGGCTGGAAAAGCTGGTGTGATTGTTCACCTTGGAGCAAAGAATGTTGAGGGAGATTTGATAGAGGTGTACAAGATTAAGACAGGCTTAGGTAAGGTAAACAAGGATAAACTGTTCCTAGCTGATGGTACAAGGATGAGAGGCCACAGATTTAAGATGTTGTGGAATAGAGGCAGGGAATATATGAAGAATAATCCTTTGAGCAGCAACTGGTGTTAAGATTCCAGACCAGACCCTCACATTTGTTAGAGTGCCAGACAAGAACCCCAAACATTTATTTTTAATTTGTAAAACTGTGAGGCGAGTATACTTGACGCAGGAGTGATGAATCTGACCAATAGGTATCTTTTATGTTAAAACAAACTTTAATTTAAACACAGAATTAACCACATTAACTTCAAAGAAAACAGCTTTAGTTTTAGTTTTAGTTTTAGATCAGTTAAACAGTTTTTAAACACAAGGGAAAACTTACGTACTATCTACATGCCACTAACTCCAATTAAGTACCGCAGTACAGTTCAAATGGCACTTATAAATAAAGTTAACAAAACAGGTTTACTTGATTATTTGTGAAGACCTTTGGAGAGACTTTCAGGGACAACCTGACAGCATTTCGCAAGAATGTTGTTCAACTCAAAAACTTCTGGCAGACTGCAAAAATAAAAACAGACCTGGCTCCTCCCATTAATTACATCATCTGTATTCCAATATGATGTTCCATCACCTGTTTAGCTAGGGCTACATACAATCCCTCATAAATTATCTCCTCTGCAGGGAATCTCCAGCAATCATAATAATGTTCTATTAGGCATCTCTCTGTGAACAAGTAAATAGTTAAAATTAAAAATTACCTCACCTTTATGACTCTAAATTGCAGCTTTAGCAGACACACAGTCTGGATACCTTAACCTGGGTTTTTAAATAAAATTGCTGCAGCTAATATATACCTTATCTCATGCTTTTAAAAGATCTTATTGCAATAGATATAAAATACAAAATATATACCAATTTCTTGCATTCATCACGTTTGAAGTGATCTTTGACCATGAAGGTGGTGACAGCAAAAATAATGTTTTCAAGAAGAAATTGGATGGGCCTTTGAAGGAAATAAATTGTCAGGGCTACGAGGATTGAGACGCATAGTGGGATTGACTGGGATTGCTCCGCACAGAGCCGACATGGAATCGATGGCCAATGGCCTCTATAGAAAAGTTTAAGTTTGGTCATTATTTACAATTAGTTTGTAGTTTAGTCATGTGTACTGATCAAATAATAAGTAACTTAACCCAATATGATATCATGCTAAATTGTGGGGCATTGGCACATCACATGACTTGGTCTTTGTTGGCATTACCCTCACACTTGACACGGAACACAACAGTATGTCCCTAGCCAGTGATGCAAGTCATCAAGTTTGAACAGCTCTGGCCTGGGACTATCACCCTCACCAGCCACTTAAACTTATCGGTTTTATTCCCCTAAGATTCAAGCACCTATTGAGCAAAGAAAAACAGGTGTTAAACATTCAACATTGAGCATTAAATGGATGCAGTGTAATTTGTGATGTTTAAAAGAGGAAGCAGTCACTTTCCTTCAGCTTTGACTTATAAGTTTATAATAAAGTTCTGGGATTAGCTACATAATTCTTTTGACTTGTATTACTTAGGGATATGTATTAGTTGGATACATTATATTTTAAAGTGTATCTTGCTGCCTTAACTTCAGCACACCAATTACTTTTAAGCACAGGTTTTTAATTGAATTTTGTAATTTCTATAACTTTGTAATTTTTGACTTATACCAAGAGTTGGCAGGTACATCACAAACATACAATGGCAAAACATCTGTCAACTAAAACACACTGATAAGTACTTGTTTAAATTAAGTTCTACTGATACCTATTGTTCAATTAGACAACTGGGACAAGCAATCCAATGTTACTAGTCATCATATGCTCCCTATCTCAAATACGCAGACATCAAAAGCATCCTAACATCCCCATTATCTTAGAAGAAAGTGGTAGCATTGAATGAAATTACAGAGATGTTATGAGAGGTTGGTCCCACAAGCCATTGACACCTTGAGGGCCAGTCAGGAGACAACAGGTAATTAATTACCTGAATAGATGACCATCCCACTGGAGGAATCAATCAGAAACTGATCATGCACCACCTTAACCAATCAGGGCCTGATCATGCACCACATGTGCCCCTGAACCACCTAAACCAATAAGGGCCTGATCATGCACCACCTTAATCAATCAGAGCGTGATCATGCACCACATGTGCCCCTGAACCAATTAAACCAATCAGGGCCTGATCACATACCACATGAGCCAATTAGGAATCAGTAACGTCACTGATCATGCACATGTGTTATGGTTTAGAAAGAGTTAAAAAGCACCAACTTCGAGTTACCAAGCATACTAAATTTTAAACTGAAGCCAGCTTTTTAGTGCCACTCTGGCACTGCCATGGTGCCCATGCTCCAGGGGGAGGGCTGGGGGCCTTTGACCATTGCACCCTGTCCCTGACCATCCAGGGGCCTTTGATGGCCTAGGAGACTCCCCGGGTAGCCTTCTGCGTGGTCCACTGTTATGTGGACCAGTATTGAATGGCGCTAGCTAGGGTCTCCTGAGATGTGCGGCTTGGTCATGCCCATTGTGGACAGGACCTCGTGAGATCTGGCTGCTGGGAAACCCGGGGCAGGCTTCACCCGACATCTACCAGCCAAGCCGTGCTCCTGTTAAAGTGCGACAGACACTTGAACCCATAGTATTCTGGGATTTATTAATAGGGATATAGAGTATAGGAGCAAGGAGGTTATGCTGAACTGATACAAGACACTAGTTAAACTTCAGCTGGAATATTATGCACAGATTTGGGCACCATACTATAGGAATATTGTGAAAGCATTGGAGAGAGTGCAGAAGAGGTTTACAAGAACAGTTCCAGGAATGAGAAACTTTCAGTTAAGAGGATAGATTGGAGGGGTTGGAACTGTTTTCCTTGGAGAAGAGAAGGCTAAGAGGAGATTTGATAGAAATGATCAAAATCATGAGTGGGCTAGACAGAGTAGATAGGGAGAAATTGTACCTGCTTGTAAAAGGAATGAGAATGAGAGATCACAGATTTAAAGTGATTTGCAAAGGAAGCAAATGTGATGTGAGAAAAACCTTTTTCACGCAATGCGTGGTTTGGGGCAGGAATGCTTTGCCTGGAAGTGTGGTGGAGGCAGATTCAATCAGGGCATTAAAGAGGGCAGTCGATGATTACTTCAATAGAAACAATGTTCAGGGTTATGGGGAAAAGGCACTAAGTCATAATGCTCATTTGGAGAGTAGGTACAGACATGATGGGCCAAATGGTCTCTTTCAGTGCCATAACAATTCGATGAGATCTTTTTAAGTATAACCTCAGTTGCTGAATGAATGTTCCCTGATGCAGTATCTTGAAAGACTGACGACCACCAAGTGGATTAACGAATAAATGGTTTATTACAGCAAATAACTATTTACAAAGAGTGATACCAGTGAACTTTGTGCAAGAGCAGTGGAAAAGATCACATCCTGAGTGAGACACAGTCAGTGCCAGTGTGGGTATCAGGAATTTGGAGCAGAGTGGGAGTGGAACTGTCAAGTATTTCTCTTTAATTTTTGTAAGTTTAGTAGTCTAGGTAAAAAGTTGATGAAGTAGCTGACTCAGCTTACTGACTGGCAGTTAACTGTCAATCGCCTGAAGCCTGATTAGCGCAAATCAAATTAGTTACAATACCGTAGAGGAGGAATTCCTGGAATGTGTACAGGATGGTTTCTGGACCAATATGTTGAGTAACTAACTGAAGAACAGTGCATCCTAGAGTGGGTATTGTGTAATGAGAAAGGAATAATTGACAATCTAGTTATGTGAGACCCCTTGGGGATGAACAACTATAATATGATAGAATTTGTCATCAATAAAGTGACACAGTTGATTCTGAGACTGAGGTCCTGAATCTTAATAAAGGAATCTGCGATGGTTAGAGGCACAAGTTGCTGGTGATACATTGGTAAATGTTACTTAAAGGGATGACAGTGTCAAGGCAATGGCAAACACTCAAAGAGTGCATGGGTGAACTGCAACAATTGTTCATTCCTGTCTGACACAAAAATAAAATGGGAAAGGTGGCCAAACCATGGTTTACAAGGGAAATTAGAGATAGCATTAGACCCAAGGAGGACCAAGGGATTGATTAAGAAGTGGAAAATAGAGTACGCTAGCAAGTTTGTAAGGAACATAAAAACTGACTGTAAAGTTTCTATAGTTATGTGAAGAGAAAAAGATTGGTGAGGAGAAATATAGGTCCCTTACAGTCAGAAATAGGGGAATGTAGCCCCCGGGAGTATGGATGGGGGGTTCCGAGTATGGCGGCGGGCGGGGGCGGGAAGGGTGGGTGATATGTTCCTGGAAGGGAGCTTGGCAATTTTTGGGGTTTCGGAGGACCCGGGGGTCCAGGGGGAGAAAGAGGCCGATGTTTTGGCCTTTGCTTCCCTGATAGCCCGGCGACGAATACTATTGGCGTGGAGGGACTCAAAGCCCCCGAAGACGGAGTTGTGGCTTGCGGACATGTCGAGTTTCCTGGGTATGGAGAAAATTAAGTTCGCCTTGAGGGGATCTGTACAGGGGTTCGCCCGAAGGTGGCAACCATTTATTGACTTCTTTGCGGGAGAGTGAGCATCAGCAGGGGGGTAGGGGGGAGGGGGGGGTAGAGTAGAGTAGGAGGGAAAATATGGCGGGTAGTACCGGTGGGAGAGGAGCGGGCTTGTGCAATATGTTACGATGGAAGTATTGAAAGTACGTGGATGTTTGCACATTTTTGCCTTTTTTTTCTTTCTTTCTGATGATGTATGTAACTGTTTATAAAGCCAAAAACTACCTCAATAAAATTGTTTATTAAAAAAAAAAATAGGGGAATGTATAACGGGGATCAAAGAAATGGCTGACCAACTAAATACATACTTTGGTTCTGTCTTCACAAAGGAGGGAACAAATAACATACCAGAAAGTTGGGGAATACAGGGATTTGTGAGAGGGAGGAGCTGATGGAAATCAGTATTAGTAGAGAAATGATGTTGGGGGAATTCATGGGGTTGAAGGCCAATAAATCTCCAGGGCCTGATAATCTACATCCCAGAGTATTGAAGGAAGTGCCTAGAAAGAGTGGATGCATTGGTGACCATCTTCCAAGATTCTATAGACTCAGGAAGAATTCCTACAGATTGGGGAGCTAATATAACCTCATTATTTAAAAAGAGAGGTCGAGGAAAACAGGGAATTATAGTTTAGTCAGCCTGACGGTAGTGGGGAAAATTTTAGAGTAAATTATTGAAGATTTTTTGGCAGCGCATTTGGAAAATAGAGGTAGAATCGGACAGAGTCAGCATGGATTTATGAAAGGGAAGTCATGCTTGACAAATCTACTGGTATTGTCAAGGATGTAACTAGTCGAGTTGATGAAGGCGAGCCAGTGGAAGTGGTTTATTCGGACTTTCAGATGGTTTTCTACGACCTCCCACATAAGAGATCAGCATGTAAAATTAAAGCACATGGGATTGGGGATAGTGTATGGAGATGGATAGAAAACTGGGTTGGAAGACAGGTCTTTTTTCAGATTTGCAGGCAGTGACTCATGGGGTACCATAGGGATCCATGCTAGGACTGCAGCTGTTTACAATATATATTAATGATTTAGATGAGGGAACAAAATGTAATATCTCCAAATTTGCAGATGACACAATGTTGATTGGGAGGGTGAGATGTGAGGAGGATGCAGAGATGCTTCAGTGTGATTTGGACAGGCTGAGTGAGTGGGCAAATGCATGGCGGATGCAGTATAATGTGGATAATTGTGAGGTTATCCATATTGGTAGCAAAAAGATGAAGGCAAATTATTATTTGTATGGCTATAAATTAAGAGAGGGGAATGTGCAATGAGCCCTGGGAGACCTCATACACCAGTTTCTGAAGTTTAAGCATGCAGGTACAGCAGGCGGTAAAGGAGGCAAATGGTCTGTTGGCCTTTATAGCAAGAGGATTCGAGTGCAGGAGCTGGGATGGCTTGCTGCAATTATACAGGGCCTTGGTGAGGCCACACCCGGAATATTGTGCGCAGTTTTGATCTCCTTATCTGAGGAAGGATGTTCTTGCTGCAAAGAGAGTGTAGAGAATGTTTACCAGGCTGGTGCCTAGGATGACGGGACAGATGTATGAGGAGAGATTGATTCTGTTAAGATTATATTCGCTGGGGTTTAGAAGAATGAGGGGGAATCTCATAGAAACCTATAAAATTCTAACAGGGCTGGACAGGGTAGAGCGGGAAGGATGTTCCCGATGATGGTGATTCTCTATGTCGATATCCACTCCGGGCCACTGCACATAACTGCGCATGAACATTTTCATCTTTGTCATCCCAGGATGTAGTTCCTCCAATAATAGCTGTCTAGCAGGAGTGGGAATGACCACCCTAACTCCCCACAATAACACGCCGTCTTCACAACTTAACTCACCTTTTCTTATCTGAAAGGGTCGTCACTGCTCAGACCTGTTTTCATGATGCCAGGGGTGGAGAACAATGTATTTGAATTGAGATAATATGGGGCATTTTTGGGCCCAAAAACTGTTGCGTTGACACCGGCAATGTGTTGAGAAAGTTTAAAGCAAGAACAATTTCCTGTGGTACTGGCGGAGGTGGTATATTTTTGGGTAGGGGAAGGAGGCTTAAAGAGTCCGCATTCGGAATGTGAGTGCCCTGCCTATGTTGAACCATATACTCGGAGGCTGCCAACAATAGAGCCCATCTGAAGCTATTGGGGGGGGGGGGGGGGGGGGGGGGGGGGTGAGGGAGCGGCGTTATCCTCCCTAAATAATCCCAACAGGGGTTTGTGGTCAATAACTACTATGAAATGTCGTCCATAGACGTATTAATGGAACTTTTCTCTCCAAAGATGCCAGCTAGTTCCACTTTTTCAATTTGCGAATAACTTTGCTCAGCATCCGTCCGAGTCCTCAAGGCTTGGCGATGGGCCTTTCTGCACCATCTTCCATCTTCCCTGCTAAACATTTCTCATTACTAAATACAACTGATACTATAAGATACATATCATATTACATTTAAACATGCAAACTTAAACATGCCAGAAGGATCCTCCTGTTTAAACCCTGTTTGGTCCCTGTTTTCCTCTTTCTTTTATTTTATTTTGCAATTAACAATTTACATTTTGGTCCATGGAGGATTAGTGGAACTGTGCCTTTAATTCGAGCAGAATCCTGGGCTGGTTTAAACTGAAGATTGACATGTGACCTTAAGATAGCAGTCTGCATGAAGCAGTCTTTAATTCAAAAAAGCAGATTCCAGACGGCTATGCTGCTTTTAAATCAAACATGCAAATTGCAGAATTATTTGACTGACACCAGTGATGACTCAGATGGCGGCATGGTAGCACAGTGGTTAGCATAGTTGCTTCACAGCTCTAGGGTCCCAGGTTCGATTCCTGGCTTGAGTCACTGTCTGCACGTTCTCCCCGTGTCCGCGTGGGTTTCCTCCGGGTGCTCCGGTTTCCTCCCACAGTCCAAAGATGTGCAGGATAGGTGGATTGGCCATGCTAAATTTCCCTTAGGTTAGGTGGGGATACACGGGGATGTGTAGGTTTAAGTGGGGTGCTCTTTCCAAGAGCCGGTGCAGACTCGATGGGCCGAATGGCCTCCTTCTGCGCTTTAAATTCTATGATTCTATGACTGGCGGCCAATGAACTGACACAAAATGCGGGGCTTTGGCCGATAGCCCGGAGTGATTGGTTCTGATTCCTCTGGAATATCTCTCTCCCCAGTAAGGCTGGGTGGTAGTTTTGCTTTGAGTTCAGAAGCTGGAAGAAGCTTGTCTGAAATGACATTTCATTTCAGGCAGGGGTTCCATGCAATAACTTAGGAACCTAATATAAGTTTCCTCAAATGCTGCAATGGGTACTAAGGGTGCTGGTTTGATTACTGCTTGAGGTTTTCCTATTATCTGACATGTGTGATATGTACGGCAAAATTCCACTGCATCCTTATGCTGTCCAGGCCAATAAAAATGTTGGTATTTTTGCTTGAGTTTTCCTTTTTCCTATTGGAACCTCATGCACTATCTGCAAAACCTTCTTTCTTTAACCCATCGGCAATACCACTTGATGAGCTTCTGACCATTTATCATCTGCCTGAATACTTATATATCTCCATTTTCTCATTATTACATTATTTCTAATGTAATAGCACTCTGGTATACACTCAGATTCTATTTCTACATATGCTTTCTGATACAACTGCTTTATCTCTAATATTTCTGCTGTAATTTTACCATCTTTCTTGAACTAAAGATGTCCACTTCATCCACCACCTGCTCTTGTTCTTTATTAATCATGTGACCAAACATGGTTTCTGAAAACGCAACTTCAACCTCCCTATCAATACTCCTCATGTTCTCCTCCTCCTGTGTCAACCTGTGGCTTTGTGATTGGCCCACTACACAATCAGGAAACAACCCAGGATATGTTTCTTGCAACATCTCAGTTGTTTGACTTTCCACTGGCTTTTCAACGACAGTATGCATCATTCCCACCAGTGATCAAGCTGTATCATTACCCAAGCTAAATTGTACCCCTGAAAAAGATAATTTTTCTATTACTCCTCCACCACTTTACCACTTTTCACTTGTCTCTCTAACCTTGCCTTACATAGTGGCACACCGTTCCACTCACCGCTAATTCCACATATTACCATCTTTACCGGCAATACTCCTTCCAAACTACATATCTCTTTATCTCTCACCATTAAAGATTGACTTGTTCCTAAATAAAAGCAAATTACTGCGGATACTGGAATCTGAAACCAAAGAGAAAATGCTGGAAAATCTCAGCAGGTCTGGCAGCATCTGTAGGGAGAGAAAAGAGATCACGTTTCGAGTCCCGATGACCCTTCGGCCATTTCTGCTGCCAGTCTAGACGTTTTAACCCTTTGCTCTTCCACATCAGTTCTCACTACTGCGGGAGGTGAATCTTTAAATCCTACCAAAACAATCATTGCTACAAGAACGCCATAGGTTTGTTCTATTTTAATTACTCTTGTCCACCTATCAACATTATTTTGTTTAATTCCTTAAACCTGGTTTGACCTGGTTCTTTCCTTAGATTTCTAAGCTTCTGTCTGTAGGGTTCTGGCACTAGTTCATATGCACTTATGATTTGTCTCACCTTATCATAATCCCTAGATACCTCATCTGATAGCGATGCAAACACCTCACTACCTACCAACTTTGTTTGAAGCAACACTACTCACATAGTCTTTGGCCAATTCAATTCCTTAGCCACTTTTCAAATGAGATTTTAAAAAAGGCTTCCAGATTTTTCTCATCAAACCGTGGCAGTGCTTGAATGCATTCAAACATATCCTTACTAGGCTTTTGACGGGGAAGTGTTTCTCCTTCCTCTAGACTTTCCTCACCTACTGCCTTTAACGCCAATATTTTTAGCCAATGCTATCTTTTCATTTCCAACTCCCGCTAATTCATTTAGATTTTGTGAAGTTCAAATTACTCTTGTCGTCTTTACACTTGCCACTGCCTCTATCTTTCTTTCGTTCACTATATTTTCATTTCTATTTCTTTCCATTTTTCCTGCATTTCTAATTGTTTCATTTGTAATTGAATTCTAGCTCATTTTAATAACACAGGCTGTGGGCGGGATTCTCCGCGCCCTCGCCGGGTCGGAGAATCCCCGGGAGGAGGTGCGAATCCCGCCCAGACGCCGGCTGCCCTATTCTCCAGGTGCCGTTTAAAAGTGGTGTCTTGCATAGCTGGTGGTAATTTGAGGTCACCACAGATGGGGTCCATGGTGGACACCTCGGTTAAGTCGAAGTGCTGTCTCATCTAGTTCCAAGTGTCTAACGTAGCTTCCACCACTGGGCTGGATGTGTACTTTGCCGGCGGAGTTGGGAGCGCTGTCGTGGCTGGGGCTCGGATGGTCGTTCCTGTACAGGAGGACTCTTCCAATTTCACCCATTCCTTGCTTGGCTCCCTTACCCATCCCCTCACTCTCTCGGTCGTGGCTGCTCATTGGTAGTATTGTAGGTTCAGAAGGGCAAGTTGCCCATTTTTCTTCTCCTCTGCAGTACTGTTTTTAGTGATTCTTGGATCCTTCCCCCTCCACACAAATGCCATGATCATTTTGTCTATTCCTTGGAAAAAGGCCTTGGGGATGAAGATCCGTATGGATCTAAACAGGAAGAGGAACCTTGGCAGTACGTTCATCTTGATCATCTGCACACTCCCTGCTAGGGAAAGCAGGAGTGCATCCCATTTCTGTAGGTCCATTTTAACTTCCTCTGCCAGGCTGGTAGGATTTGTGGATCCATGTCCAGTTGTGGGATATCTGAATCCCCCGGTAGCCGAATTTGTGTTGGGCTGGTTTGAATGGTATTCCCTCCAGCTCTGTCCCTCCCCTGTGCCGGTTCACCGGGAATATCTCGCTCTTGCCCAGATTACGTTTCTAGCCTGAGAAGGCTCCAAACTCTTCCAGGAGCCTCATGATTTCCTTCAAGCCGTTCTACAGGTTTGAGATGTAGAGGAGCAGGTCATCCATACAGAGTGAGACACTGTGCTCTCTGCTTCTTCTTTGGATACCCTTCCAGCCTTTTGTGTCTTGTAGAGCGATCGGCAGGGGTTCAAATGCCAGGAAAAACAGGAGCGAGGACAGTGGGCATCCCTGCCTGTGCCTCTGTGCAACTGGAAGTATTAGGAGCTGGTAGCGTTGGGCCGAACGCTCACCTTGAGGGTGTTCTACATCCTGCCGACTACGCCAAGTTGTAATGATCTTTGAATTGTGAAGTTTATTCAATTTATGGTTACCGGTTGTTCTTGAGACATTGCTGAAACTCAGTAGAAATTCAAGTTTAAAAACTTGTCAGGTGCAAATAAGAATTGTTTTATTTGAAGTTCATTGGTTACAACTTGAATTTCATTTAAAAGGTAGTTTGTAGACAATGTGATTTTCTTCATAGAATCACAGGAATTATCTTCTGAGACAATAGCCTGAACACAACTTTAAAAGTCAAAGTCTGAAGTCAAAGTATGAAAATGAAATAGGAATACAGAACTCTTTTCTAATTCTCTTCCTTTACTCTCTCTCTCTCTCTCTCTCTTTCTGTCTTTCTTCTCTTTGTCTCTTTCCTGTCTCTTTCTCTCTGTCTCTTTCTTCTCTTTCTTCTCTCTCTCTCTGTCTCTTTCTCTGTCTTTCTTTCTTTCTAAAATGGTGGCCAAATCATCCATGGATATACTATTTCATATCTGTCTTAAGCGATCCGATCACACCCCAATATAATCCTCATTGGTTTGTTATACTCAAAACACATTTGATTTGATAACAAGCCGTCCATCTTCACGATGTAACGTTACTTCCAATTGTTGCTTATCTGCAACAATGGAGACGTTATGTCATCTCATCATACTATAATTCCGAAAATATAATTGAAACTGTTTTTTGACACAGTCTAAAATGTTTCGGCTTGCATACGTTATGGAATGTGGTTCAGGCTGTTATCACAAGTGGCCTGAAATCAGAACAATGGAGCCTTTAATGCTTCCACCTTATTGCCATGGGATTCAGCCCCTGCCCTTGGAAAAATGTGATGTTTTTATCAGTGGTTCTGTGTTTTCCAAACTCATGTCTGAGTTTGGAAATTGTATGTTTCTTTCATTTTAAAAACTGGGATTTAATATTTATGCTTTAAACAGCTTTTTTACCTATATTAAGTGTATTTAAAATACCTGACTTCTACACACCCACAAGGTGAATCCCGTCCCTAGCCCAAATCGCTTCAGTACCTCTATGAGGTACTTCCATTCGATTCTATTGAAGGCCATTTCTGTATTGAGGGAGACGATCACCTATGGTGTTCTCTCCCCGGATGGGGTTAGTATCACATTCAGCAACCATCTGATGTTCGCAGTTAGCTGTCTACCCTTAACAAAGCCCATGTGGTTCTCTGAACCATATCCGGTACGCAGTTCTCCAGTCTCTTGGCTAGGATTTTAGTGAGTATCTTCGCGTCTATGCTGAGCAGCGAAATGTGTTTATATGATCCGCATTCTGTCGGGTCTTTGTCTTTCTTGGGTATCAGCAATATGGTGTGAATTGTTTGTAGAAGTCCGCCATGAGCCCATCGTGTCCCAGCACCTTCCCCGCCTGCAGGGAGCTGAGGTTCTCTATGAGCTCTCCCCCCCCCCCCCCCCCCCCCCCCCCCCCGACTGGCATGTCCAGTCTATTGAGGAACCAATTAATCCCTAATTCCCAGTCGAAGGTCTCAAATGCTTGGTTGACCTTTTTCGGTCAGCTACCCGTCTGCCTCTGCTATCCTTTACCTTGGCTATTTCTTTTTTTTAAATTTAGAGTACCCAATTAATTTTTTCCAATTAAGGGGCAATTTAACGTGGCCAATCCACCTACTCTGCACATCTTTGGGTTGTGGGGGCGGAACCCACGCAAGTGCCAGGCATTGACACAAAAATGAAATGAAAATTGCTTATTGTCACAAGTAGGCTTCAATGAAGTTACTGTGAAAATCCCCTAGTCGCCACATTCCGGTGCCTGTTTGGGGAGGTTGTTACGGGAATCGAACCGTGCTACTGGCCTGCTTGGTCTGCTTTCAAAGCCAGCGATTTAGCCCTGTGCTAACCACATTGCCTTGCCAATCAGTAGCATTGCAGTCACCAAATGTTTCACCATCAACATCCGAGGCGTTACCATCGACCAGAAATACAACTGGAACAATCACGTAAATGCCATGGGCACGTGAGTGCCTCTGTGGTGAGTAACTCACCCCTGACTGCCTCAAGCCCCTTCATTACTTAATAATAATAATAATAATAATAATAATAATCTTTATTATTGTCACAAATAAGCTTACATTAACATTGCAATGAAGTTACTGTAAAAAGCCCTTAGTCGCCAAACTCCGGCGCCTGTTTGGGTACACTGAGCGAGAATTCAGAATGTCCAATTCACCTAACAGCACGTATTTCGGCACTTGTGGGAGAAAACTGGAGCATCCGGAGGAAACCCACGCAGTCACAGGGAGAACATGCAGACTACGCACAGTGACCCAAGCCGGGAATCGAACCCGGGTCCCTGGCGCTGTGCTACTGTGAACGTACAAGGCACAAGTGTGATGGAATGTTATCTACTTGTCTGGATGTCTGCAAAGGAGAAAACACTGATGAAGATCAACATCGTGCTGGACAAAGCAGCATGCTTGATTCATCCATCCACCAGCTTCAACATCACTTAAAAGATTGAGGATCAGGACCAGAGAGATTGGATGGTCAGGATGGAAGTTAAGGTGGTCTATTGTAAGGGCAGCATGGCGGCGTAGTGGTTCGTACTTCTGCCTCACAGCGTTGAGGACCTGGGTTCGATACCGGCCCCGGGACTGTCCATGTGGAGTTTTCTCCCCGTGTCTGCATGGGTCTCAGCCCCCACAACCCAAAGATATGCAGGGTAGTTGGATTGGCCATGCTAAATTGCCCATTAAATGAAAAAAAAAGAATCGGGTACTCTAAATTTATTTTTTTTAAGTTGGTCTATTGTGGGGGGGAGAGAAATGGTTGTGATTGGTGGCAGGTTAGGGGAGCAGTGGTGATCAGTTAACTTAATATGTATTAGCAATCCTGATCCTTCTGGCCACACATTCACATCAGTTACTTATGTTTCTTGTTGGAATCGGCAGCTGACCTCCAGCTTTGGTATCCCTGAGGGCAGCTAAAACTCATACCTGTGCATTTTTGTCTTCAGTTTTGTCATTATGATTCATGGCGCACTCTTAACTGGCAACATGTATACACTTTCTGCCCATATTACCATATTAGGGCCTTTAGTTATCGGATGACATTCAAAAATTCGGCCAATTTTGAAGATCACATTTTTGGGTAATACCTCCTTGGTTACACTGCAAATAATGATTAACTGCAAGAGAATTCCGTGACCATTATTCTATTATTACACATGTATTTTTAGGTAGAATAAATGGTTACGTTTGTATACAATATGTTAGTGAGGAGTCTAGGACTAATCAGGTACTAGATGTTTTTAGTGTATTCCTGATATAGCAAATTGGCAAGTCTCCTACATCAGAACAAGTATTACATCAATAACCAATTTAAGAATATCAGTCATAAGTGCCTAATTGTCTGTAAAGTACTTTCGGATGTCCTGAGGTCATGTAATGTGATATACAATGCAGGACTTTCTCTCTTTATAGCATCAGATGCCCATGTAGGAGAAACATATGGACAATAGTGACAACAATATTATAATCAACATGATTATCCAAATCAAATTGATGAAAATGCAATGCTTGTCGCTAATCCCATATTTCAAAAGAATATGAGTTATGAAGATGCCAATTACTGCCATCAAGGTTTTTTACAGTTATATCAGTAGCCAAGGAACCTTAGGTATTCCTCCAGCCAGGTTCATCTGGCCCAATGACATGACAGAGTTTGTAGACAGTTACTTGTGTCAATCTACAGCTGTCAATGTTGAATTACTATTGATATATGATAGGGTTGATGCTGAAATTGATATTGTCAAAATAACTCATAAGGGGTCTTGCATCAATTAGGGAGCTAACTTTAATGTAATTCACCCAATGATACTCAAAGAATTGAGAGGTAATTGGGCTTCAATATAGCAGGGATAAGTTGAAGTTGAGAAAATGTTACAGTTCAATGTACTCAAAAGCATGAAGGCACACTGGGCTAAATCACTGCACACTGGGCTAAATCGCTGGCCTTTAAAGCAGACCAAGGCAGGCCAGCAGCACGGTTCAATCCCCCTACCAGCCTCCCCGAACAGGCATCGGAATGTGGTGACTAGGGGCTTTTCACAGTAACGTCATTGAAGCCTACTTGTGACAATAAGTGATTTTCATTATGACAATTGCTTATTGTCATAAGTAGGCTTCAATTAAGTTACTGTGAAAAGCCCCTAGTCGCCATATTCCGGCACCTGTCCGGGGAGGCTGGTACGGGAATTGAACCGTGTTGCTGGCCTGCTTTAAAAGCCAGCTATTTAGCCAAGTGAGCTAAACCAGCCCCTGTCAGATCCATGTCCTGCTTAGCTTTACTACACCCTTGTAAGTAGCTCTGGAAATGCATGGCTTGTCTCCCAGTTTGCACTGCTCATAATTGGTGAAGGGTTGAGGAAGTCATGACAACATTGGTGATTGACATGAAAATCATGTTGGAGTCTATTTTGTGTTATTTGGTTCATCTTTTCACATATTCATTAGACCTCTGCTTAATTCCTGGTGAGAATGCTGACCACTAAATCAAAGTCACCTGAAAATGCTAACAGAGCGACATCTAATGGTGAATAGGTGCGGTTTTGTTTTGCAATTTTTGTTACATCCAACTAAAGACCAGACTTGAATGGTTCACAGGCTCGAAAACAAATATTTTAGTAATTTTAAATTATTGGTCAAATTTCATAGGGAGCAATACTTTATATTGCAGGAGAAAAGGGATTGGTTGTGATGTGACGATCAATTCACTAGAGACACGATTGGAAGTAAACTGTGGTTTTAATAGTCTTACAACTGAGCCAGCCTGCGACCAGAGGAACTGAGAGCAGGGCTTACGGCTGCAGCACTTTATACTTTTAGTAGTGGGAGGGGCCATGGGCGGAGGCAAGGGTGAAGCCCTGTACAAGCTCCTCATCTCCCCCTATGGGCAGAGCCGCGCAACGGCTCACATACAGAGCCCACAAGGACATAATACAATGCAATGCAATACAGTGTGAATTACAATGCAGTATAATTCACCACATTCACCCCCTGTAAAAACATCAAGTCCTGCGGGGGTGACGGGTCTATAAGTTGAGCCAGTCCGGTGGCCGAGTCGTCCTTTGGGATCGGCGGAGCACCAGGGTTGCAGCCTCTTCGAGTGGCTGGGTGGTGACGATCGGTGTGGGTACGAGGGCGGACTCCGGGGGTGTTTCGGTCCGAGCTTTATACCTGACCGGTGCGACGGGCAACGGGGGGGGGGCAGGAAACCTATAGGCGCGGGGACGCAGGGCGTGGGGGGTTGGGTAGGGAGTAGTGTGAGGGGTACCTCAGCGGTGGTGGTAGTGTTGGATCCTGCAGGCGCTAGGTCCCGGAGGGAAACGCTGTCCTGACGGCTGTCGGGGAATTCATTAAAGGCGTATTGGGGGTTTGAATGAAGTACTCGCACTCTTTCCACTAGCCGGTCTGTTTTGTGTGTCCGGACGTGCTTCAGGAGGAGAACCGGGCCTGGTGTCCTCAACCAGGATGGGAGCGAAGCCCCCGTGGTAGTGCCCATAGAGAAAACAAATAGTCATTCGTGAGGGGTCTGGTTGGTGGCGGTGCATAGGAGGGATCTAATTGCATGGAGCGCGTCGGGGAGGACCTCCTGCCAGTGGGAGGTCGGGAGATTCCTGGACCGGAGGGTCAGTAGGACGGTCTTCCAGATAGTCGCGTTCTCCCTCTCCACCTGCCCGTTCCCCCTGGGGTTGTAGCTGGTAGCCCTGCTCGAGGCGATGCCCTCGTCGAGCAGGTGCTGACGCAGTTCGTCGCTCATAAAGGACGAACCCCTGTCGCTGTGTACGTAGCTGGGGAAACCGAACAGGGTGAAGTGTTGCACGTTTTACTTGAGTGTATTACGCGTTTATTGGAGTGTATTAACACGCCTCCGTTTAAAGGCCGTGTGCTTAACACTACTACAGCTCTGTGTATGTAATTCTGCTCGGAGTCGCCAGGTGCCGTATTTAGACACCTCACAAGTATATCAAGGTCAGGTTCAAAGTAATAAAACTGTACACCGATTAGTAAGTTCAAACGATTGATATTTATTATAACCAATATAATAAATACGCATGCATACGCTAAAGACTAATACTTATTTCTACTATTAAACGACTAAATACTTATCTAAGTAGGAACCAGCAAGGTCAGGGGACAAGGCCTTTGTTCCTTTCTGGACTGCACCTTCTGTTCACTAATAGTCGGCTAGAGTATAAGCAATGCCTGGGTCACGTAGCGAGCGTTGTTTTGGCACTTACTGAACGATGGCTGATGCTCAACGGCTGGTGATGGAACTGGAGTCAGGATGCGATGTATCAGCAAAGCGATGAAGACAGCAGAGAGTCGGAGCCAAACAACAGAGCCGGAGCAAAACAGAACGGACCATGTGCGGGGTCTACTTTTATAGGTCCCCCCCAAAGTCCGTGCCTCTTCGGGGCGGTCTCTACCTGCTGTATATCGATTGGGTCTTCTCCCAATGGATATTTTCCAAACCCCCCAATCTGAGGGTCTCTTCTCGATGGGTGGGACGGTCTCTAGGGTTCTTTGTGATGGATACTTCTGGTGCCGTTTCGTCTGGGCGTCCACTCAAAGTATCCATTCAAACCCAAATGTTTCTATTGTGTGGGCCCAGATCTGGATCACCTCATTACTATGCAAATCGTTGTTGCCATTTACACCTTAAGCTGAGATCCTGCACCTGGCCATAAACTGGTTTTTGTACGTGCAGAATGCTAATTAGCCTTCTGCAAACTGCTTGTCCTTACTAAGACTGTTTTCTCCCTGCAGCCTTAGCAGTTCTCCATTTTGGTAGCCCAGTGTCCATCTTAGGTGGCTACAGAAGACACTGTGTAGGGCTCTGATGACTGTGTGGGAGGTCATATCGGGGCACGGGATGGCAAACGGGAAGCGGGAGAACTCATCGTTGACGTTCAGAAAGTACACATTTTGATTGGTCGAGGGAAGTGGCCCTTTGAAATCGATGCTCAGGCGTTCAAAGGGCCGGGATGCCTTTACCAGGTGGGCCTTGTCTGGTCTATAGAAGTGCGGTTTGCACTCCGCGCAGATCGGGCAATCCCTGGTGATGGCTTTGACCTCCTCGGTGGAGAAAGGCAGATTTCGGGCTTTGACGTAATGGGCGAGCCGGGTGATCCCTGGGTGGCAGAGGTCATTGTGGATAGCCTTCAGGCGGTCATCTTGAGTGCTGGCGCATGTGCCGCGGGACAGGGCATCTGGGGGCTCGTTGAGCTTCCCCGGTCAATATATGATATCGTAATTATAGGTGGAGAGTTCGATCCTCCACCGCAGGATTTTATCATTTTAGATTTTGCCCCTTTGCGAGTTGTCAAACATGAAGGCAACCGATCTTTGGTCAGTGATGAGGGTAAACCTCCTACCTGCGAGGTAGTGCCTCCAGTGCCGTACGGCTTCCACAATGGCTTGGGCTTTCTTTTCGACTGAGGAGTGTCGAAGTTCCGAAGCGGAGAGGATTCGGGAGAAGAAGGCAACTGGTCTCCCTGCCTGATTCAGAGTGGCGGCGAGAGTGACCTCTGAGGCGTCGCTCTCCACTTGGAAGGGGACGGATTCATCCACCGCCCGCATGGCAGCTTTGGCGATGTCCTCCTTAATGCAGTTGAAGGCCTGGCGGGCCTTAGCCGACAGTGAAAAGAATGTGGTCTTAAATAGTGGGCGGGCTTTGTCCGCATACTGGGGGACCCACTGGGCATAATAAGAGAAAAATCCCAGGCACCTCTTGAGGTCCCTGGGACAATGAGTTGTAATATGCAGTACTGGGCGATCTGGTTAACCATGTCTGCAATACGGACTGGGTCGGGGCCCAGGACTCCGTTTTCCACGACATAGCCGAGGTTGGCTAGTCTGGTAGAGCGGAAAACGCATTTTTCCGTATTATAAGTGAGATTGAGTTTCTGGGCGGATTGGAGAAATCGGTGGAGGTTGGCGTCGTGGTCCTGCTGATCATGGCAGCAGATGGTGACATTGTCCAAATACGGATACGTGGCCCGCAGCCCGTACTGGTCCACCATTCGGTCCATTGTTCGTTGGAACACCGTGACCCCATTCGTGATGCCAAAGGGGACCCGGAGGAAGTGGAAGAGGTGGCCATCTGCCTCGAACGCCGTGTAGTGGCGGTCCTCCGGGCGGATTGGGAGCTGGTGGTAAGCAGACTTCAGATCCACCGTGTAGAATATGCGGTACTGGGCGATCTGGTTAACGATGTCTGCAATTCTGGGGAGGGGGTACGCATCGAGGTGCGTGAACCGGTTAATGGTCTGGCTGTAATCAACCACCATTCTGAACTTTTCCCCGGTCTTGATGACCACCACCTGAGCTCTCCATGGGCTGTTACTGGCCTCCATGACTCCCTCATGTAGGAGCCGTTGGACCTCAGATCTGATAAATACCCTGTCCTGCAGGCTATACCGCCTGCTGCGAGTGGCTACGGGTTTGCAGTTCGAAGTGAGATTAGCGAAGAGTGGAGGGGGTCGATTTTTAGTGTCGTTAGACTGCAGATAGTGAGTGGAGGTAGAGGTCTGCCGAAGCTGAGTGTGAGGCTCTTGAGATTACATTGGAAGTCGAGTCCAAGTAAGAGTGGGGCGCAGAGGTCGGGGAATATGTACAGCTGGAAATTAGAGTAGCTGGCGCCCTGAATCGTTAGGGCCGCGACGGGTCGCCCTTTTATGTGTACTGAGTGTGAGCCCGAGGCGAGGGAGATAGTCTGCCGTGCAGGGAAGATAAGGAGCGAACAGCGTCTTACCAGGTCAGGATGTACGAAGCTCTTGGTGCTCCCGGAGTCGAAGAGGCACGGTGTCCTATACCTGTTGATTTTAACGGACATCATCGAGCTCTGGAGGTGCTTCGGACGCGACTGGTCCAACGTGACTGCGTTGAGTTGCGGGTAGTCGGCAGCTCGATCAGCTGTGCTGGAGTGGCCCCGTGATGACTGTCCGCTGAGGTTGTATTCGTCGAGGTTTGGTTCGGTTGATGGCCAAGATGGCAGCCCCCGTAGATCATACGTGGCGGGTGCTGAAGAAGATGGCGTCCAAGATGGCCGGCCCCCATGAATCGCATGTGGCCGGCCGCGTGGAGGAGGGTTGCCAAGATGGCGACCCCATGAGTCGCACATGACGGGTGGGGGCGGCGTCGGCAGACACGCTGCAGCATTACGGGGCCTGCGGGCCTGTGAGTTTGGGAGGCGAGTGCTCTGGACTGCGGGGGAGTTTAGAGTTTTAGATTTTGCAAGGCATTCTCGGGCATAGTGTCCTTTGCGACCGCAGCTGCTGCAGGCCGCGTTGCGGGCCGGGCAGTGCTGCCGTGGGTGTTGGGGCTGGCCACAAGAATGGCACGCTGGCGCTCCATAGTGAGTGGGTGGCCACGCGGCACAGGCCTGGAGCAGTCGCTGGTCGGGGGCCCATGATGGGGTTGCCAGGTCCATGGGGAATTAGTTCAAACTGTGGAACGCAACCTCCATAGTTGTAGCTAACTCTACCGTGTCCTCCAAGTTCTGGGCCCCTTTTTCAAGCAATCGCTGGCGCACAGAGTTAGACCTAAGCCCTGCAACGTATACATCACGTATGGCGAGTTCCATATGTTGGGAGGCTGTTACAGCCTGAAAATTACAGTCCTGAGCAAGGGCTTTTAAATCGCGCAGAAAGTCTTCTACCGACTCTGCGGGGTGCTGGCAGCGAGTTGTGAAAATGTGCCGCGCGTAGACCTCGTTAATCGGCCGTACGTACAGTTGGTCGAGCATGGCCAGGGCCTCAGTATATGAGGTGGTACAATTAGTTGCGTAGAGATACGATGGCTCACCCGTACGTGCAGTAGGCTGAGTTTCTGCTCCTCTGTAGTCTCGGATGTGCTTGATTCAGCCAGGTAGGCCTTGAAACATCAAAGCCAGTGTAGGAAGATTTCCTTCGCCTCTGCAGCCTGCGGGTCGAGTTCTAGTCGATCAGGTTTGAGGGCTGATTCCATAGTAGTTTTCTTCAAGTTTTCTAAGACTATTAAATTGATGTGACCATCAATTCACTGGCGACACGATTGGAAGTAAACTGTGGTTTTAATAGTCTTACAACTGAGCCAGCCTGCGACCAGAGGAACTGAGAGCAGGGCTTATGGCTGCAGCACTTTATACTTCCAGTAGTGGGAGGGACCATGGGCGGAGCCATGGGCGGAGCCAAGGGTGGAGCCCTGTACAAGCTCCTCATCTCCCCCTATGGGCAGAGCCGCGCAACGGCTCACATACAGAGCCCACAAGGAAATAATACAATGCAATGCAATACAGTGTGAATTACAATGCAGTATAATTCACCACAGGTTGGAAAGTGAATTCAGATTGGTCAAGGTGTTCCCATGGAGGGTGCACCAGGGAGCGACTGACCCCACACTTTTGTTTCATTTTTTAAAATGCCGCAATGCCAGGACATGTTCCTTTTGCCTGCAGAGGACAGGTTCCTGCATGTGAACACATGTAGCTTCTCAGAGGCATAAGTGAGCCCAATTGTGAACCTGACCGATATCCTCAAATTGGTTGTTACTGTAATACTTGGCATACGGGATTATTCAGCAATTGCTGTCCCATCTAATATTAACAAAGCAAGGGAGGAACGGTGAATTCACCATTGAAAATAAGCAGTCGAACGATTTCCCCTTCCTTGACGTGCTGGCTGAGAAACCTGCTAATGGGCTCTCTGCTACTGTCTACTGCAAGCTTATTTTCCCTGGTCAATATGCATGCTGGAATTTCTACAGCTCCCTGGTATACCCACCATACTTGACTTACCAACCGATCACCACTCCTTTTCTCGTGCAATATAAATTGTTGCTCCCTTTGAGATTTGGCATTCTTGCGTCTGTCCTGATTCGTGCAAGCATGATCAGAATTTTACAGCCCCCTCCCCCTGCCCCCAGCGGTTTCTGAGGTTGGGGGGAAGGGGGGGGGGGGGGGGGTGGTTGGAGCATGAAATTGAATAGATGGGATTCCCTCTGGGTTCCTGCTCTCATTTACTTGGTAGCGATTTTACCTTGAGGCGTAAATAAAGATATTTGGAACTTGGGTGGAAGTGGGGTAGGGGTGCCTTTATCAGAAACCCCCTTCTGACCCTTCCACTAAGGCCTGGTCAACTCAGGACCTCCCCAGCCCTGGCCTATCCCCTAAGACCCTAATTGACCCCCGCCCCCACCTGACTCTCCCCTGACATTCCCTACCTTCCCTGACACTTACCTTAACCTCCTTTTCCCAGGACCTAGATCCAGCCTACACCCTCCAGTGCAGTAGCTGGAGGGAATGGAGAGTTGCTGGCTAACCAATAGTTTTAGGGAGTCGGTGGGGATATGTTCTCCACTCACCCTTTGGATGGAGAGGGCTTGGCTCTGGCCAGACTGAAAATTCAGTCCCATGTCTCTTTTTCTGCAATGCTCACGTTCGGTGATTATTTGTAAATCATTCCATACTCACACTTGAAATTGACCCTGCTCTAGAACTATCATTGGGAAATGACAAAGCATTGGGGAAATGTTTGCCAGAGTGTGAAGTTGGCTATGCAGCGGTTGCAACAATGCTGTGTGTTGCCTCTTTAATGCCACAGTTTTTTTTATCTCCCTGTAAATCAGTTTAACACCAATTCCCATAAATGAGATAAAAAGTTTCCAGTGTTTAAAAATAACTCTGCTTTTGTAATAATCGTTTGAACTGTAATATCAAAACCAACACAATAATGACAGCCCTACTTCCTTAATTTCAAATTAATCTTGTGAACAAATCTACGTTTTCAACAAAGTCAAACCACTTTTGGCAGTAAATGCAGGAAACAATGCTATGGCCATACCATTACTGTTGTGGTAATTTAATTGGTTCAATCATATGTTAGACAAAAATCTGTTAATTTAATACCTTAATCAGAAAAGATAATTTATTAAAGCATGTCGTTAAATTTCAACTAAAAAAAGCAGTGTCGATAATCAGCCAGAACATAAAAAGTATTCAGATAGCCACAGGCCTTTTCTGTGACAGTCCATGGTCAATTTCTAAATACCTCCAGTCTTTCTCTAAACCTCAGACCTCTGACAGTCGGGAATCAACCCTCTTCTTTGCACTTCCCTCAATTGTGGCTTGGCTCCCTTGTGCCTCAATAACCAGAATGAGGCCACTTGAAGGTTTTATTTTTATTAATATTTTCTTTCTCTTTCCGTCATCTTTTCTTCTCTGTGTTTGTCTGTGTGTATAGAGAGTGGGCGAGTAGGGGGGTGGGGTGGGGGGGGTGGGGGGGTACTGTTGGGAAAGGGGTATTAGATAGTTACATTTTTGGTCCATTTAATTATAATCCTGTATATAATTAAAGGTTACATGTGTTTTAAACTTATAAACCTGGTGACAACAGTTTCTTGGGCTCAGCCAAGGATCTTGGGCAATTTAAATAAAGCCAATTTTACCTGTGTTGCGACTCTGGATCAAGTGGGGCTGGAATTGATCACATACGAGTCGTAACAAGAGCCCTGTGATGTCGAACGTATAGAATTCCAAAAGGCATTTAATGAAGTTCTGCACGAAAGCATTTTCATAGAATCCCTACAGCGCAGATGTAGGCCATTCGGCCCATTGAGTCAGCAGTCACCCTCCTAAACAGCACTCCACCTTGGCCCACTCCCCCACCCTATCCCTGTAATCTAACGCATTGACCGTGGTCAATCCACATAACCTGCATATATTTGGACACTAAGGGCAATTTAGCATGGCCAATTCACCCAACCTGCACATCTTTGGACACTGGGTGACCCTGCCCAGTACACGCACCCCTGGCCACAGCAGGCGCCCATGGGTATGGAGCCCTGGACTCCAGACCCCCACCAGGAACGGAATTGGGACCAGGCCCAGGTGCCGCCCCCCCCCCCCCCCCCCCCAACTGATACACACACACCCTCTGGTTGTGAGGATGTCCCCAGTGCTGCGGCCCAGCTTGAGGGTGTATGGTTGTTGGCTGCTGCCCCTGCGGTTGTACAGCCTCCAGTGTTCAGGCAATGTGTTTGGACTGCAACGTCTGATTGTGATGCCAGGCAGTAACACCCTCCTGTGACGTGGCACGCCTACCCATGGGTATCCACATGGGAGCGGTGGCACAGTGGGTAGCACTGCTGCCTCAGAGCATCAGGGACCCGGGTTCGATTCCGGCCTTGGGTGACTGTCTGTGTGGAGTTTGCACTTCCACTCTGTGTCTGCGTGGGTTTCCTCCGGGTGCTCCGGTTTCATCCCACAATCCAAAGATATCCAAGTGAGGTGGGTTGGCCATGATTAATTGCCCCTTAGTGTTCAGGGATGTGCAGGTCAGTTTACGGGGATACGGCGGAGTGGACATAGGTAGGGTGCTCTTTCGGAGAGTTGGTGCAGAATCGATAGGCCGAATGGCCTCTTTCTGCAGTGTAGGGATTCTATGAATTACCAATTCCCCATTAGTGATAGTCTTCAGTGGTGCGGCATCAGGCCCCATATTACCACGGATGGGGCTCTGTCCTGGGGGTATTTGGTGGGATGGACAGGCAGCAGCTGAAGTTGTCCCTATTATGCGTATACACAACTTGGGGGGTGGCATTTCAGACCCGTGGCCGTTGAGCCCCCTATCCTCCCGCCCCGTGCTCTGAGCCCAGGGCCGACCCCACACCGATGGTGACTGACACCCCCAGCCTGGCCTGCCCCGCCCCGGGGTTTCCCATACTTCCCCCGAGCACTGGGATCGCAGCCCCAGTGCCCCCAGGCTGACTGTCCATTTACCAAGATGGCTGCTCACCTCCTCTGATCACCACAGCAGCCATTTCACTAGCTTCACATTTTTAAAGAGGTGTGCTAAAGGGCACCCACCTGACCGCTCTATGGAGAGCCGGTTAGATCACGGGTCCTTCCTGTTAATGGGGTGGAGATTGGTCTTAATTGGTAATTATTGGTTTATCGCCACTTTGTGGAGGGATCCAGATCTCACCAACAGGAGCGGAGCAGTTAGATCGGAAACCTGGCTCGCTTCCCGATTTCCGACTCTCCCGCGATCTAACCGGCCTGCTTGGATTCTCGCCCGTGCCGCCGTTAGATTGTGCCCCTGATATCAACAAATCTGAAATGAGATAAGTTTACATCGACCATAAGAACATAGTAGCAGAATTAGGCCATTCGGCCCATTGAATCTACTCCGACATTTGATCATGGTTGATACGTTTCTCATCCCCATTCTTCTGCCTTCTCCCCATAACCCCTGATCCCCTTATTAATATAGGGGAAAAAAGTTTGTCGGATCCCAACTGGTTTCCTGGGATGAATATTGGTTATGGTCCTTTTTCAGGGACCTAGCAGATAGTGCAAAAGATGTGCGCCCCAACTGGGGGGCCTGAAATCACCCAGAACAGGGCCTTCAGCCTCATTTCAATTATTTGGGCAGGCTGCATGCCTGCAGAGGCAACTGGCCCATTGACAATGGTCCAATTCCAGACTGCCTGCCTCTCTAGTAGAGGCTGTCAGAGAAGGACGAGAGGGGGAGCTGATGAAGGATTGACAGTGTCCCCCAAAAGGTGCTGAGCAGCCTGGAGGCGTCAGATGTTTTCTTTTAGAAGCTTCCTTGATGGTGGTAGCTGCGTCGACCGCAGTCATTGCTGAATAATAACAGGTATAGCAGATTCGAGCAAACCTGGAGCCTGATGCTCTAACCATTGTTCATCAATTTAGTACATGGGCCCAGAAATAGTAGTTAAATCCGTCATTTATATGTTCCAAACATCTGCCTCCGTTGGGTACCACAGGGTTGCACTTGTGCATCAGCCTATGTCAATATGGTGGCGCCTGTATCCGAACACTCTGTCGCAGGATATTTCTCCTTACGTGTGGTCCTTGTTTTGCACATTTTCAGCGCATAAAATGATTTCAGTTAGGTCCAATTTCTACTTTGTGGTTTTCTCTCATGTCTGCGATTTGACATTTTCAGTTCTGCCAACAGTGGGTGGGGTTATAGAACATAAGGAGAAATCATGTACTTTTCCATAGAGAGGGCCTGAGGTAAAATTACATCTCTGGAAGAACATTGGTAGAAGCCTGGGAACATTTTGCTTGCTTGGTCTCTGATCTGTCAGTGTGTGTAGCAAAAGAGTGAGAAAAATACTGATGAATTAATATAAAATCCATCCCACTTCAATCCAGTAACCTTATACGCAAAATAATTAGACAACTGATAGCCAGATATAAGAAGCAATCTTGATGCAGGATTCAGATAATGGCATGAATTGATACCACGTAACGTAAGGAGGGTGAAATTCAGATCCAAGTGCTGTTTGGGAACAACACCATGGAAGCAAGAGACTCCTGATTGAGGTACACTGTGCTGCCAGCCATGTTCAACACAGTTATTCACGATGCCATCCATGCACCATGGGAAAGACACTAGCACATACCCTGCTTGCACCACAAGCCTCATAACTGGTGCTGTCATTGCACCAAGCAGCCCTACTGGTTAATTTGACCCCTCTATTCATGACATGGACTATACAGGACCATTCAGCATATTCACTTGTCACCCACCAAGCAGTGTATGTTCACTTGTGAGATGTGCCCAGCGCTAGCAATACTTAAAGCGCTGGATGCCCATCTCACAGGTAAGATCATTGAGAATAACTTCTGCCACTGCAATTTATCTAGAATTATTGCAGAGTGTTTTTTAAGGTCTGTGGTGTCTGCCCAGATTTGACAGGGACTGTTACTGAATCTTCAGAGAATGGCAGAGCTACAGAGCAGCAGTAGGTAAACTGCCCACACAAGGGCTGTAACTAGTATGGACACTGCGGTGGCACTGCCTCTGATTCTGCAGCATGGCAGACAAATGGAGAGGGCAAGCTCTGCATGATGCCATCTGCTGATCAGAACGGAACTTTGGTGGAGCTTGGTCGAGCGGTGGATAGGGGCTGTCCTTTGAAGATGCATTCACTGACCTTGACAGCCCATGTGAGGTCATTAGACGCCGCTGCAAGATCTTTGGGGATAGAGTCTGGGAATTGGCCTCCCTTGCCGCCTACTCCCAATCCCATCTGGCAGTAGTCCTTGGGGGTTTCCTAGCCCCCACCCCTTCCTCACCGAAACATGGTCTCTATCCTCCTGAACATAGAACATAGAACATAGAACAGTACAGCACAGAACAGGCCCTTCGGCCCTCGATGTTGTGCCGAGCAATGATCACCCTACTCAAACCCACGTATCCACCCCATACCCGCAACCCAAGAACACCCCCCCTTAACCTTACTTTTTAGGACACTACGGGCAATTTAGCATAGCCAATCCACCTAACCCGCACATCTTTGGACTGTGGGAGGAAACCGGAGCACCCGGAGGAAACCCACGCACACACGGGGAGGACGTGCAGACTCCGCACAGACAGTGACCCAGCCGGGAATCGAACCTGGGACCCTGGAGCTGTGAAGCATTTATGCTAACCACCATGCTACCGCGCTGCCCAATCTCCAGCACTTAGGCCTCCAGTGTGGTATCCAGGAGCCTGTGAGCCCTATATCTGCCCTAATTGTTCCATTTATCATTGTTTAAAATTGCAGCACTACTAATTGGCAGCAGAGTTCTAAGATTTAGTGCAATCTCTTTTTAAGGACTGCCTTTAAGAGGAGCAGACAATCGGCGCTATGTGATCTCCATAAACATAGTTCGGTTCCCCCAGCAGTGTGCTCAGGCAGCCAGCAGCGCAGGCCCCATCCAGGCCAATGGTTCAATCGGGTAAATCAAGAGGCAACAACAGGTTCGCGCACTGCCTACCTCCATGGGAACGGGTGCAGGAAATTCAAGAATCACAACCCCTGTGCCAAAACACAGTATGGTCAAATTTCTAGCCCAAGCAGTTTATAATTGTTTTTGAACCCTGAGGTAAAATTATCATCTTGTAATTGCTCTTAATTACAGACAGTGCCCCAGGCCGGGAATCAAACCTGGTATCCTGGAGCTGTGACGCAACTGTACTAACTACTGTGCTACCGTGCTGCCCCTTTTTAACTTTAAATTAGTGATGAAATGATCAATGGACTCTTCTGTCTTCCGTAAACGTGATCTAAAGACGTAGCGTTCGTAAATTTCATTCTTTCTGGAGGTGCTATGTTCATCAAATCTTTTAATTACTTTGTTAAAATGTTTACTAGCTTCATCATTTGCAAATTTAAATGTATTAAACACAACAATTGCTTTGATCCCTGCAGCTGTTCGGAGCATCTCTACCTTACGTGAATCTGATTGATCTCCGAAATTTAGTGCAGTAAGAAACAGATTAAATTGTTGTTTAAATACATGCCAGTTGCTGACCATATTACCATGAAATCTGAGACTCATTGGTGGTTTCAACGACTCCATGTGGTTCATTTGTGCAGTCTGCAAAATCATCAAATCTCTGTGGGCTTTGTGGCAGGCTTCACTGATGTTGTGATAGTTTTTTTTTAGTGTTTAATACCATACACCCTGGTACCATGTAATGTTCTTGTTGGATGGCCTGATTTATATGACAAGAACACCTATAGCTAAAATTTATTGCCATTAACTGTGGGTCAAATATATACAAAACAACAGATGAATAACAGTGTGAACATACACAAACTACTATCTCTCTCCCAGCTCCCTAGTCAGTCTGAGGTCACCTGACTCGAACATTCACTTATATACTAATGAGACTCCTAGTGATCAGTCGATGAATTACAACACAACCATGATATGACTACAATACTGTGTGCAGTTTTGGTCTCCATATTTAAGGAAGGGTCATACTTGCATTGGAGACAGTATTAGTGAAGGTTCACTAGATTGGTCACTGGGTGCAAGTGTTGTCCTGTTACGAGAGGTGGAGGAAATTGAGTCTATATTCTCTGGAGTTTGGAAGAATGAGAGGTAAATTCATTGAAGGCAAGATTCTGAAGGGGTCTGATAGGGGGAACGTTGAGAGGTTGTTCCCCTGGCTGCGGAATCGAGCACAGGGAATGGGACACAGACTCAGCATATAGGGACAATATTTTCGGACAGTTGCAACATCGATAAAAAGTTGGCTGATTAACAAGAAGTCAAGTAAAGTCACCATGGACACCGATGACAATAAGGAGATTTCCCCTTTGAGAGGGAGAGCTGACTGGTCGTGATTTAATTTGAGGATCACTACACTTCAGGCGAGGGGCAAGGTTGAGAAGGCGGGCCTTCATGAAAAACCTCAGTCGGTAAAGGAATCGATCCCATACTGTTGGCCTCTCTCTGCATCACGAACCAGCTGTCCAGCCAATTGAGCCAACCCGGACCCGGCTGAACAATAGGAAGCAAAGAATAACGGTCAATTGAGATTTTTCAGGCTGGAGGAAGATTTGGTGTGGTGTTCCCAGGGGTCGGTATTGGGACTCTTGTTTTTCCTGATATATATTAATAATCTCGATTTCGCTGTGCAGGTGACAATTTCAAACTTTGTGGATTATACAAAGTTTGGAAGTATAGTTAACACTAAAGAGGACAGTCTAGAACCTTAAATGGACATAGGCAAGTTGATGGAATGAGCAGGTAGGTGGCAGATGAAGTTAAATGCATGTTGGTAGGAAGAACATGGGGCGGAATTCTCCGACCCCCTGTAGGGTCGGGGTATCGTCCGGAGCCTTTGTAAATCCAGCCCCCGCCGTGGCCGGAATTCTCCACCACCCGGGAATCGGCGGGGGTGGAAATCGTGCCCCGCAGGTTGGCGGGCCCCCCGCGGCGATTCTCCGGCCTGCAATGGCCCAAGTCCCGCCGCTGTCAGGCCTCTCCTGCCGACCTGGTTTAAACCACCTCTGTGCCGGTGGGAGCAGGCGGCGCGAGCGGGCCCCGGGGTCCTGGCGGGGGCGCAGGGCGATCGGACCTCAGGGTGGCCTGGCCCGCGATCGAGGCCCACCGATCGGCGGGCGGGCCTGTGCCATGGGGGCACTCTTTTTCTTCCGCCGCCGCCACGGCCTGCACCATGGCGGAGGCGGAAGAGACCCCCTCCACCGCGCATGCGCTGGTGGTGACATCAGCGGCCACTGACGCTCCGGTGCATGCGCAGACTCACGCCGACCGGCGAAGGCCTTTCAGCCAGCCCCAACGCCAATTGGCGTGGCCCAAAGGCCGTTGGCGCCAGTCGGCAGAGCAGGAGCCACTCTGGCGCGGGCCTAGCCCCAAAAGGTGCGGTGGTTGGCACCACCCCACTACGCCGGGACCCCCCGCCCCGCCGGGTAGGGGAGAATTTCGCCCGAGAGACAATGTAAAATAAGGGGTCAAATTCTGAAGGGGGTGTAGGAGCAGGGGGACCTGGGTGTAAATGTGCAGAGATCATTGAAGATGGCAGGCCAGGTGGTGAGAGCAGTTAATAAAGTAGATAATATTCTGGACTTTATTAATAGGGGCAGAGAGTACAAGGGCAAGGACTAATGCTGAACTTATACATGACACTAGTTACACCTCAGCTGGAGAAAGCAAATGTGATGTGAGAAATATCTTTTTCACACAGCGAGTGGTTTTGGTCTGGAATGCACTGCCTGGAAGTGTGGTGGAGGGCATTAGATGATTATTTGAATAGAAACAATGTGCAGGGGTGTGGGGGAAAGGCAGGCTAATGGCGGCAAGTCATGATGCTCGTTTGGAGAGCTGGCGCTGACGTGATGGGCCGAATGGTCTCATTCTGCACCATAACAATTCTGTCATTCTGTGATTGATATGAGGAAAAATCTCTTTCCACAAAGGGTTGTGACTTTTTGGAGTTCACTACCTCAGGAGATTGTGGATGCTCCATCAGTGAATAAATTAAAGGCTGAGACAGACCGATTTCAGAGGGAATCAAGGATATGAGGGGAGCAGGTGGAATAGTGGAGTTGAAAATCAGCTGTGATCATATTGAATGGAGGAACAGGCTCAATGAGCCGAATTATTGAGTCCTGGCTCTTATTTCTTACGCTCTTATGTTAACAAATTTGAAGTGTGATGCCTTAAAAGGTTAATTTTCAAATAGAAAACTTGGCTCAATGATTTCTTGTTTCTTATAAAGCTTCAGGGAAACTCCCTACTCCAGATGATTGCACTAATGAGAGAACATGGCAAGGAAACAGTTCTGTCAACCACGCAGCTGTAACAGCTGAGAAAAAGATCAATTCCACGATTTGAAGAAACGGGATCTTTCAAAATGGTAAAGTTCTAAACTCAGCACATCTAATAATTGCTTCTTGAAAGAAATGGTTGAATTGTCCTTTAACTATCACCCCACAAGCAGCTTCGCCTTTTTGGTGGCTGATGACTCTACTCATCCAGCACTTTGTGTTGTTTTTTAAAATTCTTTCGCAGAATATGGACATTGCTGACTCGGCAAGCATATCTGTCCTTCAGAAGATGATAATGAGCCACTTTCTTGAACTGCCACAGCCCATGTGGCGTAGGTACATCCACAGTGCTGTCAGGGAGTCAGTTCCAGGATTTTGGCCAAACGATAGCGAAGGAATGGCGACATAGTTCCAAGTCAGGATGATCTGTCGCTTAGAAGAAAACTGTTGACATGTTTTCATGGGCCTTAGAAGTACTTAAATCACACCACCAAATTGGAAACTGGGAGGGAGAAGGAGTGAGGCCAGAAAACTATTTCCGAGTTGTTGCCCAGAAGACAAGAAAGAGAAAAAACATTGATGAAATTGATAACATTAGAGAAAAAGAGAATAAAGGAAAACAATAATGAGTTTACTCTTATTAAATGTGGTTTTAAAATCCAAAACAATCTTTGTTAAAGAAAGAGCTTGCATTTATAAAATGCTTTTCATAGCCCCAGGATGGTGCATTTTACAGGCAATGAAGTGTAGTGATAGGGCAGCATGGTGGCACAGTGGGTTAGCCCTGCTGCCTCATGGCGCCGAGGTCCCAGGTTCGAACCCGGCTCTGGGTCACTGTCCGTGTGGTGTTTGCACATTCTCCCCGTGTTTGCGTGGGTTTCGCCCCCACAACCCAAAAAAGATGTGCAGGCTAGGTGGATTGGCCATGCTATATTGCCCCTTAATTGGAAAAAATGAATTGGGTACACTAAACTTTAAAAAAAATAAAGTGTAGTGATTGTTGTAATGAAGGAAGCAGAGCAGATAATTTGTATACAGTGTGGTTTCACAAACAGCAATGTGATAATGGTGTGATTATCTGTGTTTTATGATGTTGACAAAGGGTTAACTATTGGCCAGGAAAGCAGAGATTACCCCTTTGGGGTCTTGGTATACATAGAAACATAGAAAATAGGAGTAGGAGGAGCCATTCAGCCCTTCAAGCCTGCTCCAACATTCATTTTGATCATGTTTGATCATCCAACTCAATAGCTTAATCCCGCTTCCCCTCCATATCCTTTGATCCCCTTCACCTGAAGTGCCAAATCTAACTGCTTCTTGAAAACATGCAATGATTCGGCCTCAATTACTTCCTGTGGTAACGAATTCCACAGGCTCGACACTCTCCTGGCGAAGAAATTTCTCCTCACCTCTGCCCTAAATGATCTCTTCCATATCCACAGATGGTGACTCCTGATTCTGGACACACCCATCATCGGGAACATCCTGCTGCATCTACCCTGTCTAGTCCTGTTAGAATTTTTTTTTTGTTGATAAATTTAGAGTACCCAATTGATTTTTCCCAATTAAGGGGTAATTTAGCGTGGCCAATCCATCTACCCTGCACACCTTTGGGTTGGGGGGGGGGGGGGGGGGGGGGGATGAAACCCACACAAATACGGGGAGAATGTGCAAAATCTCTGCTCCTGTACTCGGATCCTCTTGCAATGAAGGCCAATATACCATTTGCCTTCTTTACCGCCTGTTGTACCTGCATGCTTATCTTCAGTGCCTGGTATACAAGGACACCCAGGTCTTCTTGCACACTCCCCTCTCCTAATTTATGGCCATTCAGATATTAGTCCACCTTCTTGATTTTGCTACCAAAGTGGATAACCTCGCATTTCTCCAAATTATACTGCATCTGCCATTCATTTGCCCACTCACTCAACTTGTCCAAATCACACTGAAGGATCTTTGCATCCTCCTCACAGCTCACCCTCCCACACAACTTGGTTTCAACTGCAATTCTGGAGATATTACATTTTGTTCCCTCATCTAAATCATCCATATGTAGTGTGAATAGCTGGGGTCCTAGCATCGATCTCGATGGAACTCCACAAGTTACTGCTTGCCAATTTGAAAAAGACCCATTAATTTCTACTCTTTGTTTCCTGTATGCCAACCAGTTTTCTATCCATCTCAATACGCTACCCCTAATACCATGCACTAACTTTACACGCTAATCGCTTATGTGGAACTTTGTCAAAAACTTTCTGAAAGTCCAAATATATCATATCCACTGGCTCCCCCTCATCAACTCTACTAGTTAAAGCCTCAAAAAATCCCAGTACATTTGTCAAGCATGCTATCCGCTTCATAAATCCATGCTGACTCTGTCCGACCCTGTAACTATTTTCTAAGTGCCTGCTATAAAATCTTTGATAATGGATTCTAGAATTTTCTCCACTACTGATGTCAGGTTTACTGGTCTATAATTCCCAGTTTTCTCTCTACCCCCCTTTTTAAATAGTGGAGTTACATTAGCTACCCTCCGATCTCCAGGAACTGTACCAGAGTCTATAGAATCCTGGAAGATGACCACCAATGCATCCAGTATTTATAGAGACACTTCATTAAGTACTCTGAGGTGTAGATTATCAGGCCCTGGGGATTTATCAGCCTTCAATCCCATCAATTTCTCCAACACCATTTCTCTACTAATATTGATCTCCTTCAGTTCCTGACTCTCACTGAACCCTGCGTTCCCCAACATTTCTGGTATCTGATTTGTGTCCTCATTTGTGAAGACGGGGCCAAAGTATGTGTTTACTTGCTCAGTCATTTATTTGTCTCTTATTATACATTCCTCTGTTTCTGACAGTGGGGAACCTACATTTTTCACGGTAACTTAATTGGAGTGTTTTTATAAAAAAAAAAATTTTAATTTGTAAATTTAGAGTACCCAATTCATTTTTTCCAATTAAGGGGCAATTTAGCGTGGCCAATCCACCTAGCTTGCACATTTTTGGGTTGTGAGGGTGAAACCCATGCAAACACGGGGAGAATATGCAGACTCCACACAGACAGAGCCGGGATCGAACCTGGGACCTCGGCGCCATGAGGCCGCAGTGCTAACCCACTGCGCTACCGTGCTGCCCCCATTGCAGTGTTAATGTAAACCTACTTGTGACAATAAAGATTATTATTATTGTCTTTTTCTCTTCACGAATGTACAGAAACTTTCATAGCTGTTTGATTGGCCACCTTTCTCATTTTAGTTCTGTGCCAGACAGGAATAAACAATTGTTCCAATTTGTCCGTGCGCCTCTTGAATGTTTGCCATTGCCTATCTACTGTCTTCCCTTTAAGTAACGTTTCCCAATCTATCATAGCCATATACCGCCTAATACCATTGTAGTTTCCTTTATTAAGATTCAGGACCTTAGTCTCAGAATCAGCTACTACACTCTCCATCTTGATGAAAGATTCTCTTCCATCATGATGTAACATCTCATCCAAAGTCCAGCATCTCCCACAGTACAGTACTTCCTCAGTACTGCACTGGAGTATCGCCTGAGATTATGTGCTGAAGTCTGTGGAGTGCAATGCAAACTAACAAACCACCAAATCAGAGGCAAGTGTTGTACTTGCAGGCTGATAATCACAGTAATGAATCAGTATTATTTCTGTGTTGTTGAAGGCAGATTTAGAGTTTTAGACAAAGGTACCCTGGCTTAGATGCCTGTATAAGGCAATTTGTATTATTATGTATTCTCATGTATTTTCTTGAATTCTGTTTAATTCCCTTTTCTCCCCATGTACTGAATGATCTGTTGAGCTGCTTGCAGAAAAATACTTTTCACTGTACCTCGGTACACGTGACAATAAACAAATCCAATCCAATCCAATCCATTTGTAGGAATAGATAGTGTATAAACTATGTATGTTAATTTTATAACCTAAGAATTACTAATATCAGAAAGGACAGACATACAGTTAAAAGAAATTGCACAAAACGGCTGTTAGCTGAGCTAGCCACATTCCTGAACAACAATTAGCTGGGTAAGTTGCAAACTGGTATTAACAACATTATTACAGACAGCAGAAATGGTCAGGGAGATAATAATAAATGATATTAAGGTCATGAATGGTAAACAGACATATAGGATTAAGGGAGGAAATCACAAACAAGTGATAACAGAGCCCACAGAACAAGGAGCATTGTAGATCCTTGTAGGCTCAAGGTCTCCAGATGGAGACAGAGAAGATCATTTTAACAGTTAGCATAAGGTCAGGGGCTGATCATGTACCAACCCATTTTACGTAATGTCAAATTTTATTTGGATATATAACTAATGTATGTGAATCTATAATCGATATTATTGGACAGACGCCCTCTCCCCTCCGGTGTCAATAAACTATTTGATGTGAGGGCCAGCCCTGAGCGTTGAGTGATTTCTTTGATATTCTCTCCCGTTAACCCGTGCCATTGAATATTTATGCCAGGGGAGTAGATTCTAATCTTCGGTGGCCAACTGGCAGAGTGGATTGGTCACAAAACTGTGCCAACATCAAGAAGGCCCAAGTCAGGGACTCATCGGAATTGAACTGGCAAGCATAGGATCACTCTTACCATTTGGGGAGGCCGTGCACTGTTTACACTCTGACCAGATTTCCTAAATTTTAACTCAGTTATTTATACCTGGGTGGCCTGAGTGATATTAGTGAAGCAGTTTGGCTGTTACAACAATGCAGAAGCTTTCCTGGGTTACTGAGCCAGTATAAGAACTACAAGGCTACCATACCTAATTAAAGTGGCTTTGAGCAACAACAGATATTGATGGGGAATAGCCTGGCAGGATTGTATGGGTGTTCTTCATGTAAAAACACTCAGTATACAGGTTTTTCCCCAATTTTCTATTTTTGAGAGACCATTCATAAATAAGTTGCACTGAATAGAGCTCTGGTGCAAGATATTAGTTACTCTTTTGGTTACACAGATGAACTTGTGGTTTTGGCTCAGGTGCCAGGTGAATTATTTATTATACATTACAAAAGTAGCAAGTTGTTGGAACTGAGTCTGAGAGTGTAGTTAAGAGAGAATAAAGGTTAACTGGCATTCAGGGCGGCACGGTCGCACATTGGTTAGCACTGTTGCTTCACAGTTCCAGGGTCGTAGGTTCGATTCCCTGCTCAGGCCACTGTCTGTGTCGAGTCTGCACTTTCTCCCCATGTCTGCGTGGGTTTCATCCGGGTGCTTACAGAGTCCAAAAGATGTGCAGGTTAGGTGGATTGGCCATGCTAAATTGCCCTTAGATTCCAAAAAGGTTAGGTGGGGTTACTGGGTTACGGGGATAGGGTCGAGGTGTGGGTTTAAGTAGGGTACTCTTTCCAAGGGCCGGTGCAGACTTGACGGGCCGAATGGCCTCCTTCTGTACTTTAAATTCTATGATTCATAGGGCATCTCACTGTGTTTCAAGACATTTAATTATTTTTGAAGTGTTGCCACCCTCGGTCTGTGGCTAACAAGTCAGAAAAGTCTTGCAAATGAGATAAATGCTGAGTAGATATACCACAAATATAAAATTCAATGTGGACTTTAGAGCAAGGTCCCAAATTGGTTGTGGTGTGAAGCGAAAGGCGACTCCGTGGATGGAGGTAGGGCACACAACTTAAGTCGGATTGTAAATCTTGTGCTGCATCCAATCCAAGCAGGTTATAAACTCGCCTAACCTCAGTGAGGATCCACCCTATTCCACTTCCCAAACATTTCCATATTTTACTGGTGGCAGAGTGCTCTGCCCTCGCCACTGGGCTGTATCCATGGCTGCACACAGCTGTCTCCTGGACTGTTCCAGTTCCAACCAGGCAACGTAAACACAGTTCTGACTGGAGCCCAGATTGTAGACACGAGGTTCAGACTTGCTAGCTTCTGTGAAGATGCACGTCAAGACTGCTGGTCAGTTAATTGGCCTCTCATGATGTCGCTTAGTTTTAACTACTTCCTGTCAATCTGCTGTCAGCCAGGAATTAATCATATGACTGCTGTTAAAGTGAGCATTTCTTGGTGCTGCTTTAGTTTAATTTTCTCCTGTCAATGGAAGAAGGCTGAAAAAAGTTTGTGAACAGGAAGTTTTGTCATGCTGAAACATATATTCCACTCGTAGACTGGGTGCGAGGCTGACAGATGTAGGTGAAATGCTAGCCGGGAGTTCTATTACACAGGAAGTTCTTGGCACATCCATTAAGTGTAGTGGAGCAACATTAGATACAAAAAAAAGTCAACATGAAAATTTCAGATTTCTTTGACCGCAAACCATATTTGAACCAACTTCACCTGGTGTGGTCCCTTGAGCGGGCCTGTTGGTTTTAATTTATGAGATGAACAATGACAAAGACTGACACTGCAATGCAAGCTTTAGGAACAAAGATGGGGAAATTTGCATTCGTGCAGTGCGGTCAGCCTAATTTGAAGGTGTACCTGCGAAGGAGACCCAAGGAGTTTGAGTGAAGGCAAGCATCCAGCAGAGGGCAGCAGAGCAGAGCTACTGATCAGCTGTTCTGGGGAGATTTGCATACGTGCAGTGCGGTCAGCGTAATTTGAAGGTGGTTTGTGGAGGGGCTGTAGTCAAGTGACAGTTAAACCCGAAACACTTTGTCAGTGTTTCCCACCCTACCTCCTCCTCTAAACAAACCCCCCCCCCCCCACGGTCGTTGGGAAGCGGGAGCAGGGGCCTGCCATGAAGGTGAGTGAGTGCCTTTAAATTTGCTTACCTTTCAGCGGGAGCAGGGTTTGAGGGAATATCAGGTAAGCTCTTCCTTTATTTTTATTTTTCTTGTTTTTTTTAAAATCTAGAGGTGATGTCAGGGAAGGCAGTACAATGCTCCTCCTGCAGAATGTTTGAGGTGAGGGACGCCGTCAGTGTCCCTGCTGATTTCATCTGTGGGAAGTGCACCCAACTCCAGCTCCTCAAAAACCGTGCTAGGGACCTGGAGCTTGAGCTGGATGAACTTCGGATCATTCGGGAGGCAGAGGGGGTCATAGATAGGAGCTTCAGGGAAGTAGTTACACCAAAGACTGGAGATAGATGGGTAACTGTAAGAGGGACTGGGAAGAAGCAGTCAGTGCAGGGACCCCCTGCGGTCGTTCCCCTGAGTAACAAGTATACCATTTTGGATACTTGTGGGGGGGGGGAGGCTTACCAGGGGTAAGCCATGGGGTACAGGCCTCTGGCACGGAGTCTGTCCCTGTTGCTCAGAAGGGAAGGGGGGAAAGGAGTAGAACATTAGTAATTGGGGACTCAATAGTCAGGGGCACAGATAGGAGATTTTATGGGAGCGAGAGAGACTCACGTTTGGTATGTTGCCTCCCAGGTGCAAGGGTACGTTATGACTCGGATCGTGTTTTCCGGGTCCTTAAGGGGGAGGGGGAGCAGCCCCAAGTCGTAGTCCACATTGGCACTAACGACATAGGTAGGAAAGGGAACAAGGATGTCAGGCAGGCCTTTAGGGAGCTAGGATGGAAGCTCAGAGCGAGAACAAACAGAGTTGTTATCTCTGGTTTGTTGCCCGTGCCACGTGATAGTGAGATGAGGAATAGGGAGAGAGAGCAATTAAACACGTGGCTACAGGAATGGTGCAGGCGGGAGGAGTTCAGATTTCTCGATAACTGGGGCTCTTTCTGGGGAAGGTGGGAGCTCTGTAGACAGGATGGTCTACATCTGAACCTGAGGGGCACCAATATCCTGGGGGGGAGATTTGTTAGTGCTCTTTGGGGGGGTTTAAACTAATTCAGCAGGGGCATGGGAACCTGGATTGTAGTTTTGGGGTACGGGAGATTGAGAGTATAGAGGTCAGGAGCACAGATTTGACTTTGCAGGAGGGTGCCAGTGTTAAGGTAGGTGGTTTGAAGTGTGTCTACTTCAATGCCAGGAGTATACGAAATAAGGTAGGGGAACTGGCAGCATGGGTTGGTACCTGGGATTTCGATATTGCGGCCATTTCAGAGACATGGATAGAGCAGGGACAGGAATGGTTGTTGCAGGTTCCGGGGTTTAGGTGTTTTAGTAAGCTCAGAGAAGGGGGAAAAAGAAGGGGAGGTGTGGCGCTGCTAGTCAAGGACAGTATTACGGTGGCGGAAAGGATGCTAGATGGGGACTCTTCTTCCGAGGTAGTATGGGCTGAGGTTAGAAACAGGAAAGGAGAGGTCACCCTGTTGGGAGTTTTCTATAGGCCACCTAATAGTTCTAGGGATGTAGAGGAAAGGATGGCGAAGATGATTCTGGAAAAGAGCGAAAGTAACAGGGTAGTTGTTATGGGAGACTTTAACTTTCCAAATATTGACTGGAAAAGATATAGTTCGAGTACATTAGATGGGTCATTCTTTGTACAATGTGTGCAGGAGGGTTTCCTGACACAATATGTTGACAGGCCAACAAGAGGTGAGGCCACATTGGATTTGGTTTTGGGTAATGAACCAGGCCAGGTGTTAGATCTGGAGGTAGGTGAGCACTTTGGAAACAGTGACCACAATTCTGTGACCTTTACGTTAGTGATGGAAAGGGATCAGTATACCCCGCAGGGCAAGAGTTATAGCTGGGGGAAGGGCAATTATGATGCCATTAGACATGACTTAGGATGTGTAGGTTGGAGAAGTAGGCTGCAAGGGTTGGGCACACTGGATATGTGGAGCTTGTTCAAGGAACAGCTATTGCATGTTCTTGATAAGTACGTACCAGGCAGGCAGGGAGGAAGGGTCGAGCGAGGGAACCGTGGTTTACCAAAGAAGTGGAATCTCTTGTTAAGAGGAAGAAGGAGGGCTATGTGAAGATGAGGCGTGAAGTTTCAGTTGGGGCGCTTGATAGTTACAAAGAAGCGAGGAAGGATCTAAAGAGAGAGCTGAGACGAGCAAGGAGGGGACATGAGAAGTCTTTGGCAGGCAGGATCAAGGAAAACCCAAAAGCTTTCTATAGGTATGTCAGGAATAAAAGAATGACTAGGGTAAGAGTAGGGCCAGTCAAGGACAGTGGTGGGAAGTTGTGTGTGGAGGCTGAGGAGATAAGCGAGATACTAAATGAATACTTTTCGTCAGTATTCACTCAGGAAAAAGATAATGTTGTGGAGGAGAATGCTGAGACCCAGGCTATTAGAATAGATGGCATTGAGGTGCGTAGGGAAGAAGTGTTGGCAATTCTGGACAAGGTGAAAATAGATAAGTCCCCGGGGCCTGATGGGATTTATCCTAGGATTCTCTGGGAAGCCAGGGAAGAGATTGCTGAGCCTTTGGCTTTGATTTTTATGTCATCATTGGCTACAGGAATAGTGCCAGAGGACTGGAGGATAGCAAATGTGGTCCCTTTGTTCAAGAAGGGGAGTAGAGATAACCCCGGTAACTATAGGCCGGTGAGCCTCACGTCTGTTGTGGGTAAAGTCTTGGAGAGGATTATAAGAGATACGATTTATAATCATCTAGATAGGAATAATATGATTAGGGATAGTCAGCATGGTTTTGTGAAGGGTAGGTCATGCCTCACAAACCTTATCGAGTTCTTTGAGAAGGTGACTGAACAGGTAGACGAGGGTAGAGCAGTTGATGTGGTGTATATGGATTTCAGTAAAGCGTTTGATAAGGTTCCCCACGGTCGTCTATTGCAGAAAATACGGAGACTGGGGATTGAGGGTGATTTAGAGATGTGGATCAGAAATTGGCTAGTTGAAAGAAGACAAAGGGTGGTGGTTGATGGCAAATGTTCAGAATGGAGTTCAGTTACGAGTGGCGTACCACAAGGATCTGTTCTGGGGCCGTTGCTGTTTGTCATTTTTATAAATGACCTAGAGGAGGGCACAGAAGGTTGGGTGAGTAAATTTGCAGACGACACTAAAGTTGGTGGAGTTGTAGACAGTGTGGAAGGACGTTGCAGGTTACAGAGGGACATAGATAAGCTGCAGAGCTGGGCTGAGAGGTGGCAAATGGAGTTTAATGTAGAGAAGTGTGAGGTGATTCACTTTGGAAAGAATAACAGGAATGCGGAATATTTGGCTAATGGTAAAATTCTTAGCAGTGTGGATGAGCAGAGGGATCTCGGTGTCCATGTACATAGATCCCTGAAAGTTGCCACCCAGGTTGATAGGGTTGTGAAGAAGGCCTATGGTGTGTTGGCCTTTATTGGTAGAGGGATTGAGTTCCGGAGCCATGAGGTCATGTTGCAGCTGTACAAAACTCTGGTATGGCCGCATTTGGAGTATTGCGTACAGTTCTGGTCGCCTCATTATAGGAAGGAGGTGGAAGCTTTGGAACGGGTGCAGAGGAGATTTACCAGGATGTTGCCTGGTATGGAGGGAAAATCTTATGAGGAAAGGCTGATGGACTTGAGGTTGTTTTCGTTAGAGAGAAGAAGGTTAAGAGGTGACTTAATGGAGGCATACAAAATGATCAGAGGGTTAGATAGGGTGGACAGTGAAAGCCTTCTCCCGTGGATGGAGGTGGCTAGCACGAGGGGACATAGCCTTAAATTGAGGGGTAATAGATAGAGGACAGACATCAGAGGTAGGTTTTTTACGCAAAGAGTGATGAGGCCGTGGAATGCCCTACCTGCAACAGTAGTGAACTCGCCAACATTGAGGGCATTTAAAAGTTTATTGGATAAGCATATGGATGATAATGGCATAGTGTAGGTTAGATGGCATTTAGTTTTTGACTTCCCATGTCGGTGCAACATCGTGGGCCGAAGGGCCTGTACTGCGCTGTATTGTTCTATGTTCTATGTTCTATGTCATTTTGAAATGGTTTAATTCTGTTTGGTTTTGCTTCGTGCAACAACGCCAGCTAACCAATCAAATTACTTCCTTTCAGCAGATGCTACATGTGTTGTGTCTTTTCTGTCTGGGCATCAAATTTGGTTTGTGAAAGAGGTGTATGGGGAACAATTTTAGTCGTTGCAAATACGTTTTTCTACAATCTTCATAAAGATTGTAAGAATATGAGTATGAAATGAGAGAGGTCGTTTGTTCTGTCAGGTGTATTCTTTTCACAGTTTATGCACAATTAACTTTGTAATTCACAACAAGCAACTATGGGTTTTTTTTTAACCGAGGTTAATGGTGCTGATACGAATGTAAATTATTGGATGTTGAAGCATCTAATTAATCTACACAGGGGAATCTCTATGAAATCTCTGGGTTCCAAAGGCAACCCCTCAAACATCCAGGATATATATCTACTCTCAAATCTCCATCAATCAGAAACATTGGGCCCAATTTAACGGAAGCATTTCTACGTGTGAATTTGGGCACGATTGGTGGGGTGTTTCTCGACGGCCGCGTTGGCGAGATCGCGTCAGGTATTTAACGACACTTAGTGCCGAAAAAAAGCCCCGACGAGTTTCTCGCCATTTCTGACTGTCTTGTCTAATTCGCCGGACATGTGCCTCAGCGTCTTGCCGCTAACAAGGGGGAGTTGTTTTTAAACGCTCCCTCTCCACTCACGCCCAGCCAACACGCAAGCATGGCAGTGCGCAGACCTGCTCCTCGCTTTGGCGATGCCATTCCGGCCAGGCTTCTGGAAACTGGTGGAGCGAGATGGGACATCCTGTTTCCCCAGAGAGGATCAGAGGCCCAGCAACAGGGCCACCAATACTGCCTGCAAGGCAGTGGCAGAGGCTGTCAGTTTGGGCAGCATGACCAGGAAGATCGCTATAAAATGAAGGAAGAAGACCAACAATTTCCTCCGAGCTGCACATCCGATCTTCGTGCTTGTTCCTCAGCACCCCCTGGCACCCACCAGCACAACCCCATCACGTCGAGTTGTGGTACCCACACATGCCACTCATCATAGACCCCCCCCGCCCCGATCCATCAAGTGTGTGGCTCACAATGTCCTCACTTTGTCCCCGCAGAAGAAGATAGTCTATAATAGGCAGGAAAGGGCCAAGTTGGGTGGCGGAGTACCAGAGATCTGAGTCCTCATCTCCAATGAAGAACGGGCCCTGGAGGTCACGGGGTTGACTGAGGAGAGAGGAGTCACTGACAGCGAGGTTGGCCTGTGCCGCAGAGATGAGGATCCACTGCCCCTTCACCTAGATGACCAGTGAGTTATTAATGTCAGACAAAATGATCCTTCCCTCTCACTGACTACATGCCCATTCCCTCGCAGGATCCCCATCTGATGGGACCAGGTCATCCGGATCGTCGCCCCCCCCCCCCTCCCCGCACCAGCCAAGAGACCACCTCGAAGAACTCTGAGGGGACCACCATCGCGGGTCAGCTGGGTCCCAGTCAGATGCCGAGCCTCTGGACAAGGTTATCCCAGAGTTGTTGCAGATGCAAGGACACGGTCGTGTGATTCAGGAGGGGATGTCAGCGACACTGTGGCGAGTGCTTAGCCGATTGGGGTAGTCTCAATGGCACAGGAGATGGTGCCAAAAATGGGTAGCACCGAGGCCGGCACCGCTAGGGTGGTAACCACAATAGAAAGCCTGGAGCATGATGTCAGCATCTTGAGTTGCGGTGTCCAAGGCATGGCTTAGTCTCTGATGACCATGGCTGAGAGCATCAACATCATGCCCCAGTCAATGAGGGAAATGTCCCAATCACAGGTAGGCTTTGCCAAGGACTAGAATGGGGGTGAGGGGGGGGGGGGGGGGGGGGGAACAGGGGAATCGGGGGGGAAGGAGGGAAATGGTGGAGAAGGAGGGGATGTGAGGGGAGAGGGTCCCTCCTCCTGCTCCCCCAGCATGTCGCTCCGGTGCTGTTGCAGGTTGTGGAGGGCACAGCAGACCACCACAAAGTGGGAGATCCTCTGGGAGTGTAGTGCAGTGCAACACCAGAGCAGTCCAGCCATGACCCCAGAACCCTGCTGGGAACATTCGAGAGACCGCACTCAGTGGCATCCCCTAACCTAAGCCAGATATTTAGCTAATGGCCACGAGGATATCCCCAGTGCTGAAGCCCAGCTCCTGAATATTTGATTGTTGGCTGCTGCCTGTGCGGTGCTGACACTTCTAAAGTTCAGGCAAACTGTTCAGGCTTCAAAGTTTTATTGAAATGCGATGCAATAATCATCGTCTGAGACATGGCCAATATACCCATGAGAATGCACCTGAGAGCTGTGACATGCTGTCACCACTGCCAAGGCAATTTCCTTATTAGCAATAGACTTCAACTATGAAGCCAGAGGCTGGTCACAGTCAAATGGAGTTAAAGTGACAAACAACATATAACCAAGAACAGGGCTCTGTCCTGGAAGTGTTTGGTAGGACAGACAGTCGACATCTGTAGTTGCCCCTGCTATGGGTATCCATAATATTTAAAGATGGCTTGAACGCTTCACAGATGAAAAGCCCCTCAACACTACTCCCCGCCCCCACCCCCATCCACTCCACCGGCACAGGGACGACCCCCGACATAGAACACTTCAGCCCTTCGACCAAGCCCGACATTCCTGAGAAGACCCCGCCCCCCCGAAGCACTGGACCTTGTGCTGCATGCCCAAAAATGGAGACAGCTACTGTTAGGCTAAATCTCAGTTCAATGAGTGAGTCGACACAGTAAGGCTTCAATCAAGTAGATAGTTTTTACTTAGGATTGTAACACGTACAGCCATCTGAGTTATGGCTGGAGAAGGCGCATTCTGCCGAGCCTCAAGTTACACACACTGATAAAGGTTGTTCCGCGCGCAATGGCCTTGGGCGGGTTACATAGCTGCCCACTCACAGTACTGTTGCTAACCTAAATGTTATCTAAACCGCCACCCCCATCACCCTCCTTAGTCAGAGCTAGAAGCAGCTGCACAAATATACCTTACAATCCCTCCTTTGTCCTCTTATGAGGACAACAATTACTTCCCGCGCCCCCTATGTTTTGAAACGCGCGCAAAAATAAAAATAAAAACCCTTTTTGCCAAGCGTTCTATACCGCCTGGTTGGGTCCTGAGGTCTCAGGAAGGTGAGGACCCCCCAATCCTCTTGGCTCGACCCGCCGGAGTCTCAAGTCCTTCCCAGGTGCGGTGTACATTACATACAATTTTTGCCTTGCCCCTTATAACCCGCGCGTTTTTCTTTCGTTCCCTTCCCCCCCCCCAGTTTCACATTTCAGCTTCTAAGTATTCTTCTAGGAGGTAGTTCCTCCCGGTTGGCGAATGCCCTCAGCCCACGGGATTTTTCCGGGTTTTCTGATACACACCAGGTCCCCTTCTTTTATCGGACTCTCCTGTCCTTCTTCTCCGTCACCGGCCGCGTTGTTCACCTGTTGCGAAACTAAAGTGACCATGTTACCGAGCATTTTGATATATTGACTCATTTCAATTTCCCTATCTTCCCATGTTTGCACCCACTCCGGGTTGGTCTTGGGTCCTGGGTCGTTAAGAGGGTGAAAATTCAAAACTTAAGATTTGTAAGTTCCAATTAAAATGCATCTTCAGCTGTGTGGACTGTTCATTACTTTATCAGAATTTAAAAGGCCAGAACTCGCAGGCAAACCAGCATGGGAGTGTCAAGACATCTTCTGGATTACACACAAAAGCTTGTTGAAAGGGTTGACTGTCTTGCAGAGACAAAAAGGGGGGTATAGTGGGTGCATAAATTGGAATGATGCCATTTGCATCTCGAAACTTGTTTTTAAATTTTTCACTCAAATGGCTGGGAGTAAAAGTTGGAGTGCTGCCAAATTCCCGTTATCAAGTTTTTCAGGGAACACAATATGTTATTGAAACTCATGGACATATTTCATTTACCCATCTGTTGTTTATAAGTCATTCTGCAATCTCATAATTAAAACATCTGCGTTGTGGGACAGTTTAGTTTCACCCTACTGATGATTTTTTGTGTCAGGGAAGTTTTAACCCTGAACTAATGAAACACCGGCTTGATCATATTTGTCACATGCACTTCAACCATCCCAACCTCCGCTGAACACCACAAAACCAATACTTTCCTATTCCTACACACGTGATCTCGCATCCTGACCAAAATTCTCTGTGTATCAAAATTACCCTTCAGTGACAATGCGCAGACAACCCGAAGCTTTCAAATAATCACAGCTCGTAAAAAGTCAAGGTCTGAAGTCAAAGTCTGAATACAAAGACAGTGAATAGTTCAGAACAATGTTTAAATGCCTAAAACTCTCTCTCTCTCTCTCTCACTCTCTCTGTCTCTGGAACTCTTGTCGCTCTTTCTCTTTATCTAACTACCCCTGCCCTTCTCTGTCTCTCCCTGACTCGCTCTCTTTCGCTCTCTCAACTTTCGCTGTCTCTATTAGTCTCTCTCTCTCTCTCTACGTAACTCTCTCTACGTAACTCTGTCTGTCTCTCTTTCTCTAAAACGGAACAAAATTAAAATACTGAAAACTTTTTCTGTGTCATTCCATTTAAGTCAATTTCCACTGATTAATTTTAGAGGCATTAGCTTTTCTTAGAGATGTATATTTCTTTGTGCAGATGACCTGCTTGCTGAAATGGTTAAATTTTTGTACAGAATCAAAAGTGTTGGAGAACTTGGCATGGTGCCATCTCCGTCTACTATGTGACCTTAGACATTACCCATCCTTTCTTTCAATTTTCAATGCTCGTTATTTAACCGGTTTTTGGAAAGAGACATTACTGGATGTTTATTTTTCTTTTATTTCAAATGAGTTGAATTACTGCTGAATTTATCTGGACGGCTTGAAATGATCTGAAGTTAGTCTCGACATGTATCCATTCTTAAGTTTCCAACCGTAACCTTGCACTGATCTTCCTCCCCATTTTTTCGTTCTGGGAGTGGAGGGGTTAGTCATTCTCAGATATTCCTGAACAAAACCAATTGAGTGTTTTAGCCCCTTTCTGATCTTTTGGACTTCACTTAATTTGATTTTTTTTTCTCTCCTTGAGACATTCCGGGACAGTTGTTAGCCGTAATTGTTGGCAGTTTTGTGAGGTCTTTACACTATCTTTACCCGTTTGATTGCTTTGTTTCAAGGAGTTAGAGCTCAATTCCTTTTAACCAGCCTGTCTTCCAAATGGTGTGAAGGTTGAATTTATCATTTGTGCTTCTAACTTTATTTGTCTTATCTTTACTTCTGTGTATCTCACCATTTTTCTCTGTTCCACAGAAATCACACCCATCTTTGATCATTGTTTTTTTTTTAACCAGAGTATTTTGCTCTTCAAAAACCAAAAAAAATGTTTTAAACTGACTTTTTTACTCATTTGGCCTTGATACTAGATTTATTGGATGTTACCTCACCGTCTGTCCGCCTTGCCAAGTGATTCTAATTTTAGGCGGTCAAAGGTTTGACTACTCGCCTTGTCCACCGGCTCAAGCGGCGTCCAGCTCAGCAAATCCTTCCAGACTTACACTAAATGTTAGGGGTGAAAATATTCACACAAAGGCCTGAATATAGCTTAAACTCACATGGATTAATATACAGATTCAAGGCGGATAGCCTAATGACTTGGTTATTTTCCCATATGTGCCGTCCTTTTTTTTTTAAGATGTTGGCTGTTTTAACTATTTCTTTCTCTGTCAATTTTATACCCAATTTTAATGCATTAGTTTTCCCCCAGTGGCCATTTTTCTTCTAAATTTTTATGCTCTTTTCGCGCGCTAATGTTACCGGACATTTATATTTCAAGGACATTTATATTTCAAGGACATTTATATTTCAAGTCTCTTATGAACCGGTGATAATAGATCCAAAACTGTTTTGTTTTCAATGCCCGACCTTCGCGTGACAGATCTCTGTTCTTAATAACCAGTCTAAGGCAACAAAACAATTTTCCGATTCTAAGACTCTACTTCCTTCTCACTCTACTTCTGAGATCTGACAGTTTTTTAAGTAAAGACTTTGAGTAAATATTATCACTAATATTTGGTCGAAGGTAATAATTCTATTTCCTTCTCACTCTACTTCTGATATCTGACAGTTTTTTAAGTAAAGACTCACTCTACTTCTGATATCTGACAGTTTTTTAAGTAAAGACTTTAAGTAAATATTATCACTAATATTTGGTCGAAGGTAATAACATGCCCTCTACTTCCTTCTCACTCTACTTCTGAGATCTGACAGTTTTTTAAGTAAAGACTCACTCTACTTCTGATATCTGACAGTTTTTTAAGTAAAGACTTTAAGTAAATATTATCACTAATATTTGGTCGAAGGTAATAACATGCCCTCTACTTCCTTCTCACTCTACTTCTGAGATCTGACAGTTTTTTAAGTAAAGACTCACTCTACTTCTGATATCTGACAGTTTTTTAAGTAAAGACTTTAAGTAAATATTATCACTAATATTTGGTCGAAGGTAATAACATGCCCTCTACTTCCTTCTCACTCTACTTCTGAGATCTGACAGTTTTTTAAGTAAAGACTCACTCTACTTCTGATATCTGACAGTTTTTTAAGTAAAGACTTTAAGTAAATATTATCACTAATATTTGGTCGAAGGTAATAACATGCCCTCTACTTCCTTCTCACTCTACTTCTGATATCTGACAGTTTTTTAAGTAAAGACTTTAAGTAAATATTATCACTAATATTTGGTCGAAGGTAATAACATGCCCTCTACTTCCTTCTCACTCTACTTCTGAGATCTGACAGTTTTTTAAGTAAAGACTCACTCTACTTCTGATATCTGACAGTTTTTTAAGTAAAGACTTTAAGTAAATATTATCACTAATATTTGGTCGAAGGTAATAACATGCCCTCTACTTCCTTCTCACTCTACTTCTGAGATCTGACAGTTTTTTAAGTAAAGACTTTGAGTAAATATTATCACTAATATTTGGTCGAAGGTAATAATTCTATTTCCTTCTCACTCTACTTCTGATATCTGACAGTTTTTTAAGTAAAGACTTTAAGTAAATATTATCACTAATATTTGGTCGAAGGTAATAACATTAATCTTACACCTTAAGGACTTTTAAGTTTAACTTAACACTTACGTGTCACAATCCCAAGGCGTTTGACGTCCGGCTATGGTCGTCTTCTAATTTTGTCTCCTTTTTCAATCACTGAGACAATTATTACACAATTTAAAATTTCAATTTTGGAGTTTTGATTTAACAGGTTTGACTCCGTACCTTCTTTTTAGCCGGCTTTTAATTGTCTCTGCGATCTTAAACGGAGTTGTGTTCGACTCCCCCCCCCAACGTCGGGGTCACCAATTTGTTAGGCTAAATCTCAGTTCAATGAGTGAGTCGACACAGTAAGGCTTCAATCAAGTAGATAGTTTTTACTTAGGATTGTAACACGTACAGCCATCTGAGTTATGGCTGGAGAAGGCGCATTCTGCCGAGCCTCAAGTTACACACACTGATAAAGGTTGTTCCGCGCGCAATGGCCTTGGGCGGGTTACATAGCTGCCCACTCACAGTACTGTTGCTAACCTAAATGTTATCTAAACCGCCACCCCCATCGCCCTCCTTAGTCAGAGCTAGAAGCAGCTGCACAAATATACCTTACACTACTCACCTTCTCAGTTCCCCTCAGCAGCCATTGCACCAGCTTTACGTTTTTAGAAAGGAGTACTAAACGACGCCTGCATGACCTCTCGCTGGGGAGCCAGTTAATTCCCGGGATGGCGGGCACTGCATTCGAATTCAATCTCGCTAATGAGATTCAAATTGATGCAAATTGGGGTCACTGATATGCTCGCCACATTTGGACACGATTCGGGACTCGTCATCGGGAGTGGGTTGGTTCGAGAACAAACTGATTTGCACCTGGTGTAAATCTCGACTTTCGCATTTCCCGCTATTTAACCGGGACGCCCAGATCCGCACCGGGTGCAACACGGTGGTGAATTGCACCCACTAAATTCCACAGAAATCTACCTTAACCTTCGTAGAACAAGGGGCTGGTTTAGCTCACTGGGCTAAATCGCTGGCTTTTAAAGCAGACCAAGCAAGCTAGCAGCACGGTTCGATTCCCGTACCAGCCTCCCCGGACAGGTGCCGGAATGTGGCGACTAAGGGCTTTTCACAGTAACTTCATTGAAGCCTACTCGTGACAATAAACGATTTTCATTTCATTTCATGTTGTGTCCTGTGTAATAATTGATCCGTTCACTCAATAATTTTATCTTTTTAATCTCTCACCATATCTATTTCTCTACTTCCTATCCTATCCCAACTGATTTAGATTTTAGGATCCAGATTGCCATTTTAGTGTGCTCATGTATAATCCGACCATCTCCTGTGATGATAGAGCTGAGATGGTGCAGCTCACGGAAGTTTGAGTTAATATTTTTGGGGGCCAGAGGAGGAGCAATTTTTCTTTCTGCCTCTTTTCTGTCTTGTTCTTAATCCAATCATTCTTTCCCTCACTTCATTTCTTTTTCTGCACCTCATAGAGTCATAGAATTTATAGTACAGAAGGAGGCCATTCGGCCCATCGAGTCTGCACCGGCTCTTGGAAAGAGCACCTTACCCAAGCCCACACCTCCACCCTATCCCCATCACCCAGTAACCCCACCCAACACTAAGGTCAATTTATCATGGCCAATCCATCTAACCTGTACATCTTTGGACTGTGGGAAGAAACCGGAGCACCCGGAGGAAACCCACGCACACACAGGGAGAACGTGCAGACTCCGCAGACAGTGACCCAAACCGGGAATCGAACTTGGGACCATGGAGCTGTGAAGCAATTGTGCTAACCACAATGCTACCGTGCTGCCCTGATTGACATTGGGCTCACCCACTCTCATTTACTCTTATTTCTCAGTCTTACTGCTGTTAATGACGCAACCTTTCAACCCTGTTTGGCCAGGGAGGTACACAGCCACATATCTTGTTCACTCAAGTCCCAGATGATCTCTTTCCCTCGCTAATATGAGCTTTCAGCAGCTTGCTGACTGGAAACCTAAGTATCCAGGAGCAATTTTAGGGTGGCATGGTGATGCAGTGGTTAGCACTGCTGCCTCACGCCACCGAGGGACCGGGTTCGATCCCGGCCCCGAGTCACTGTCCGTGTGGAGTTTGCACATTCTCCACGTGTCTGTGTGGGTCTCACCCCCACAACCCAAATATGTGCAGGGTAGGTGGATTGGCAATGCTAAATTGACCCTTAATTGGAAAAATAAAGAACTGGGTACTTTAAATTGATTTTAAGAAAGTGGACAGGAGCAATTTCAATTGACAGAAGGCACTGTTAGATTCCCTAACACAGCAACATTTGGCGATTGTGTCTTCGGGCGATGTTGCCGAGGGGCATCTTGTAGGAGGCGGCCAAGGAGAGATCCTTGGGGGGGATTCCAAAGTAATGGTCTTCGAACAGGAAGCAAAGCCATTTTGGGATATTTTCTGGCTGGAGAAAGAGGAACAGAACCAGGCGAGGACAGTTCCACCCAGCTGAACAACGGAGGAGAGGCAATCTACCAATACCGAAGTTTGAAACAAACATAAAACCTGAAAATATTTTTTTCCTGATAGTACTGTATCATTTTGCAGCACAATGACTCTTTACAGTTTTCTTGAAAGAAGTGAAGTAACAAAGTGGAGAAGTGCGATTATTCAGGGCTAATCTTTATCGTCAGGTTGTGGTTGCTAACATTTGTCTCCCTCTAGCGTACACAGAAGAGAAAAGGTTGATTTTGAGCCGATTTTGAGATCCTTGGCCATTGGTATTTGTGCTGCTGCAGTGTTGAAGGTGGACCCAGATTGAAGACATTCTGCTGTAAATGTAGAGGCACAGTAAGAAAATACAAGAAATTCAAACATGCCAGACAAAATAATGTGGATGCTGGAAATGGGAAATAAAACCAGATAACACTGGAGACGCTTGAATTCATATTTCAGGGTGCGGAAAGATTTTGCTATTTTTGAAAAACTCATTATCAAGCAATTAGGCTTGCTTGAAAGTCAATTGTCTGAAATGAAACATTACTCACATCTTAATGGATGGGTGCATGGCAAACATGGTCAGTGGCAGTCATGCATTTTTCAGGCTTTGTAGCGACAGTTGCCAGAAGGATTATGCCTGACTTCACTTTAGGAATCTGCTGCTAGTTTTGCAAATGTTGGTTTTCATAACATTTAGAGTGTGCACGAGCAGTGGGAGAGGACACAACCTGAGTGAGATACAGTCAGAGTGAGTGTGGGTATCGAGTATTTGGATCTTTTTCTGTTTTGTAAATTCAGTAATCTAGTTAAAAGGTTAATGGGGGCTGACTCAGCTAACTGAGTGGCGTTAACTGTCAATCACCTGAAACCTGATTAGGACCTCAATAGGTGTGATTACTTTTGAAGTTTAATTGGTGTGTGAGTTATCCCAGCTCACATCATCCTCTATTTAAGAAAGGGGCTTGGCCACGCACTCACAGTGCACATGAGCAGTGGGAGTGAGACACAGCCAGAATTAGTACAGGTATCAGGGGTGGAATTCTCTCATACTGGGGCTATCCTGGAGAAAGTCCAGAGTGATTCTCCATTTTGAAGGGGGCCAGCAGGGCCCCGGAGTGCTCCATGCAGCTCCGGCTGCCGATACGGGACCCTGGACTTCCGGCCACGGGTATGCGCAAGCGGGGGATTCCCAGCAGGGATCTGGGGTCTAGGGTTTCCTGACAATGCCGCAGGGATACAGAACTGGCTGGGTCACAGAAGGCAGAGAGTAGCAATGGAAGGGTGCTTTTCTGATTGTAGGGCTGTGACTAGTGGTGTTCTGCAGGGATCAGTGCTGGGACCTTTGCTGTCCGTAATATATGTAAATGATTTGGAGGGTAAATGTAACTGGTCTGATTAGTAAGTTTGAGGACAACACAAAGGTTGGTGGAATTGCGGATAGCGATGAGGACTGTCAGAGGATACATCTGGATTTAGATTGTTTGGAGACTTGGGCGGAGAGATGGTAGATGGCGTTTAATCCGAACAAATGTGAGGTAATACATTTTGGAAGGTCTAATACAGGTAGGGAATATACAGCGAATGGTAGAACCCACAACACAATTGACAGAGAGTTCTAGGTGTACAGGTCCACAGGTCACTGAAAGGGGCAACACAGGTGGAGAAGATAGTCAAGAAGGCCTACAGCATGCTTGCCTTCATTGGCCGGGGCATTGAGTATGAAAATTGGCAAGTTATGTTGCAGCTGTATAGAACCATAGTTAGGCCACACTTGGAGTATAGTGTTCAATTCTGGTTGCCACACTACCAGAAGGATGTGGAGGCTTTAGAGAGGGTGCAGGAGAGATTTACCAGGATGTTGCCTGATGGAGGTCTACAAAATTATGAGGGGCATAGACAGAGTCAGTGGCGTGCAGAGGTCTGGTGATGCCCGGGGCAAATCTTGATTGTATGCCCCAAAGACTCAAGTATAAGGCCTAATATACTGAGAAATATTATGAGAAAGGAAAACATTTTGAATATATAAACACAGATGAAACATGAAATAAACGCTTTATTCGATTTTAATATAAATCAATCAAATTTATTAAGTTCTTTTCCCCAAATGATACCTCCTGTCACAAAACACCTGAACTACTTCACTTTTTACATCAGCTGTGAGAAATTCTTTTTCAATGCTTATTAAAGCCAGGTTGGTCAGTCGCTCCTGTGACATAGAAGACCTCAGATATGTTTTTATTAATTTCAGTTTTGAAAATGACCTTTCACAGCTTGCGACTGAAAATGCGATTGTAAGCAGTAATCTGTATGAAACACACAGCGTCGGAAAGACATCCCTCCCATACTGCAGTAAAGACTCCAGAGCATCTTTAGGATCAGGGGGAACTCTATTCCCTCCAGCTCGAAGGAGCATCACAAAATCAATAATTTTGTCATATAACTGAATTGAAACCACATCATTGTCATAATAATTTGCAAAGTCTGAACATTCCTTTTTTAATTTCTCTCTTTCTTGTTCATCTTCAATCACTCCTGAATTCAAGTTCAGAAGAAAAGAAAATCGGTCACTGAGTCTTTGAAGACGGACACTGCGGTCTTCAATTTCAGTTTTTAAACTGTTCACAATCTCTACCATTACTTTATTCATTTCTTCTTGTGCCGTCAGTCCACTATCTCTTGCTGACTCTCCAGGCATTATTCTTCTTCTCCTTGTTCGTGCAATTGGTATTCCCCAATTTTGACAATATTCATTGGCTAAATCTATTGCATTGTGGATAATTTCGTCATTCTTCAAACTCAAGATATGAATAAGTCCTCTCAGATCACAAGAAGCTTCATGGAACCCCATTTTCGGATCCTGCAAACGTTTTGAGACTTTATCCACTGATGATAAAACTGAGTACCAAAAATGTAATAAAGCTATAAACGGGAACTGTTGAATAGAGTTCAGTAGCGATCCTGCATCAGATTTAGTTTCCCTTGAAAATTCTCCTTCCAGCAGGTGTTGAAGGCTTGCAATAACGTTGTCACACTCTTCGTGGATTACTTGCACAGCATCATGGCTGGAACTCCATCTTGTGTCACACTGTCTTTTCACAGTCCGAGTGACAAATGATTTTAACACTTCCCAACGAGAAGTAGATGACGAAAAAAAAGTAGAGTTTTTCTAGAATGCCAAAAAATGTAACAACAACAGGTTGCACCTCACTTGCATGGACACAGGACAAATTGAGGCTGTGGTTCTCGCAGTTCACAAACACAGCTTTTGGGTTAACTTCAAGAATTTTTTGTTGAACACCTCCTCTCACTCCAGCCATAACTGCTGCGTTATCATATGCTTGACCACGACAGTCATTCATGGAAATTTTGTCTTCTTCCAATTTTTCCTGAATTTTATTTACCAGGCTGACTGCATCTTTCTTGTTGACTTGAAAAAATCCCAGAAATGTCTCCTTTATTTCTACTTTTCTGTTTTCATCAATATGAACGTAACGCAGAATTTCAGAAACCTGATCTTCATGGGCAATATCTGGAGTTGAATCCAGCATTATGCTAAAATATTTTGCGTCCTTAATTTCGGAAATTATATTTTTCTTGACAGTTTCACCAAGAAGATTGATTATTTTGTTTTGAATTCTGTTGGACAAGTAGGTGACACTTTTTGGTTTCTCTTTCCCTCTCTGCAAGTGTTTTGCTAAGATGTCATCATATTTGGCCAAAAGTCTGATTGTTGCTAGAAAGTTTCCTGTATTTTCACTGACTGTCTCCCCTGGCTCTGATAACCCAGATATTCCTTCTCCTCGATGTCCACGATAGGCCAGATTCTGTTTTGCCAGAAAGGATATAACCTCGACAATCCGTTCAGTTATAGCTTTCCATCTTTTCTTTTCAGCAGACATTTGCTGTTGAAGTTCAGCATCTATCGTAGTTGAATGATGGAGTCGAACTACAAGGTTCAGGTATTCCCTCATGTGAGCTCTATAAGAAGGGCTTTTCTCATGGTCAGGTATTGTTGGATTTAATTTTCTCCAAGTGGAGAAACCGTCTTCCTTTCCAAAGTTTGACACAGACAACAAATGCTCCTTTGAAAACAAAAAGCAAACAAAACAGTAGCATGCTTTCCGATATGGAGAGTATAACAACCATTTTCTCTCCACAATTTCTCCGTTTGTGGAAACTTTATCAAACCACTGTTTGGAAAATGATCTCCCATCCTTCTCAGCAAATGGACCACTTTTATTCTGATATCTTTCAGGGCCATGTTGTAATATTGTCATCTTCAAATGATCTGGAATCGGTTTCTTCAAACAGCCAAAATCGCTTCTTTGCAAAAATATGCAAATATCTTCTTTATTTTCTTCACATGGATCATCATCCTGACAACGAGACTGAGGAGAGAGAGCTTTATGTTCTGACCGAGCTGAATCCGTATCAGAAAAATCCTTCTCTGCACCCACATCATCTTTTACTTCTCCAGGTTCTCCTACTTCTTCTTTACTTCTTTTTATCCATGCATCTAATGCCCCTCTTTGATGTGACTCTTCTTCGACTCTGGCCCTCTTTTTTTTCCTGTTCTGTGCTCCACTCGGTTGTACACGAAATACTCGTAACATTTCATTTTCTATCTCAAAAACCGTAATACGCATGAGAAAATGGGAAGAAAATGGTAAACAATCGGTCAGTTGCAGATGGATAAACCATATTTCATTTCTTTGTTCCTTCGTATCAAATTATTTCACACTGATTCTCCACTGATAATTTTGTGCAATTTATATCATAGACTTGCAAATTAGTGGTATCTGTATTCGAATATTAGCATGTTAAGGAATAAATGTCTCCTATTCCGAGATTAAATGCCATAGCAGTCCTCTGATCATCCAGGCTTCACTCTTACTACATCCCACGTAAATATTTCATTAAATATCGCCAAAAAACCGATAAAAACCGTAGTTGCACCTGTTCTAGAGCTATTCACTGACCTGAGTAGGTAAAAGAACTAATCTAGATGCACAAAAAGCTGAAGAAAAGACGAGTTATGACTCGAGGAAACGCAGGAACGAACAGCCACGTCTGCTTGTTGCTTTTGATGGTTGCACCACGTACATCATGCGCATGCGTGTGGGGGGGATGGGGAGAAGGACCATTTTCTCTAGACAGAAAGGGTACACCATGTTAAAGGAATAAAAGGCTAACAACTGCCTCTGCAGTGTGGTGAGCCTCCAAAAATTGATTTATCACCGCTGAAATTTTAAAATTACTATCTTATTTCCTTCTCTGGGGCAGCATGGTGGCCTAGTGGTTAGCACAACCGCCTCACGGAACTGAGGTCCCAGGTTCGATCCCGGCTCTGGGTCAATGTCCGTGTGGAGTTTGCACATTCTCCCCGTGTCTGCGTTGGTTTCGCCCCCACAACCCAAAAAATGTGCAGAGTAGGTGAATTGGCCACGCTAAATTGCCCCTTAATTGAAAAAAATAATTTGGTAATCAAAATTAAAAAAAAAAAAAAATTTTTTTTTTTTTTTTCCTTCTCTGATTGGATGCCCCCATCCAATGGATGCCCGGGGCCAATGCACCGTCGGCCCCCCCCTCTGCACGCCACTGGACAGAGTGGATAGTCAGAGGCTTTTCCCAGGGTAGAGGGGTCAATTACTCGGGGGCATAGGTTTAAGGTGCGAGGGGCAAGGTTTAGAGGAGATGTATGAGGCAAGTTTTTTACACAGAGGGTAGTGGGTGCCTGGAACTTGCTGACGGAGGAGGTGGTGGAAGCAGGGACAATAGTGACATTTAAGGGGCCTCTTAACAAATACATAAATAGGATGGGAATAGAGAGATACAGACCCCGGAAGTGTAGAAGATTTTAGTTTAGACAGGCAACATGGTCAGCGCAGGCTTGGAGGGCTGAAGGACCTGTTCCTGTGCTGTACCTTTCTTTGTTCTTTATTCTCTGAGTGTGTAGAATGGGTCTCTCCAGCACAACTGGTTCGATGGATGACATTCTGAGAGAAGGAGGGACACGCAAGGATGGGGAATGCTTGGGGGATCTGAGAGTCCCGGGCTGGAAGCCCTAACTGATTATTGGTTTCTCTCCTGCTCCAATTCCTTACAAATAACAATGGATGGTGTTTTTGACCCCACAGGGGCTGCCCTCGTGGCTGGTTGCAGGCCAGCTGGCCAGACACCAGAGAAGGCGACAGCAGCATTGGTGCAGACACCCCATGTGCAGGGGGCCTCTGCACCCGACAGATCGAGGAGGGACCCAGAGGGTGACGCCGGCAATGGCTTAAGGTGTGCAGGCGTCATTGGTCATATGAGGAGATGACGGACAACTGGAACTCCGCCAAACTCTTTCACGCCTATTATGGGCTAACTTCTCTTGTGGGAACAGAGAGGGGGCACTGTGAGGCATGCGCTTAGTGCATTGGGAGGGGTCTTTGCCAGGTGGTACGCATGGACATCATACCTGGACATGGTGGGCTTGTGCTAGTGGGTGCCAGGGTGTGCTGGTGCACAAACACGGTGATTAGATGTGGGGAGGGTGCAAGGTGCCAGCTGCTGACCTGTTGGTGGGGGTGGCAGGTCGAACAGATGCCAGGAGGCCGGTGTTAACTTACCCTTGTGGTACAGCAGGCTCCCTGGTCACCCTGACCAAACTGACGGCCGCTGCCGTCGCCTCCCAGGCAGCATTGGCGGCCCTGCAGCTGGTCCACCGACCCCCTCAGAGGAATAGGGTGTCCCGTCTCATCTCCACAGCGTCCAGATGTCTGGCCAGGTCGGCATTCCCGAAGCGTGGAGCAGGTCTGCGTGTTGTCATGGTCATGTGCTAACTGGGAGTGAGTTTGGAGGTGGCGCTGAAAAGCAACTCCTCCTTGTTAGCGGGGAGCTGCCAAGAGATTGAGTTGGAGGGACAGCCAGTATCGACGTGAAGCTAGTGGGGGATCATTTTTGGCACTAAGATCCATGAAACATGGGCCGCGATCCCGCCAGCTCAGTTGTCGGGAAGCACTCAGGAGCACAGTGGTTAGCACTGCTGCATCACAGCACCAGGTTCGATTCCGAACTCGGGCGACTGTCTGTGTGGAGTTTGCACTTTTTTCCCGTATCTGCGTTGGTTTCCTCCGGGTGCTCCGGTTCCCTCCCACAGTCCAAAGATGTGCAGGTTAAACGGATTGGATGCTAAATTGTCCCTAGGTGGGGTTACAAGGATAGGGTGGGGGATTGGGCCTAGGTTAGGGTGCTCTTTCAGAAGGTCGGTGCAGACTCGATGCTCCGAATGGCCTACTTCTGCACTATAGGGATTCTATGATTCTTTGAAGTCGTGCCAATATGACACTTAGAACCTTTCTGTTAAATCGCATCCATATTGTGTAACAGAGCTGGGACACTTTTATTCTTCAGAGAGTGGAGAGGGATCTAACTCATAAGAGCCTTGATTTAATATCTCATCTGAGCTATTAACCTAGACAATGGGATTCTGTAAGAAGTCTTACAACACCAGGTTAAAGTCCAACAGGTTTGTAAAAGGTTAACCTGGTGTTGTAAGACTTCTTACTGTGCTTACCCCAGTCCAACGCCGGCATCTCCACATCAATGGGATTCTGGACAGCACATCTGCCTGGCGACTGGAGAAACCCGCCCGAAGTCAATGGACTTCATTGTCCGCAGTTCGCCCGTGGTGTTCTTGCGGCAGGCGGGGCGGAAGAATCTAGCCCTATATGGTTGAGTTCTGAATTGGATTCTTGAGCCTAAGGCCTTTGGATTTTATGACCCTGACACTGTGTCATCCCTACTAACCCGGCACTGTGTTGTCCCTACTAACCCCGATAAATTATTCTTCAGCGGGCTATCAAGCTATTCAACTACAGTGACATCAAAACATGGCCCAATAGTAATAACCCGCTGGGTGGGAGGGGTCATAAAATCCTGGCCTCAGAGTGCAAATACTACTAACTGAGCCAGCTAAACACATGCATAAGTGAAACAGATCATACTATGTGCTATTAGTAAGAGACATATGCTTGCAAAATTCCTTTGTCTGTTTTTTAACAACACTAGCATGTGGATTAACATAGTACACAGAGAAATTTAATATAAACACATTTGTTGCGAATAGGGCATTGTTTGATTTCAATCCCAAAGTGTCAAGGTGATTCCTTCCCCAGAAATGTGCAGGTAAGTTCCATTATAGGCCAGTTGCAGTTTAAGGGCTCAAATTGCTACTTTAGATGAAGATTTACTCGGTGTACCATGCGTAATGAAATCTTAAAAACTGTTCTTTGTACATGGATTTCTGACTTAATTGCCCTTAATACAGAAATTCATCGTCCCCAGTGCTGCTTGCTAATCCTGGGCAATATCGCACAACAGTCACCTGTGGTGCACCTAACTACTTTTACAATGCCCAACTCGGAGATTTGGTCCCAGGCTCATTATATGGAAGATTCAGTTTTACTCGGATGGTATCCATGTTAAAACTATCAACTGGAGTGATTTAAACTGCGTTGTTTAAAATAAAACCATTTAATTAAGTCGACCATGACATTAAACTGGGAGTGAAAGCAACAAAATAGCAATGAATGCAACAAGGTATTTGTCTCTGTGTATTGTTGCTTATTATTTACTGCAGTGACTAATTTGGACTCAGAATTAGCTGAATTTGCAGATAAATTCAAATAAACTTATAATGGAGCTTTAATGTTGAGTAAGTGCCTAGCCCTAGGGTAGAACTGTACAATGTAGATCGCCAAGTCTCCATGTTCAATTGCGAGATTCTGTTCCACTGGGTGATATCTGTCATGTTGAGCAGCGCGGGAATTACAACCCGGCACTGAAAATGGCACACAAAGGATTGGGCCATGTTTTGATGCCTCTGTAGCTGAATAGCTTGATAACGCTCCCGATTGCAGGTGCACACATGAATGATAGAGAGTTCGGGATATGCCAGTGACATTGGAACTGAACAATGGCATCCATCAGTACTTTCAATAGAAAAACGGAGATAAAAATAATCCCAAAATAGTTGCGCACCACAGATTATAAATTAGTTTTAGGTTTGCACCTCAAAATGTGTAAAAATGTCTCTTGCCTTGGCAGATGTCTTCTTCCCTACTGCCATCAGACTTTTGAATGGACCTACCTCGTATTAAATTGATCTTTTCTCTACACCTTGCTATAACTGTAACATTATATTCTGCTGTCTCTCCTTCCTTCCTTATGTACGGTATGCATTGTTTGTACAGCGTGCAAGAAACAATACTTTTCATTGCATACTGATACATGTGACAATAATAAATCAAATCAAACGTTCCTTTTGGTCGCATAGTATAAAATAAAATGTTTTTTTGTGCATTTCAAATTAGACAATTTCATCATGACACATGACCAATACTTGCAAACTGTAAATGTGGTTTAAATTCATTGAATTGCCTTTCTGCATTCGATCACTATCTTACAATGAATACTCATCATACAACATTCTTGCTGAGACACAATAGCCTGCAGAGGGCACTGTGCACCTGGGGAGCAAACAGTTCTTTACCGGTTTAAGATTCCCAAAATGAAAGATGCCACAATGAGGCCATTTTTGTTGTACTTCCAGGCATTTTGCTTTTGCCTGCATTGTGCAACCTGGAACCATTTATTTTTGTTTCCTGCACTGATGGAAAAAAAGAAGAGCCAGTAAGATAATGGAGAATACTGTAGAACTTTACAGATCTGCTGGTGATATTAAGTTTTCTAACAGTCCCCAGCTGTCCTCTTTGTATGATGTCTGTAACTGATTCTCCGATGAACGAGGACTTAATCTATTTCTTTAAGTGCATTTAGGGATTTGCAACGTTCCTGCAGGGATCACTTACTTCATTCTGCAGCTGGTCTGACGTCATTGCCATGGCAGCCTTGGCTCAGACCGCCATCTTGACAAAACGGTAACACGTCTGCACTATGTTTTTTGAACATAGCAAAGTAAGTTATTTTGATTAAATTGGTCACAAAGGAATTGAATGCAGGCTGACAGCTGGACTTGTATAAACGCTGTGAAAGATCATTGTCGTCCCCGCCCAAAATATCCCAGACTTTTATAAACTAAAACTTGAATTGCACTTTTAACGATGCGGATAGTAAATCTTGGAGCCGCTCGGAGGGGCTGTTCTGCACAAATCAGAAACCACTGAAGCAACAGCTCTTAAACCAAATGAACAAGTGAAAAAGAACGAGTGAAGTAATTAGTTAATAATAAATCCTATTTCCTTGCCAGGTTTGTGCATATTTCACAATTGCATGGTAACTCTTTACTTCACATTAAATGCACAAGCATATCTGTAATGACTCTGCCAAGGCAAGACTTTGTACAAAACTCTTATTTATTCGAACAATGAAGAAAACCATTCCCGCGGTGTACGGTGCTTGCATCCTAGGGACCGACGGGAATGCCAATCTGGATGTGAGCTGCGGGTTTTAAATTCCTGCCAAATGGTTCCTATTGGGTGAGCCTCTGCCCGCTCAATAGGAGAAATCATATTCCAGGAACCTCACCGGAAGATCAATCGACGATTCCCCCGTTCTTCATGGTCGTCATAACATCCCTCCCTCACTCCCAAGTCAATTCCACCCCCAGTGCTTCCATGACGAGGAGGCCTCTTCCACCTCTTTGTACTCAGCCATGAGTCCACAGAAGGTGGAGCCAGTGGAGCTCCACGGGAAACGCTTATGGGTCACTGATATAAGACCATAAGACAGAGGAGCAGAATGAGGCCACTTTGCACATCGAGTCTGCTCTGCCATTCAACCATGGCTGATATTTTTCTCATTCCTATTCTCCTGCCTTCTCCCCATAACCCCTGATCCCCTTACTAATCAAGAACCTACCTATTTCTTTCTTAAAGACGGTCAGTGATTTGGCCTCCACAGCCTTCTGTGGCAATGAGTTCCACAGATTCTCTGTTTTAAACGATCCCTTCAATCTGCGGTTGTGCCCTCGGGTTCTAGCCTCTCCTACCAGTGGAAACATCCTCTCCACGTCCACTCTATCCAGGCCTTGCAGTATCCTATATGTTTCAGTAAGATTCCCCCTATATTGTTCTAAACTCGAATGCGTACAGACCCAGAGTCCTCAATTGCTCCTCATGTGACAAGCTCTTCAGTCCTGTGGTCATTCTTGTGAGCATCCTCCGAATTCTTCACTAGACCAGCACATCCTTCCTTAGATGCGGGGCCCAAAACTCATCACAATACTCCAAATGGGGTCTGGCCAGAGCCTTATACAGCCTCAGAAGTATATCCTTGCTCTTGTATTCTAGCCCTCTCGACATGAATGCTAACATTGCATTTGCCTTCCTAACTGCTGACTGAACCTGCACGTTAACCTTAAGAGAATCTTGAACAAGGACTCCTAAGTCCCATTGTGTTTCTGATTTCCTTAGCATTTTCCCATTTAGAATATAGTCTATGCCTCCATTTCCCCTTCTTTGCCCACTCTCCTTGCCTGTCCAAGTCCTTCTGCAGCCCTCCTACTTCCTCAATACTACCTGTCCCTCTGCATATCTTTGTATCATCTGCAAACGTAGCAACAGTGCCCTTAGTTCCTTCTTCCTGATCGTTAATGTATATTGTGACTAGTTGTGGTCCCAGCACAGACCCCTGAGGCACACCACTAGTCACAGGCTGCCATCCTGAAAAAGACCCCTTCATCCCGACTCTGACTTCTGTCAGTCAGCCAATCCTCTACCCATGCCAGTATCTTACCCTTAACACCATGTGCTCTTAATTTATTTAACAGCCTCCAATGCGGCACCTGGTCAAAGGCCTTCTGGACGTGGATTATTCTTTGGCATTGGCTATCGGGGGAATACCCAATTCCTCTGTCTCCGTGTCAGAACCCGAGTCCTCACAATCAGGGGAGATGGGCATAGAGTCCTCTACGGGTGGTATCCCTACACCAGCAAAGGCCACCACTGAAGTCGGAGACAAGGCTTCAACGGGGCAGGTTCCCTACTTCTGAGATGGTCCAGGTGCTTCCTCAGAACCTTGTCTTGGACCTTGACCTTATAGGATACAGGCCTCTTTTTGTTTTCTAATATGACTCCAGGGATGCAACTGGAGCCATCTCCGAAATTCTGTATGCAGACTGGGTCACTGCTCTTGAACACTCTCAGATATTATGGCACCATGATTTCTTTTTTGATTTTTCTGTTGGAACTCCACCCTCCTTGCCAAGTCTGGAATTAAGAAGCTTAACCTGATGCAATGCCGTCGTCCCATCAATATTTCTGCTGAAGCGACTCCTGTCATGGTATGGGGAGTGGTCCTGTAATCAAACAGGAATCATGCCAAATTAGACTCCATATATGCAGCTGGCAGCTTCTCCATGCCATTCTTGAAGGTCTGCACTGCTCAGCCAGTCCATTGGTGATATCACCCGAATGTGTTTCATGTCATTTGACTTCATGAAGGACTGGAACTCCCCACTAGTGAAGGCTGTGCCATTGTCAGATACTAAGGCCTTCAGTAGGCCTAATGTGCTACAACTTTGTTGGTTTCTCAATGGTGGGGTATGAGATCATAGAGGCCATGCTATGTCCCTTCATCCATTTGGAATTCGCATCCACCAAGATCAGGAACATAGACCCCAAGAAAGACCCGGCAAAGTCGACATGCACCTGCATCCATGGCCTAGCTGGCCAATCCTTTGGGTGTAGGGAGGCCAAGGGGGAGAGTTTCATTGTTCAACCAGGTCCGTGATGTCCGTGTCGAGCCAGGGCCGCCAAATGTAGCTTTTGGTGAACATCTTCATTTTGGAAACCCTTGGGTGGCGGTTATGTAATTCCATCAGGATTGGCACTGCCCTGGGCCGGGAACAACTACCCGGGATCATACAAGTTATAGCGTTTGCTACACTGAGTTTGCCTTTCTTAGTTAGACATGATTTCATGTCACCAGAGGGTTGTCCTCATGTCCTGCCGTTCAAGATCCTGTGTTTTAACTTTGATAATGTTGGGTCTTTCTGTGTACAAGCCTTGATTTGCTTTGCTGATACTGGGAGGGTTTCTAAAAAATACAAGGCCACTGTAACCTCTTCTAATGCATGATGTGGAGATGCTGGCGTTGGACTGGGGTGAGCACAGTAAGAAGTCTTACAACACCAGGTTAAAGTCCAACAGGTTTGATTCAAACACGAGCTTTCGGAGCACCTGAGGAAGGAGCTGCGCTCCTAAAGCTCGAGTTTGAATCAAACCTGTTGGACTTTAACCTGGTGTTGTAAGACTTCTTACTGTCTTCTAATGCAGGCAAGGGAACCGAGCTTATGGGCAGTGGGAGACGACCCAAAGCACAGCATTGGCTATTTGCGTTCTTGGGCAATGCTCCAAGGAATATTCGTAGGCTGCGAGTAACAAGGCCAACGCTGTATCCGGGCTAGGCAATAGGAGGGATTCCTCTATCTTCAATTAAAAGGCCCAATAAAGACTGTGGTCTGCCACTATCACAAAGCACATACCACAGATGGACTGGTAACATTTTTTACACCTAACGTAAATACCAGGCCTTCCTTTTCGATTTGCGAGCAGCGCTGCTCTGCATCCGAAAGAGTCCTAGACGCATTGGCAATGGGTCATTCAGTGTTGTCTTCCCAACAGTGGGAGAGTACCATTCCAACTCTATAAGGAGACGCATCACATGATATTATGAGCTCCTGCTTGGGATCGTAATTGGCCAATAAATTAGATGATAGTAGCTGCCATTTGACTCTTTCAAAGGCCTCTTCCTGTGGCGTCTTGCAGGACCATTTCTGGTATTTCCTCAATAGTAGATGTAATGGCGACGACAAAGAGGCCTCATTCAGGAGGAATTTCCCAATACAATTGTCTAGTCCCAGGAAGGATTTCAATTCTGTGACATTTTGTGCGATAAGAGCTTCCTTCATGGCTTTGACCTTCCCCTCCAGGCCTTTTTTGTCCATTCTGTAGATAGGTTATTTTACTCATTTGGAAAGCACGCTATTATCTTTTAAGATGTACCCCTGCTTTTGAAAAGGGCCTCGTGAGGTTTGCTCGGTGCTCCTGCTCGGTAGCCCTGAAATCAGAACATCATCCAGGTAGTCAACCACCTTGGGTAACCTTTGAAGTATATTGTCCATAACCCTCTGAAATATGGCACACACCACGAGACCCCAAAGGGTAGGTAGGTATAATTGTGCAGGCCTTTATGTGTGTTAATTGTGATGTATTTATGGGAGGGTTTGCCCAGTTGGAGTTGGAGGTTGGCGTGGCTCATGTCTAGTTTTGTGAAAAACTGACCACCTGCCAGTTTGGCGTATAAGTCCTCTATACGTGGCATGGGGAACCTGTCCAATTTTGAGATCCAATTAACTGAGTTTATAATCCCTGCCAAGGTGGATTGATTTGTCGGGTTTCAGGACGGGTACGATGGGTGCAACCCATTCCGTGAATTGCACAGATCTTATTATCCACAGGCTTTCCAAACATTCAAGCTCAGTTCCTACTTTCTCTAGCAATGAGTATGGAATTGGTCAGGCATTGAAGTATTTTGGCATGGTGCCGTTGTCAATATAGGTTCTGGCACTGGCTCCTTTTATTTTTCCAATGCCCCCTTCAGGGTATTCACTGGTAATTTCACATAGTCTTTTAATGCCCAATCTGAGAATTTACAGTCTGATCCATTAGAGCCAATCTCTGCCCATATGACTTGGTCCTTGTCCTCGCATGACAACGAGTGGAAGTTGGGCTGACTGTTGTCTGTAGATCATTGCCGTCATTGTGGATCCCATGATCCGTAAAGCTTCCCCCGTATATGCGGTTAATTTAGCTCTGGTGACCTCTAGACTCAGTGGTAGGATGTCAGCCTGGAGGTGATTAATTATCTGTTCTCCAATGTTTAAGACAGCAGCCCCCATGTCCACCTCCACCTCTAATTGGTGACAATTCATGAGTAGCCTTAACATTTTGGGGCAACGTTAGTCGTGATGATACAGTGATGATACAGAGGGGCTGGTTTAGCTCACCAGGCTAAATCGCTGGCTTTTAAAGCAGACCAAGCAGGCCAGCAGCACGGTTCGATTCCCGTACCAGCCTCCCCGGACAGGCGCCGGAATGTGGCGACTAGGGGCTTTTCACAGTAACTTCATTGAAGCCTACTCGTGACAATAAGCGATTTTCATTTTCATTTCATTTCACAGTTCAATTGCATTGTCTCTTTATCTGGAAGTTGCTATACCCGCACGGTATAAACACATGCTGGCCTTGTCTTCTTGCCTGGGTAATATGCATTTTGCCGATTCCAGCAACCTTGCCTTGGTTTTGCAGGGCTTGCAGTCGTTTCTTAGCTGGCACTTACATTCCTCAGGAGTGCGTTCCCTGGTACACCTTGGGTTGCCTTGAAGTTTCCTTGGCTGCCAGGGAGCCGCTGCAGAGTTCCGGTCAGGCCATGAGCAACTCACATAGGCGCCGACATCTAAAGTATGGAGCTTTCTTGTATGGGACCCTCCATCAACTGGAGGACACTACTGTCCGGTGCCCCAGGTAGTTCCTCAGCCCCTTTCGATACACTCTCCAAGGATAGGGCTTTCTTAATGGCCTTTTTCTGGTCTACCGTAGGCTTCACCAGCAACTTCCTTTGAGTAATGACGTTGTTTATTCCGCACACCGATCTATCGCATAGCATTTCATTCAGGGATGGGCCAAATTTACAATATTCTGTCAGTTTCCAAAGCCTACTGAGGAACTCAGTGAGCGGTTCCCCCAGGATCCTCCCTGTCATATTGAAAGGGTACCTCTGGGCGATGATTGAGGGCTTTGGGTCATAGTGGTTTTGACAGTGGTTTTGCACTGGGTCTATGAGCTCATCAAAGGTTTTTGGGGAAAGTCAGGCTTTTTGTTACGCTAAATGTTGGAGCTCCCGCGTGCTATCAGGAGGATTACCTTCTGGCTCTCGTTCCCCACAATGTGCTTAGCCTGCAAGAAATAGCGCGTGCGTTCTGCATATTGGGCCCAGTCTTCTCCGTTAATGTCGTCAGGCTTGAGTTTACTGAAAAGAGGCATTTATTTGTTCCTTACCAGAGAGCTGTTTGCTTTTTTCTGAAGGCTGCTCGAGAATCTCGTTTTTACGCCTTGTCACCAAATGTATTAACTCCACCAAGGCCAGGTGTCATCGAAAACCTTTGTTTATTTGAACAATGAAAAGAACCAGTGCCGTGGTGTACAGTACTGGCATCAAAGCCCGGGCAACATCTAACTAAAATAAGTCTAAATCAATACGCTTCAAAGGACCAATTAACATGAATACAACAAATTTGAAAAGCGTAGAGCGTGGGGAATATCAGAGAGGCATTTTTAAAAAGAGCTCTTTTAATAATTAGAAGAATAATCTTTATTAGTGTCAAAAGTAGGGTTACATTAACACTGCAATGAAGTTGCTATGAAAAGTCCCTCGTCTCCACATTCCGGCGCCTGTTCGGGTACACTGAGGTGGAATTCAGAATGTCCAAATCACCGAACAGCACATCTTTCAGGACTTGTGGGATGAAACCGGAACACCCGGAGGAAATCCACGCAGACACGGGGAGAACGTGCAAACTCTGTATAGACAGTGACCCAAGTCGGCAATCGAACCTGGGACCCTGGAGCTGTGGCACCAATTGCCTTTTCATTATTGTTTTCTTGTTAACATCTAAAGCAGGCTTGAAGGCGCCTTTTGGTGAGGAACACTGCTGTTTCTGGAGGAAGAACCGAAACAGGTGAGGAAGTTGGTGTGAATACAAGTTCTTCCAGCAGTGTAGCCAGAGCCGCCATCACTAATGAGCATAGGGAGAGGAAGAAAGAAAGACCAACATCCATAAAGCACATTTCAGGTCCTCGGGATGTCCCACAGAATTTCATGGCCAATATTCTGGAGTTTGCCATTGTTGGACAGCAGAAAATGCTGCACATTGTGCTCAACAAGCTCTCCCAAACAGCAATGTGATAATGATTAGGGAAACTATTCTGGAAATAGTGATGAACAAAGAACAAAGAAAAGTACAGAACAGGAACAGATCCTACGGCCCTCCAAGCCTGTGCCAACCATGCTGCTCATCTAAACTAAAATCTTCTGCACTTCCGGGGTCTATATCCCTCTATTCATGTATTTGTCAAGATGCCCCTTAAACGCCATTTTCGTCCCTGTTTCCACCACCTCCTCCAGCAGCGAGTTCCAGGCACCCATTACTCGCTGTGTAAAAAACTTGCCTCGTACATCTCCTCTAAACCTTGTCCCTCGCACCTTAAACCAATGCCCCCTACTAATTGACCCCTCTACCCTGGGAAAAAACCCTCTGACTATCCACTTTGTCTATGCCCCTCATAATTTTGTAGACCTCGATCAAGTCGCCCCTCAACCTCCGTCGTTCCAGTGAGAATAAACCGAGTTTATTCAACCTCTCCTCATAGCTAATGCCTTCCATACCAGGCAACATCCTGGTAGATCTCTTCTGCACCCTCTCTAAAGCCTCCACATCCTTCTGGTAGTGTGGCGACCAGAATTGAACACTATACTCCAAGTGTGGCCTAACTAAGGTTCTATACAGCTGCAACATGACTTGCCAATTCTTATACTCAATGCCCCGGCCAATGAAGGCAAGCATTCCGTATGCCTTCTTGCCTACCTTCTCCACTTGTGTGCCCCTTTCAGTGACCTGTGGACCTGTACACCTAGCTCTCTCTGACTGCCAATACTCTTGATGGGTCTACCATTCACTGTATATTCCCTACCTGCATTAGACCTTCCAAAATGCATCACCTCACATTTGTCCGGATTAAACTCCATCTGCCATCTCTCCACCCAAGTCTCCAAATTATCTAAATCCTGCTGTATCCTCTGACAGTCCTCATCGCTATCTGCAATTCCACCAACCTTTGTGTCGTCTGCAAACTTACTAATCAGACCAGTTACATTTTCCTTCAAATCATTTATATATACTATGAACTGCAAAGGTCCCCGCATTGAGCCCTGTGGAAAACCACTAGTCACAGCCCTCCAATCAGAAAAGAACCCTTCCATTGCTACTCTCTGCCTTCTATGTCCTAGCCAGTTCTGTATCCATCTTGCCAGCTCACCTCTGATCCCGTGTGCCTTCACCTTTTGTACCAGTCTGCCATGAGGGATTTTGTCAAAGGCCTTACTGAAGTCCATATCGACAACTTCCACTGCTCTACCTGCATCAATCATCTTTGTGACTTCCTCAAAAAACTCTCTTAAAGTTAGTGAGACACGCTTTCCCCTTCACAAAACCGTGCTGCCTCTCGCTAATACGTCCATTTGCTTCCAAATGGGAGTAGATCCTGTCTCAAAGAATTCTTTCCAGTAATTTCCCGCCCACTGTCATAAGGCTCACCAGCCTGTAGTTCCCTGGATTATCCTTGCTACCCTTCTTAAACAAAGGAACAACATTGGCTATTCTCCAGTCCTCCGGGACATCACCTGAAGACAGTGAGGATTCAAAGATTTTTGTCAAGGCCTCAGCAATTTCCTCTCTAGCCTCCTTCAGTATTCTGGGGAAGATCCCATCAGGCCCTGGGGACTTATCTAGTTTAATATTTTTCAAGACGCCCAACACTTCATCTTTTTGGATCTCTATGTGACACAGGCTATAGAACAATACAGCACAGAACAGGCCCTTCGGCCCTCGATGTTGTGCCGAGCCTTGTCCGAAACCAAGATCAAGCTATAGAACATCGAACAGTACAAAACAGTACTATCTACACACCCTTCTCCATACTCAACATCCCCCAATTCCTTCTCTTTGGTGAATACTGATGCAAAGTATTCATTTAGTACCTCTCCCATTTCCTCTGGCTCCACACATAGATTCCCTCGCCTGCCCTTCAGTGGGCCCACCCTTTCCCTGGTTACCCTCTTGCTTTTTATGTACGTGTAAAACGTCTTGGGATTTTCCTTAACCCTATTTGCCAATGACAAAGCCTTGGGATTTTCCTTAACCCTATTTGCCAAGGAAGCAAAGTTCTGTTGGAAATGAACAGCTGAGAAATATTATTGTTCGCAATAAATTGTACTGGGAATTTAATGGGACTTAATGTTCCCAAATTCACTGGACCTTATCGCCTGCATCCTAGTGTTTTAAAATAGGTAGCTACAGAGATGATGGGCAGAGATTTATGGCCCTGTCATGGGTGGGGGTGGGGCCAGAAAATGTAGCGAGCCATTCGGAAGTCCATTGACTCCGGCGGGAATGGAAATTCCTGCTGGTGGGAAAGGCCATAAAATCCACCCAGTGGATGTATTGGTTTTAATCTTCCAGAATTCCTTAGATTCTACAACAGCCTATGGATTGAAAGAAAGCAAATGTAATACCATTATTCAAGAAAGGTGGGAATGAGAAAACCGGGAAATATAGACCATTTAAACTGACATCAGTCGTAGATTAATAGGGAAATGGTACAGGGCACTTAAAGAATTGTGGTATGATTAGGCAGAGTCAACATGGCATGGACTTCGATAAAGTGTCACAAGTAGGTGGTGGATAAAGTTGTTGAGAGATTTTTGAGGTTGTAACTAGCAGGGTCGATAACGGAGAAATAGGTGAATGTAGTGTATTTAAAGACTCAACAGACGACATTCAATGAGATGTCACACAAGAGGTACTTACACAAAAGTAGGGCTTGAGGGTAATATATTAGCATCGACTGAGCATTGGTTAATAGTCTGTAATAAATGGATCATAGAGCTGACAGCACAGAAAGAGGCCCTTTGGCCCATCATTTTCGGGTCGGCAGGCTATAAATGGTAGGGTACTGTGGGCCAGGATTCTCCGGCCCTGCCACTGGCAGGTGTTGTTCTGGCAGGACAAGAAAACGCAGAAACCCCTTGACTGTTAACGAATCTGTAAAAATTTCCTGTCCCACCCGCGATGATGTCGGGGGGGGGGGGGGGTGCACAGAAAATCCCACACATAATATGGGAAGGTGCAATTGTTCACTCTCGGAGGAAGAATAGTAAAGCAGGGTATTTCAGTACACAAACAGTGCAACAACTTGTATTTATGAGCATCATTAATGTAATAAAACACCCCAAGGTGCTTCACAGGAGTGCTATAAAGCAAAATTAGACAGAAAAAGCAATATTATTGCAGATTGGCAAAAGCTTGGCCAAAAGAGGTAGCTTTTAAGAAGCATCTTAAAGGAGAAAAGAAGCAGAGCAAGGTGGAGAGATAGGAAGGCTATCCTGAGCTAAGGGACTGGGCAGCTAGAGACAAAGTCATGAATGGTAAGTGCTCAAGAGTGTTTAAGATTTAGATGGGTGCAGATGCCTGATGATTGATTGAAGGGCTGAAGGAGGTTATAGAGATGGAGGGTAGGGTATTGTGGGAGTCAGGATCATGGAGCGATTTGAAATCGAGGACGATAATTTTAACATTGAGATGTTGCTTGACTGGGAGCCAATGTAGGTCAGGGGGCAGAGGGGCAGATGGGTGAATGAGACTTGGTGTGAATTAGGGAATAGGCAGCAGAGTTATGAGTGACCTCAAATTTACAGAGAACAAGATGTGGGAGACCAACCAGAAGTGCATTGAAGTAGTCAGGTCTAGAGGTAACAAAATTGTAAATGAGGGGTTGGGCAGCAAATGACACAAGGGCAGAATCTGTGATATTACAGAGGTTAAAAATAGGTGGTCTAAGTGATGGTACGAATATATGATTGGATCAAATATGACACTCAGGTTGCAGTCAGATTCAGTGTCCAACAGTTGCCAGGGGGAGAGATACATTTGGTAGCTAGAGAACGGGGGAACTAGAGACTAGGAAATATTGGCATACAGAAAGGGGCAATTAGCAACACTACTTCAAACTCAACTGTGACAATTGAGTAGTGCGGAGACGGGTGGACATGACTTTGAAGTGACCTGTGGATAATTTTATGACCCCAGTTATTTGTACATGAGTCACAGAAAGTTAACATGGAGATATAAGAAATAATTAGGGAGCAAATAATATGTTCTCCTTTATAACAGAGGGATTGGAATAAAAGAGTGAAGAGATCTTACTGAAATTGTATAGAGGACCTTGGCGAGACCACACCTGGTATTGTGTACGGTTTTGGTCCAGTTATTGAAGGAAGGATATACTAGTCTTGGAGGGTGTGGAATGAAGGTTCACCAGGCTGATTCTGTAGCTGTGGAGATTGTCCCTTGAGAATGAATTGAGTAGATTGGGACTATATTCCCTTTATACTTATTTATATTCACTGAATTTTGAATTAATTTCAAGGGGCAGCACTGGCGTATGGGAAAGCTTTCTATTTGACTCTTTCTCAGGACACCCAGTGATGACTTGGTTTAATAATGTTGCACTGTGCCAGAGAGAAATAACACTGCAATGTACATTTGTATTTTTTAATAACGGTCGTTTAACTTTGACTCTTTTTGGCAAATCATTTATTAAGCAGTTAAATGAAAAACTTGCATTTGTGTAATGCGACCACTGGACAGCTCAAAGTGCTATTAAATGTGAAGTGAGTAACCACTGTAATGTTTTAACAGAAATACACAGGAAAGGCACATGTAATTAGACCAAAATACATCTCTACACTGGCGTAATCCCACAGCGTGATTGGGGCAGATGAATAAAAAATATCTGTATTCCTGAGTTTTTAATTACAGAGCCTTTTTTCTAATATCTCTACCGTCCCAGTGTATTGTGATATCGTCACTTAGAGTCAAAATGGCTGCTCTCAGTGTTCACGAAATATCCCTTTTATAACCTTTCTTCCTGTAGTGATGAGATAACATAAATGTCCTGATGTCAGGGATTCTACTTGGAGATAAATTATGTGGATTAAACACAAGCTTTTATGAAGATTGGGATTCCCTTTAAAGGAGAAAACAACGTAAAGCAAATAAAGCACCTGCAAACTTCCTTTCGGGTTGATGGGATGAAAGTTTATTTTTTTTCCTGAAGATTATAAAGGTTCTGTGTGAAATGGGTCATGGTAGTTTCAGCAAATTGTATTGTGGGAATGGACAGTACCGCAGAAACCTGCCCCAACAAAAGTGACAACGTGTTGGCAATCTCACATAAATGGATGGTGCAGACAACAGAAAAGAATCTCCATGATCGAGGCTGCTACCATTGGGAGGGCAGAATAGAGATGGTTTTACTCTGCTTCTGACTATGCTCCACCTAATCTGGGAGTCTCTGAGGTTGCCATTAGGTGTCAAGAATTCTGATGCTCTAACAACAATTCCGACAACATCTTTTCTGAAGAAGGGTCACATTGGACTCAAAATGGTAACTCTATTTCCTTGTCCAACAGATGCTGCCAGACCTGCTGAGTTTTTCCAGAACTTGGTTTTTATTACATTTATATAGTGTCTGTAACATTGTGAGAAAGGTTCCAAGGCACTTCTTAGGGGCATTATCAGGGCAGCACGGTAGCATTGTGGATAGCACAATCGCTTCACAGCTCCAGGGTCCCAGGTTCGATTCCGGCTTGGGTCACTGTCTGTGCGGAGTCTGCACATGCTCCCCGTGTCTGCGTGGGTTTCCTCCGGGTGCTCCGGTTTCCTCCCACAGTCCAAAGATGTGCAGGTTAGGTGGATTGGCCATGATAAATTGCCCTTAGTGTCCAAAATTGGGGTTATTGGGTTATGGGGATAGGGTGGAGGTGTTAACCTTGGGTAGGGTGCTCTTTCCAGGAGACGGTGCAGACTCGATGGGCCGAATGGCCTCCTTCTGCACTGTAAATTCTATGATCTATGATCAGACGAGGTTTGAAACTAGGTCACAAAGTGTTTCCTCCCACTGTCCAAAGAAGTGCAGGTTGGGTGAATTGGCTATGCTATATTGCCCTTAGTGTACAAAAGGTTACGTTGGGTTAGGGTGGAGGTGTAGGCTTAAGTAGGGTGCTCTTTCAAAGGGCCGGTGCAGACTCGATGGACCGAATGGCCTCCTTCTGCACTGTATATTCTATGAATCTATGAAAAGGAGAGGTGACCAAAGCTTGTTCAAAGAGGTGGGTTTCAACAAGCAATTTATAGGAGGAAAAGACAGTAGAATGGTAGAGAGATTAGGGAAGGGAATTCCAAAGATTAGGCCCCAGGCTGTTGAAAGCACAACCAGCCACGCTGTTGTGAGGTATTGCTAATTTAAATAAATATTTTGGCCCATTTCACACCTCCTTCGGAGCAGAAGGTGTCAGGTGCTGAACAGGAGTGAAAGATTCCATCCACATAGACACAATGGACAGATATTTCTAGGCACTAATCAGGCAATGCATGAGGTGGCAAAATAACACTTCTGCCCCAAGACAAGCTGATACATAGCCACCACAGAATTCTAGTCAGTCCAGACACATCCCAGTCGGTATCCAGACCCAAGGGATTCCCCTTGGAGCAGCTCACTGAGCCTCCTGTAGGTGTTGCCTGTGAGGGAGTGAGACCCGACGCCAAAATGGCTTATCTCTGTGGGCTTGGAAAGTAATACGGTACAGAAAATAATATCAACTAAGAATTGAATGTTTTTAAAATAACTTTTTTTGAGCCCCTTTTCTTAATGAAAGTACTCCTCCTACACTTTTTGTCCCTTTATTAAAAATAAAATCTTGGGTAAATTGGCCTCTCTTCTTCCGGATTGCTGATATTTCCAGCAGTCAGTTTACCAGTACAAGTGATTCAGCTGATGTTTCCCAGAGGGTTTCCGACTGCTCCAGTTCTGCACCTGTCGGATTTTGCTGTGCACCTCATTAAAACAATGAGCTGGATGCAAAGCATCGAACAGCAGAACGGCTACTATTCAAGCAGAAATTGGAACAACATCAAACTGAAGTTCTGGATTCAAATTAACATTCAACATACATTCTTTTCTGAGGAAAAAAAGAGGAATTTGATCATCCCATTGATTGTCCCTAATTACAAATTCTATGTCGTCTTATGGGATCATGCAGGCTTTTAGAACATTAAGGTGCACCGTAAATTAGGAAAGGTTTCACTTTATGTGTCTCCACAAATGCATGATTAGTCAACTTTTTCTTGGTGCCATTATTTGTCTCATTAGTATCTGGTTTTACTTATAAATAGCTTGTGATTTTATTCAGTATGTTGGCTGCAGGATTATACCAAACGAATGCAATGAAACTGCCAAATAATGTGAGATGTCTCTCAGCGTGACATATTTCCAAAATGAAATGCAACTTAGTTGCTGTCAATTGTAGTTTGACAACATTAAAATTGTCTCACTGTTGTTAAAGGCTAAAAATATCAATAAACATTTCGCTGCAACTGACTTGTTTAGAGTCTCTACACGCGATGCTATTTTTAAAAAATTACTTTGTAAAGATTTTTTTTCCAGATATCTCCTGAAGGGATTGCCTCACATGGGTGCATTGTTCTACAGTCATTGACGTCCTCCTTTTACTGTGCCTGAAGAGGTAGTCTTCATGTGTGCGACTTGATGGTAAATTATGTCAGGCTATTTCGACATTGGAGTCTTCCCGACTCTGTTCAATCCTGGTCTTGGCCTCACACCCATGCATATGCACATTCTCAGACCAAGTCCTTCTTGTCATGTCTGGCTCGCTGACTAGAACCACAGAATCTTAGAATAGATCCAGCACAGACAAGAATCGTTGAGCTTTTGCTGGCTCTCTGCAAGAGCAATTTGGATTATCCCACTCCCTCACTCGTTTTTTGGGGCCCTGAAAATCTTTTCCTTTCAGATGCTTGTCCAATTTCCTTTTGAAATCCATGATTTTAATTTGCCTCCATTACCCTTTCAGGCAGTATATTCCAGATTGTAATCGCTTACTGTGTAAAATAGATTTTTCTCCTCTCACCTTTGGCTCTGTTGTCAATCACCTTAGGCGGGATTCTCCGACACCCCGGCGGGTTGGAGAATCGGCCGGGGCCGGCGTCAATCCCGCCCCCGCCATGTCCCGAATTCTCCGCCACCCGAGATTCAGCAGCGGCGGGAATCACGCCGCGCCGGTCGGCAGGACCCCCGCGGCGATTCTCCGGCCGAAATCCCGCCGCTGACAAGCCTCTCCCGCCAGCGTGGATTAAACCACCTCTCTTACCAGCGGTATTGGCGGCGCTGGGCGGGCGCCGGGGTCCTGGGGGGGGGCCGATCTGACCCCGGCGGGTACCCCCACGGTGGCCTCGCCCGCGATCGGAGCCCACCGATCGGCGGGCGGGCCTGTGCCGTGGGGGCACTCTTTTTCTTCCGCCTTCGCTATGGTCTTCACCATGCGGAGGCGGAAGAGACCCCCTGCCCTGCGCATGCGCCGGGATGACATCAGCAGCCACTGATGCTCCGGCGCATGCGCGGACTTACGCCGGCCGGCGAAGTCCTTTCAGCCCCGGCTGGCATGGCACCAAAGGCTGTTCATGCCAGCCGGCGGAGCAGTAACCACTCCGGCGCGGGCCTAGCCCCTCAATGTGAGGGCTTGGCCCCTAAAGGTGCGGAGACGTCCGCACATTTTGGGGTGGCCCGACGCCGGAGTGGTTCACGCCTCTCCAACATGCCTGGACCCCCCGCCCCACCGGGTAGGGGAGAATCCCGACACTTAAGTCAATCATCTTAAATCTGTGTCCCTTCTTTCAGCCTGCCCCATTGGGAATGCTTAGCACAATGTGCAGTGCATTCCTTTACCACACCATGGGAGAGATGGTGTCGTGGTGCTAATATCAGTAGGCCAGTAATCCACTAGCGCAGGGTAATCCTCAGGGGATGTGGGTTCAAATCGCACTTTGACAGCTGGTTGAGTTTAAGGTTGATTAATAAATCTTGAATTCAAAGCTAGTCTCAGGAGTGCTGATGGCGGATCTATTATCAATTGCTGAAAAAACCCATCCGGTTCACGAATGTCTTCTAGTGAAGGAAATCAGCCATCCTTACCTGGTCTGGCCTACATGTGACTCCAGATCCACAATAACGTGGTTGACTCTTAACTGCAGTGAGTCCAAGGCCAATCAGGACAACAAATGCTGGTCTTGCTTGCGGTGCCCACATCCCATGAAAGAATAAGTTAAGAAATAAGGCGGCCCACCCATTATTTAGCACAGTGGGCTAAACAGCTGGCTTGTAATGCAGAACAATGACCGCAGCGCAGGTTCAATTCCCGTACCGGCCTCCCCGAACAGGCACCGGAATGTGGCGGCTAGGGGCTTTTCACAGTAACTTAATTGAAGCCTACTTTTGACAATAAGCCATTATTATTATTTATTTAGCTTTTGTCTTATTTTGTACCTTCTCAGATTTCTGTCCACCACTTGACCTGCAGTGAGTACTCTATCGATCCTACTAATGGGTTGGCTAATGAAGAATGCATGAGTGGCCCATGATTATTTACCAGCCACCCCTCTCCCACGGTGGGTATGTTTCTCATCAGGATTTAGTATCTCTACCTTGATGCACACAGCCAAGACTAAATCCTCAATAATTAAAACTGAGAATGGAAACCCATGTTACTAGATGCTTGTCAGATTGCCGAACCAGTAATGTTCTAAAATTGTTTTGCTTGGTAGATGTTGATTTGATGTTATCCTCTGGTAAACCATGAGGAAATCTTCAATTGTTTAATTTTCCCAAGTACAATAGAACAAGCAATGCATCTTTCTACCTCTAAAAGAGCCATTATTCTTAATCGTAGATGATGTTTTCAAGAAGAAGAGGCAATGGGGAAATTCCAGAACCTTTGCTAATCTATTTGGCTGGCTCTCATGGTGCTTTTATCCTGCTCTGGTTTTCTACATGCTTCCTTTTGTTGTGCACCTATGGAAAGATGGTAGAGGTAAAAGTTATTCTGGTTATTTGAGACCATAGAATAAGGAGTAGACCATTTGAGCCATCTTGCTTCTACTGTCAATTTTTTTTCAGCATCTTCCATCAGACCCAAAATTGAACTTGTGATCTGACATAAACAAAACAAACAAATTTACCATGGAATTGTTGCTAAAGTATCTATTATGGTATTGCCAAACAACTGTCGGAATGACCTTATATGATATGTATTTGCCTCATCAATATTATAGACATTTTAAAAATGCTTACCTGCTTCAATGGCCTTGGATAGCACCTTTCTTATTGAAATTTAAGCTGGAGGAACTTTTGGCTCAGTGATAGAATTCTCACCTCTGAATCAGTAGGTATGGGGATCGAATCCCACTCGCTCCAGTCAGTCACCCAAGTGCCAGTCAGATTTATGGCTCTAAATCCTGACATCCAATGGCTTACCTGCAACCAATGGGTAGGTAAGTTAAAGATAAAGTCGCCATAGTCCCAGGTGACCATAGGCTGCTTTCCCTTTTTGAGGGGGAGAGCTGACTGGTGGTGCTTTAACCTGAGGATCACCACACCTCAGGCGAGGGGCAAGGTTGAGCAGGCTGGGCCTTCATGAATAATCTCAGCACGCACAGGAATTGAATCCATTCTGCTGGCCTTGTTCTCCATCACAAACCAGCTGTCTCGCCCACTGAGCTAGAGGGTTGTACTCATCATATGGGTTGTGGGAGTCCAAATAGCCATTCCCATCCTATGGGCTGGTATGAAGATGATTGTGGTTATGGAAGTTTAATTCATGTCAGGCTGTTATTTTTTTCATGGGATGTGAGCATTGCTGGCAAGTTTGATACTACCCATTGCTCTTTCAGAAGTTAATATTTAGAGATTGGAGACTTGCTTGTGATATGATAAATGGTGAGCGCTTGGGAGGAACCTTTTGGAGCTACAGTTCCTGAACTTTCCAGGGTTGGGGGCTTTTCTTCATATTGTGACTTGGTTGATGGTAGACTAATTTGGGGTGGCACGGTAGTTAGAACTGCTGCCTCACAGCACCAGGGATCTGGGTTCAATTGCGGCTTCAGGTGACTGTGTGGAGTTTGTACGTTCCCCCTGTGTCTGCATGGGTTTCCTCCGGGTGTTCCAGTTTCCACCCACAGTACAGGTGTAAAGATGTGCAGGTTAGGTGGATTAGACATGATCAATTGCCCCTTGGTGTCCAGAGATGTGTAGGTTAGGTTACGGAGTTGTTAAGATAGGGTGGAGTGCTCTTTCAGAGGTGCAGACTTGATGGGCCGAATGGCCTACTTCTGCACTGTAAGGATTCTATGATTTGTTGCCCATCCCTAATTATCTTTGGGAAGTTGATGATGAGCCATCTTCTTCAACTGCTACAGTCCATGTGGTGTAGGTACACCCCAAGCTGTTAGGGAGGGAGTTCCAGGATTTTGACTCAGTGCCAAGTCAGGATGGTGTGTGACTTGGAGGGGAACTTGCAGATAGTGGTGTTCTCATACATCTGCTACCCTTGTCCTCTTAAGTGGTAGAGTTCATGGGTTTGGATGGTGCTGGTCAGTTACTGTTGTGCATCTTGAAGATGGTATACACTACTATCACTGTGTATTGGTGGTGGAGGGCGTGTATGTTGAAGTTGATGGATGGGGCTCCAATCTAACAGACTGCTTCGTCCTGGGTAGTATCAAACTGAGTGTTGTTGGAGCTGCACCCATCTCGGCAAGTGGAGAGTATTCCACCACACTGCTGACTTGTCCCTTGTAGATGGTGGACAGGCTTTGGGGAGTCAGGAGGTGAGTTACACTTTGTAGAATTTCTAGCCTCAGACCTGCTCTTGTAGCCACAATATTTATATAGTTGGGTTCCATTCAATTTCTGTTCTAGTAACCCCCAGGCTGTTGACAGTGGGGGATTCAATGATGCTGTTGAACATTCAAGGGGAAATGGTTAGATTCTCTGTTGGTGGAGATAGTCCTTGCCTGGCACTTGTGTGGTGCGAATTTATCAGGCCAATCCTGAATGTTGAATTAGAGATTAAATGACCAGAGGGATGATGATGCAAGGAAAAAGAGGATAGTAATGGGTTATTTAAAATAAACAAAAGATGGGTTTGGAGGAGGTGTAAACATTGTTCAAAAATATGGGATCGGTGGTCATGATGTGAACTGATTGAACCTGATGTTCAATCTGCAAAGCTGTAAAGGGGCATAGAGTAGATGTTTATCATGTATCCCCTTGCTTTGTTTGTCCTGCCCAAGTGCATCACCTCATACTTATCCAGATTTAATTCCACTTGCCACTGATCAACCCACCTGATCAGCCTGTCGATATCCTCCTGTAATTGAAGGCTATCCTCCTCACTATTTGCCATCCCACCAATTTTTGTTTCATCTGGAAACTTAACTGATCAACTTACTGATCCTACATTCATATCTGAATCATTTATATAAACGATTCTGCACACTTAAAAACACAAATGGTGTGGCAAATAAGTAGCTTTCAGCTATTATTACCCGAGACATCCTGGTTCTGCAAATGCTGGCAAGATAGTGCACAAGAGTTGAGTCTTCCAAGAATCTTGTGCCAGCCCCCACACGATAGACATTGTAAAATCTTCATTGGAAAATGTTGGCTGCTATTTTAAATAGAGGGCTGTGAATATTACATGCAATAAATTCGACTCAACATGTAGCCGTTTTGGAAAAAACCAAAATAAAGGCTAGCATCTTTCATGGTATTAGGACTGCCCAAAGTGCCTTAGCTGCAAGCCAGTACTTTCAAAGTGTTATCCCTGTTATAGGAAACGTCAAGATTTCACAAACACGAGCATGATAATGTGCCGAGAAAATGTTTTACGTGATAATGGCTGGGAGGCGGATTCCCAAAGTTTAAAAACTTAGGATAGGAGTTCACTTTCCCTGGATATCACACTGATATGGGCCTTTCTTCACATTTCCACGAAGTAGTGTTGGGGATTCTGCATGTCTGCATGTTGAATGTCTCCAATTTATGTGGCAGTGAGAGACTTGTTGCACAGCATCCTCCCAGTAAGCCAAATGCAAAATAAAAAATAGCCATTTCTGCTCAGCAATCGCTCCATTTGAAACACCACTCAGCAGGAACACCAATCAGCCCTGCCACTGACAAACTGGCTACCCATAAAATGAATAAAAACGGTTTAAAGTCTAGCTTGACTGGTTTCAGAAAACTATATCCAATGATTGGGCAGGCCTTTCATCATCTTGTGTATCCTGTGGAAAGCAGCACTTTATCTGAGGGCTTATGCACAATGACATTTTAAAGAAGGTTGCTTAGTAATGCCGTTTTCTCAGGCATGGAGTTGCCAGGCACAGTACTCTGGACTGTTTTATCTCAATGACACTTCAGAAGGTAATCTTATCTTGAGTACATTGAGGTAGCTTATTCTTAGGAGGGTCAACAAAGGGGCTGGATGTGTCAAATGGAATCAAGATTAGAGAGGCTGGAGGAGTTGTCTATTGTCCACAGCTCGTGCTCCTAAACATGGGATTAAAGAGGAAACAACCATCGGGCTGAGGCGACCCATTCATGTGGATCCTGTCCCAAAAATCTGACGGGGGCGTTTTTCTATTCAACCGCTCCACTGACATCATCAAACACACAAAGAGACTTCAGGAGGTTAATTAAAACCAGGTAATGAAGGGAATCAAGTAGCAGCACTTCAGAATGCCAGCGCGGCCCCAGAGAAAGTGAAAGGCATATGGTAGAAAGAGCTGCCTTCCTGCTGCAGACTCTCTTCTCACTTTCAAAGGCTGATTGACGCCAGCTTGCTTTCTTTTGAGATGGGAGAAATTAGACAGTATAGTAGTTTAAGGCACCATACTCTGCGTGGAAAATGGAGTCTGGCAAAGCAATTTTTTATTTTATTTGGTGCAGAAGAAGAGCCAGGAGAAAGCCAAACAACATTGTCACCCCTCAAGCCTGAGCTCCAGGGTCTATTTCAACACAATGTGCATCGCCTGGCTTTGCACTCACAAAGAAAAAGAAAGTTGCCACTTTGTCAATGCCCCTTAAAAAATGGTTCTCTCCATCGGTGCCACTGCAACAGCACGGTAGCACAGTGGTTAGCACTGTTGCTTCACAGTGCCAGGGACCCGGGTTCGATTCCCTGCTCAGGTCACTGCCTGTGCAGAGTCTGCACGTTCTCCCTGTGTCTGCATGGGTTTCCTCCTGGTGCTCCTGTTTCCTCCCACAAGGCACGAAGGACATGCTTGTTAGGTGAATTGGACATTCTGAAATCTCCCTCAATGCACCCAAACAGGTGCCAGGGCATGGCGACTGGAGGATTTTCACAGTGACTTCATTGCAGTGTTAATGTAAGACTACAATATTAAATATTAATATATTTTTTTTTATTTAGTGCACCAAATTCATTTTTCCAAGTAAGGGGCAATTTAGAGTGGCCAATCCACCTACCCTGCACCTCTTTGGGTTGTGGGGGCGAAACCCACGCAAACATGGAGAGAATGCGCAAACTCCACACAGACAGTGATCCAGAGCCGGGATCAAACTTGGGACCTCGGCGCCATGAGGCAGCAGTGCTTACCACTGCGCCACCGTGCTGCCAATAAAGATTATTATTATTAAATATATTATTATCGCCATTCTTTTAAATACTATTAATTGTATATTTCAACTGTTTCATTTAAATCCCAAATACTGTAGTCTGGTGGAATAAGCTTGACAGTGGATGGCAGCTGGCTGTTTCACAAATGAATCTAAAATCTTCACCATATTTTCCCTGTATTTATGGTTGTGTCTCTTAGGATGCAATTTTAGGAATCCCTTACTGTTAGACTTAACGGGAAAAGTGCAGTATGGGTAATCCATTCAATATGCGCCCTGCATGAACTTACTTTCCCTTACAGTCAATGAGGAGGGAAACAGGACTGTGTATAATGGGTGCCCAATTCTCTACCGCCCGTTTTTCCGCTGCTAAGGCCTAACTTCACTCCTCGCGACTCATCCAAACTGGATCTCCACTGCTGATTTCATTGCTTCAAACAAATTGTTCACTGGTAAATCTGAAGATGTTACTGTTCATGATCATTCTTTGCAACTTGTATACACAAGGTATCAGTGGCGCATCATCTTTAATCAAGCACAACAAAAATGAACTGATGTAAAAGGAAGGTATTAATAAACAATGGGTAATTAGACTTGTCAAAATGCTTGTCAGAATTTCAGTGCATCATATTTTCCTCTGTCATTCAGTTCTATCGCACTTCACTCTCTTGCTTGCACACATATATATTACAACCATTTTGCCTCTGATGTACCTCAGATTTCCATCATTGATTCCCTCCCCCCTCCTCTTCAACATTACATTTTACCATCCAGGAGTATGGGGCACGATTCTACATGTACTCAGGTAACCTCCAACATTACCACTTCAACAGTGTCACCCGATCCCATGACTGTGGCTGTACTCTCCAGTACCCTCACTGATAAAATCTGGATGGCTCAAATGGTTCCTCCAGTGTAATGTTGTCAAAACCAAGACATCCTGTTTAGCTCCTGTGACCACTAATTTCAATCATCTGCTCTATGGTAATACAGCAGTTCTGGTAGTGTAAGCTTGGGCTTAATAACTTGGCTGAACTAAATTCCTAGTTTGACTTTTCTAATGCTTGCCCAGCTGATCCCGCTTCTACTGCTTTGAAAATTGTGAATTATTCAGAATGCTGTGCTCCATCATATTACTCACATTCATGATGGATGAACCCTGCACATCAGTGCGAAAGACAAGTCTGATATATCTGCAACCTACTTCAGCCAGAAACGCCGAGTGGATTATCCATCTCTGCCTCCTCCTGAGTTCCCCAGCATCGCAGATCCCAGCCTTCAGCCAATGTGATTCGCTTCATTTTATACCAAGAAATGGCTGAAGCCAGTGGATATTGCAAAGGCAATGGACCCTAACAATATTTGGGCAATAGTACTGAAGACTTGTGTTCCAGAACTAATGGCATGCCTAACCAAACTGCTCCAGTACAGCCACAACACTGGCATAGAACATATAGAACAGTACAGCACAGTACAGGCCCTTCGGCCCATGGTGTTGTGCCGACCACTTATCCTAATCCAAGGTCACCCTAACCTACACACCTTCAATTTATTGCTGCCCATGGGCGGGATTCTCCGACCCCACGCAGGGTCGGAGAATTGGCGGGAAGCGGCGTTATTTCCGCTCCCGCAGGTTTTCGAATTCCCCCGCCGGTAAAAAACCGGCGTTGTGCAAATCCCGCCGGCAGCCTGTGAAACCAGCTGGCGCCGGCGGGATTTCATTTTATTTGCACTGACCTTAAATCTCCGGCCCGGATGGGCCGAAGTCCCGCCGACGTGGCCACGGGTCACGTCGGCGAAAATCACAGTTGATTTAAAACGGCGTCAACCATTGATGATGGTTGACGCCGTTCAGTGTCGGGGGGGGGGGGTTGCGGCATTGGGGGGGGGTTGCGGCATTGGGGGGGGGTTGCGGCATTGGGGGGGGTGGGTTGCGGCATGGGGGGGGTGGGTTGCGGCATGGGGGGGGTGGGTTGCGGCATGGGGGGTGGGTTGCGGCATGGGGGGGTGGGTTGCGGCATGGGGGGGTGGGTTGCGGCATGGGGGGGGTGGGTCGCGGCCATCGGGGGGGTGGGTTGCGGCCATCGGGGGGTTGCGGCCATCGGGGGGTTGCGGCCATGGGGGGGTTTGGGGGCAGCGGCGGGCAGAGAGGGGGGGGGCGACGGATGCCCGGGGCCAACGCACCGTCGCCCCCCCCCCCTCTGTACGCCGCTGCCCCCTACCCTACCACCCCCCCTCACCACCCCTACCTCCCTCCAACGCCCCTACCCCCCTCCAATGCCGCTCCCCATCTCTCGCAACGCCGCAACCCCCCCCCCCCTCAACGCCGGGTCCCCCCCTCAACGCCGGGTCCCCCCCTCAACGCCGGGTCCCCCCCCTCAACGCCGGGTCCCCCCCCCTCAACGCCGGGTCCCCCCCCCTCAACGCCGCAAACCCCCACCCTCAACGCCGCAACCCACACCCCGTCCCCCTCCCTCTGAAGGCCGGTACCCACACCCCCCCCTCTCTCCTCCTCCCCCCCTTCCTTCCTCTCCCCCCCTTCCTTCCTCCGTTAGTGGGGGGGGGGTGGCGGCGTTAGTGGGGGGTGGGTGCGGCGTTGGAGTGGGGTAGGGGTGGTGAAGGGGGTAGGGGTGGTGAGGGGAGGGGGTTGGGGTAGGGGCAGCGGCGTGCAGAGGAGGGGGGCGACGGATGCCCGGGGCCAACGCACCGTCGCCCCCCCTCTGCACGCAGCTGCCCCTACCCCAACCCCTCCCTTCACCACCCCTACCCCCTTCACCACCCCTACCCCCCTCCAACGCCGCACCCCCACACCCCCACTAACGCCGCACCCCCCCCTCCCCCACTAACAGAGGAAGGAAGGGGGGGGGGAACGAGAGAGGGGGGGAGGAGGAGAGAGGGGGGGTGTGTGGGTACCGGCCTTCAGAGGGAGGGGGAGGGGGGGGACCCGGCATTGAGGGGGGGGGGACCCGGCATTGAGGGGGGGGGGACCCGGCATTGAGGGGGGGGGGGACCCGGCATTGAGGGGGGGGGGAGACCCGGCATTGAGGGGGGGGGACCCGGCATTGAGGGGGGGGACCCGGCATTGAGGGGGGGGGGACCCGGCATTGAGGGGGGGGGACCCGGCATTGAGGGGGGGGGGGGACCCGGCATTGAGGGGGGGGGGGACCCGGCGTTGAGGGGGGGGGGGACCCGGCGTTGGGGGAGGGGGAGGAGACCCGGCGTTGGAGGGGGGTAGGGGTGGTGGGGAGGGAGGTAGGGGTGGTGGGGAGGGAGGTAGGGGTGGTGGGGAGGGAGGTAGGGGTGGTGGGGAGGGAGTTGAGGTAGGGTGGTGAGGGGGGGTTGAGGTAGGGGTGGTGAGGGAGGGGTTGGGGTAGGGGGCAGCGGCGTACAGAGGGGGGGGGCGACGGTGCGTTGGCCCCGGGCATCCGTCGCCCCCCCTCTCTGCCCGCCGCTGCCCCCAAACCCCCCCCCCCAAATGCCGGAACACACCCCCCCCCCCAATGCCGGAACACACCCCCCCCCCAAATGCCGGAACACACCACCAAACCTCCCCCCCCCCCCCAAATGCCAGAACACACCACCAAACCCCCCCCCCCAAATGCCGGAACACACCACCAAACCCCCCCCCCCCCCAAATGCCGGAACACACCACCAAACCCCCCCCCCCAAATGCCGGAACACACCACCAAAACCCCCCCCCCCCCCCCCAAATGCCGGAACACACCACCAAACCCCCCCCCCCCAAATGCCGGAACACACCACCAAACCCCCCCCCCCCCAATGCCGGAACACACCACCAAACCCCCCCCCCCCCAAATGCCGGAACACACCACCAAACCCCCCCCCCCCCCCAAATGCCGGAACACACCACCAAACCCCCCCCCCAAAATGCCGGAACACACCCCCCCCCCCCAACTGCCGGGTCTGTCTCTCTCCTCCTCCTCCTCCAAAATACGCCGGGTCTCACCACTTCCGCAGCTGGAGAAACTGACGCGTATCGCGTCAGTCAGCTGCTAGCCCCTCCGGGAACGGAGAATAGCGGCCTTAAAGAAGGCCCCGACGCCGGAGTCATGCGCACCGATTTTTTTCGCAGGCAACCCGCGTTACGAAGGGCTACGGAGAATCCCGCCCCATGTGCCTGTCTAAGAGTCGCTTAAATATCCCTAATGACTCAGACTCCACCACCTCCGCTGGCAGTGCATTCCACGCACCCACCACTCTCTGTGTAAAGAACCTATCTCTGACATCACCCCATACCTTCCTCCAATCACCTCCGCTGGCATTCTCTGTGTAAAGAACTGATCTGTGACATCTCCCCTGTACCTTCCTCCAATCACTTTAAAATTATGTCCCCTAGTGACAGCCATTTCCACCCTGGGGAAAAGTCTCTGGCTATCCACTCTATCCATGCCTCTCATCACCTTGTACACCTCTAACAAGTCACCTCTCTTCCTTCTTCGCTCCAGTCAGAAAAGCCCGATACCCAACAATGTGGAAAATTACCCAGGAGTGCCCAGCCCACAAAAAGCAGGATAAATCCAATTCAGCCAATTACCACCTCATCTGTCAAATCTCAATCATCAATGAAGTGATGGAGGCTGTCGTTGACAGCACTATCAAGAAACACATAAGGGAATAACTGGATCACTGATGCTCAGTTTGTGTTCCGCCAGTGCCACTAAACGCCTGACTTCATTCCAACCTTGATCCAAACATGGACAAAGGAGATGAATTCAAAGACTAAACAACAAAGAACAATACAGCACAGGAACAGGCCCTCCAGGCCAGTACCGGTCATGATACTAATCTTTGCCAAATCACTCAGCACTTCCTTGTACCATATCCCTCTATACCCATCCTATCCATGTGTTTGTCAAGATGCCTTTTGAACACCTTCAATGTATCTGCCTCCACAACCTTCCCTGGCAACACGTTCCAGGCACTCACCACCCTCTGTGTAAAAAAACCTGCTTTGCACATCTCCTCTAAACTTTGCCCCACGAACCTTAAACCTATGCCCCCTGGTGATTGACCCCTCCACCCTGGGAAAGAGTGCCTGTCCATCCACTGTGCCATTGCCCCTGATAATCTTGTAGACGACCTCTGTCAGGTCACCCCTCAACCTCCACCTTTCTAATGAAAACAGTCTGAGTCTATTCAGCCTCTGCACATAGCTAACAACCTCCAGACCAGGCAACATCCTGGTAACCGCCACTTCACCCTGTCCAAAACCGCCATATCCTTCTGGTAGTGTGGCGACCAGAATTGTGCGCAATATTCCAAATGTGGCCTTACCAAGGTTCTATACAACTGTAGCATGACTTGCCAGTTTTTATACTCGATGCCCCGTCTAATGAAGGCAAGCATGCCGACTGCTTTCTTGACTACCTTGTCCACTTGTGTTGCTACCTTCAAAGATCTGTGGACATGCACGCCCAGATCTCTCTGAGTTTCTATATTCCTAAGAGTTTTGTCACTTGCAGTATATTTCCCCTGTATGTTAGACCTACCAAAATGCATTAATGGATGGGATGAGAACGGCTGCCCTTGACATCAAGGCAGCATTTGACCTAAAGTGACTCAGTGGCAGCAAGGATTCCGGACAAAATTGACTTCAATGGAAATCAGGGGAAAAACACTTCACTGGGTGGAGTCATACCTAACATAAAGGAAGATGACTCTGGTTGTTGGAGGTCAATCTTCTCAGCCCCAGACCATTGTTGCAGGAGTTCCTCAAGGTAGTGTCCTAGGCCCAACCACCTTCAGCTGTTTTATCAATGACCTTCCTTTCATCATAAGGTCCAAGTGATTGCACAATATTCAGTCCTCACTCCCAATTCTTCAGAAACTGAAGCAGTCCATGTCCATATGCACCAAGACCTGGACAACTTTCAGACTTAAGCTGATAAATGGCAAGTAGCATTCCTGTCACACAAGTGCCAGGTAATAACCATCTTCAACAAGGGACAATCTAACCATCTCCCCTTGACATTCCATGGCATTATTATCACTGAATACCCCATTATCCACATCCTGGCGATCACCATTGGCCATAAACTGTACTGGACCAGCCATACAAATACTGTGGCTGGAAATTCTGCGACAAGTAACTCATCTCCTGACTCCCCAAAGTATGTCTGCCATCTGCAAAGCACAAGTAAGGAGTGTGATGCAGTATTCTCCACTTGCCTGGATGTGTGCAGCTCCTTCAGCACTCAAGAAGCCCAACATCCAGGATAAAGCAGTCCACTTGAATGGCACTTCATCTGCCATATTAAACATTCACTCTCTCCACTATCACAGAGGCAGCAGTGTGCAAAATGCATTGCATCAATCTAGAAAGGGCAGCATGGTAGCATGGTGGTTAGCATAAATGCTTCACAGCTCCAGGGTCCCAGGTTCGATTCCCGGCTGGGTCACTGTCTGTGCGGAGTCTGCACGTCCTCCCCATGTGTGCGTGGGTTTCCTCCGGGTGCTCCGGTTTCCTCCCACAGTCCAAAGATGTGCGGGTTAGGTGGATTGGCCATGCTAAATTGACCGTAGTGTCCTAAAAAGTAAGGTTAAGGGGGAGGGGTTGTTGGGTTACTGGTATAGGGTGGATACGTGGGTTTGAGTAGGGTGATCATTGCTCGGCACAACATTGAGGGCCGAAGGGCCTGTTCTGTGCTGTACTGTTCTAAGTCTAAGTCTAAGAAATCTTCCTTCAACAGCATGTTCGAAACCTGTGACCTCGACCATCTAGAAGGACAAGACCAGCTGATGCATGGCAACACCACCACCTGCAAGTTTCCCCTCCAAGCCACACACCATGCTGACCTGGAAATATATCATCGTTCCTTCACTGTTGCTGGGTCAAAATCCTGGAACTCCCTCCTTAACAGCACTGTGGGGGTACCTACACCACCTGGACTGCAGAGGTTCTAGAAGGCAGCTCATCACCACCTTGTGGATGTATATAATTGCGTGAATCACAAACATGTGCTGGTGTATCCTTTATTTTTTAAATCCAATTTTAATTGAAGTGCCTTTTTTGAGTCTTCAGGAATGCTGTCCATGGTACTGATAAAACCTCATTGAAACATGTAAGATTCTGAAAAGGTTTGTCAAGGCAGACAGACACTGAGAGGTTGTTTCTCCTGGTTGGGAATCGAGACATGGGCACAGCCTCAGGATAAGAGGTCAATGATTTAGGTCTGAGAAGTGGAGACATTTCTTCGCTTTGGCATTGTCTAACCAAGGGGGATGTGGCTGCTCCATCGTAGGACATATTCAAGAGTGTAATTATATATTTTTGATTACTCAGGGAATTAGTGGATATGGGGAGTGGTTAGGAAAGTTGGGTTGAGTCTTATTGAACATCAGAGCAAGTTCAAGAGGCAACGTTCTCCCTGTGACTGCATAGGATTCCTCCAGGTGCTCCAGTTCCCACAGTCCAAAGATGTGCAGGTTAGGTGGATTGGCCATGATAAATTGACCTTTAGTGTCCAAGGATATGGAAGTTAGGTTACAGGCATATGGGCGGAGTAGATAGGTGCAGACTCGATGGGCTGAATGGCCCCCTTCTGCACTGTAGTGATTCTATGAAATGGTCCTCCACTTTCTTGTGTGCTTATGATCAGGCACAGAACATTATGAGGTGAGTTTTAAGTACTGTCTTGTAATTTCTGCAATGGATGTTTCTAATCTGACTCAAAGGTAAGAATTATGGGCGGGATTCCCGACCCCCCCCCCCCCCCCCCCCCCCCCCCGCTGGGTTGGAGAATCCCTGGGGGGTGGCGTGAATCCAGCCCCGCTGCCCCGCCACCTGCCGTATTATCCGGTGCTGTTTTAGGGTGGGGACGGGACTCACGCCATGGCAGTTGGGGGCCTTTGGCAGTGGCCCCCCCCGGCGATTCTCCAGGCCCCGATGGGCCGGGCGGCCGTCCGTTTTTGGCCAGTCCCGCCAGCGTGGATAACACATGGTCCCACATGGCGGGACCTGGCAGGTAAGTTGGCGTGGGTGGTCCTCTGGGTTGCATGGGGGGAATCTGACCCCGGGGGGGCACCACGGTGGCCTGGCCCGCGATCGGGGCCCACCGATCTGCAGGCGGGCCTGTTCCATGGGCTTCTTCCTTCCGCGCTGGCCCCTATAGAGCTCCGCCATGGCCGGCTTGGAGAAGATAACACCCTACGCATGTGGCAAAATACGACGGCCAGTCTGCGCATGCGCGGAATTACGCTGGCGGTTCTGCACATGCGCGAACGCGCGCAGTATCTTCGGTGCCGGCTGGATTGGCGCCAACCCCTCCAGTGTCCACCTAGCCCCCGAGACAGGTGAGAATTCCTCACCTTGGGGGCCGTTGACGCCGGAGTCATTGGCGCCGGTTTTCCTGCCGGCGTGGGGACTTAGTCCCTGGAAGGGAGAATCTCGGCCTATATTTTTCAATTTTACCTTATTTAAAATAAGACCATTTAAAAATGACCCCATCAATTACAATTATCTCACAGACAAAATTATGTCTTCATTAAGATTTTGTGGGATAAATATAACACAGTTCTTTTCCCAACTATGGGGTAATTTAGCCTGACCAATCCACCTACCCTGTACATCTTGGGATATAGGGGTGAGACCCATGCAGATATGGTGAGAGTGTGCAAACTCCACACGGACAGTGACCCGGGGCCGGGATCGAACCTGGGTCCTTGGCGCCGTGAGGCAGTAGTGGTAACCACTGTACCACTGTGCTGCCCAGATAAATGTAACGCATGGACGATTTTCTTAAGCCATTTATTGCGTAATATACCATCAATATCATACTATTCTTGTGAGTGAAGGGCATTCCTTGTTTATAATAGCTGAAAATTGCAATACTTTGGAAATCTGACACATTGCATTATTTGTAATCTCAGAACAGTGATTCATGGATAATGGGTTGAAATCATTTACCATAAGGCAGAATATTGTCTGTTTGTTCCTTTCAGAGTTTGTTCCTAGGCACCATTCACAGCTACGGTTCTTGGCTATCTGTTCACAGAATCACAGAATGATTACAACACAGAAGGAGGCCACTTGGCCCAATGTGTTTGTGCCGGCTCAGCAAAGGAGCACTTCACCTAGTACCACTTCCTCTGCCTTCTCTCTGTGGTCCGCAGTCAATAGCTGCTCTTAAATGATCATTAAACGGGTTAAGAAAATTATCCTGTGTGTTTCTGAGTGGATCTGTATTCTGATCTAAAGCAAGTTGTTAGCCGGAGCACCAAGAATGCTGTATTGAACTGATATATCTGTATAATAATAATAATGATAATGATCATCTTTATTATTGTCACAAGTAGGCTTACATTAACACTGCAATGAAGTTACTGTGAAAATACCCTAGTCGCCACACTCTGACGTCCTGTTCGGGTACACTGAGGGAGAATTCAGAATGTCCAAAATACCGAACAGCACGTCTTTCGAGACTTGTGGGAGGCAACCGGAACAGCCGGAGGAAACTCCGCAGACAGCGAGAACGTGCAGACTCTGCACAGACAGTGGCACAAGCCGGGAATCGAAAATGTGTCTTGACTAATTATTACCAGCCCTGAAACTGAAATGCAATTAAAAGTACAAATTAAACAGAAATTTTGAAATAGAATGTGACCATAAAAAAGCTGAAATGCATTTTGCCACAGATTAAACTTACAATTTATGCAATTAAAAAACTGTAAAAAGAAAACATATAAGGAGGTACATAAATTCTCTGTTGCATTTATTTCTCTGGCTGTTTTGCCTGTGTCACTGGCCTGTTAAATTGTCTTTGTGGGCTATTTTCTCCTATACCTATCTACTCCTGCTGTCTGAAGTCCAGAAACAATGCTTGAAAGCTACAGCTTCAGTGATGGAGAGAACCAAAGGTCAGAAGTAAGGACTCTTTGACCTTTCGCAGCTGACCCTTTCTCTGTTTATGAGCAGTGGCTGCAACATGTTGGACTTTTATTGGCGTTTCAGAATGGAACACAAATTGTGATCCCTGGTGTTTAGTCGCTGGCACTTCTAAAAACTGCCCTCTAGTTATCAGCTGGAAGAGGTATTTGTGAAAGTGTTGTGCGGTGTCCCACATGGCTTAACAGTGCTGTAACAAATTGGATTAGTTTAAGTTCCGTGATAATTTAAAGGTTGACTAGCTGAGCGACAGTATAGGAACAATTACCCTCCTGGAAATGTGCAGCCACCTAGACTTCACTGAGATTTTCATTTTAATCCTTTTAGAAGTGGATTAAAAAAAGAAATAAGTCAACATGTACACTTTCTACGTTGATCTTCTTTGGAATAATAACGGGGAATATCATAAAGTGCAAAAGGGGGAAAAACTGTCCATGTCGGAGGAGAAAGGAATAAGAGGTTAAACATTCTACACGGAATAATGAAAAATAATCTAAATTTACCTGTGAAAGGATCAAGTAACTTCACAGTAACTTCATTGCAGGGTTAATGTAAGCCGACTTATGACAATAAAAGATTATTTCTTCTATTTTATCAAGAAGTGAAAAGAATTAAGGCTTTTATGTCCCATTTCTCAAATGGGGAGGAATGGGTATTTGGTTGGAAGTTGTGGTCTACGATGTTTCTGCTCTGAACCAGTCTTTGACTGTATGTTATTGAGCAATCCAATTATACTCGCTCTCCTTTACCTATGCTTGGGATATGGGCAAAGCTGTCCAGCGGTATTTATTGCCAGTCCCTTGGTGACCTGAGGGAACTACGAGCCCACCACGTCTAATGATTGTCAGGCTCTTTCCCTACCAGGGAACTGCTGCTTTTATGGTCATTATTGAATTTGACAAGTAAGAATGGCCATAAGCGAACAGCCATAAGCTGGAAAGTAGAAGAAAGCAGCTGAAAGAGCATGAAAGTAGCATAGATATTGAGGAGGATGGGACCAGCATTCACACACTTGCAGGGTGCCACTTGTAACTTTGATCAACATAAATCCTCAGAAGTATCCTTGGACAATTCAAACAGGAAATGGTGAGGAAGGTGGCCTCACAGTTATGTTGCATTCCAAAGCTTGAAAGATAAGAGGATGGTTGAATTCAACTTAAAATGAAGGAAATAAATAGTGCAACTGATCACATAATACATAGGTTGGAAGTAGATTATGTTAGGAAACATTCTGATTAATCACAATGATATAAACATGTCACGAAAGGCTTTAGAAATTGAAGAACTGATAAACAAAATGTTTTGCTCAAACAAATTGGTGCTCGACCCAACGGTCATGATGCGCCTGAAAGGCAGCTCGCCGTGGTGCAGCGTGGACGATAGAAGCCAGGAGACCCCACTCCCGGGATCTACCCGGCTCGCAGCTCCCCAAGAGATATAAAGCGATCCCGCAGGACATTGTGATGTAAATCCCGCCCCTCACTTCTCAGCAAATCTGCATATTAAGGCGAGGCAGCTAGTCTCTTTAATGTGCAGATTCCTGAGTTACCTGAAGTGTGGGATCTATCTGCTTTGCTTCAGAGACCTTGGGTGAGTGCTGTTCAGCACTGGTCTCCACAAATGGGGACCAGGTGGAACAGCACTTGTGGGGGGTCTCCCAGGGGATTGGAGGGTTCCAAGTGCATGCCTTTTGGGCTGGATGGTACTCTGGCACTGCTGGTGCCACCTGGGCACCCTGACAGTGCCACACTGGCAGTGACACCTGGGTGCGAGCCTGCACCCAGGGGGCAGGGGCACTAACAGTTTGGCAATGTGCCAAGGTGGCATTTTTTGTGTGCTGGTGATTGGGCTGGTGATGCCCTGTGTGGGTGTTTCAGGCCCCCTTGGAGATCAGGATGTCATTTAAAAATGGTGCCCCAATCTCTGCTCGCCGGAGCTCCTCAGTGCATAAAACCGGGCTATGGGCAGCTTCAGCCGCACGTCACCCGCTTAGGCCTCTTATGTGCGAGTGCCAGGAAACATGTGGCTAAACGCGCTTGCAATGGGATTATGGGCATGATTCTCTGGCTGCGTTCGCCTGGCAACCGGAGAATCCCGCCCGAGGTCAATGGATTTTTCCATTTTCCATTGCCCGTGGCGTTCTTGCAGCAGACGGGGCGGGAGAATCCAGCCCTTTGTATCCTTTTAGTTGAATCATGCCCATAGTTTGTTTGAAGTTTTACTGTGGAGCAGAAACTGCCCAAGTAGTTCCTGTTGCTGACCACAGTCTATCAGGCAATATGAAGATTATCTGTGACTATAACTTTTATTGATACAATGCCTGCATACTTGATCACCATGTGTTGTAGAGGACACACATACATTATGTGATAACCAGAAGACAGCCTGTCAGTCCCACTGAACACCCCCGTGACAGAGGCGGGATTCTGCCGTAATCGGCGGGATGGGCAACTCCGGCAGGACGGAATGGCGTGAACCACTCCGGCGTCAGGCCGCCCCAAAGGTGCGGAATCACTGCCCCTTCAGGGGCTAGACCGGCCCCGGAGTGGTTTGCACTGCACTGGCCAGCGGGGCAAGGGCTTGGCGCCACGCCAACCGGTGCCGAAGGGCCTCCGCCAGCCGGCGCGTGTTGGCGCATGTGCGGGAGTGCCAGCGTGTGCTGGCGTCATCCCTGCGCATGCGCAGAGGGCTTTGTTTCCGCACCCGCCATGGTGGACCGCTACAGCCGCCAGTGCGGAAGAATAGAGTGCCCCCACGGCACAGGCCTGCCCACCACTTGGTGGGCGCCGATCGCGGGCCAGGCCACCATGGGTGAACCTCCCGGGGCCAGATACCCCCGCGCCCCCCTGAGAACCCTGGAGGACGCCTGCGCCAGGTCCCGCCAGTAAGGACCTCCTCCAATCTGCGCCGGCAGGACCGCCAAAAAGACGGGCGGCCACTCGGCCTATCGCGGGCAGGAGAATCGGCAGGGGGAGGGCTGCTGCCAGCAGCGTGGCGTGAGTCCCGCCCCCGCCAAATGTCCAGCGCCGGAGAATTCGGCAGCCGGTGGGCGCGGGATTCATGCCGACCCCCGGTGAATCTCTGATCTGGCGGGGGGTGTCGGAGAATCCCACCCCAGTTCTTACAGTATCTGACTGTGAGCCATCTAGTGTTGAAATGACTGTACTACATTTACATCCATTGATCATGTATATTGATACTGTATCTGAATATAACTACAAGGGTGGCATCCCCCCCCCCACCCCAGTACCCTCTCAGTGATCCTCTATCTACTTAGCCCTCCATGCTCTACCACTACATCTAGGTGCATCCCCTGTGTGCACATCAGGAGTGGAACAACCTGCTGCTTACCGCGTCCACGGCCTTTGATGATCCTGACGGGCGTTCTCTGGAGGGTGTGGGGTCGGAGGGCCCCGTCCGATTTGGCGGTGGCACATAGAATTCCTACAGTGCAGAAAGAGGCCATTCTGCCCATTGAGCCTACACCGACCTCTGAAAGAGAACTCTACCTCGGCCCAACCCCACTCTATCCCCGTAACTCCACCTAAGGGCAATTTGGCACGGCCAATTCAACTAACCTGCACATCTTTGGACAGTGGGAGGAAACTGGAGCATCCGGAGGAAACCCTCGCAGACATGGGAAAAATGTGCAATCTTACACAGTCACCCGCTGTCGGTTCGAACCCAGGTCCCTGGCGCTGTGAGGCAGCAGTACTAACCACTGTGCTACCTTGCCGTGACACCCTGTTCCACACGCTGACCTTGAGATGCGCCATTGTCGGGGTGGATGGTGGACTTGGGAGAGCTGGCGACCGCCGTCGTGACCTTGTAGGGTAGCTCTGTGTTGGCCTCCAGCACTTCCTCCTTCCAATCGGTGCCCATAGGGCTCTGGGAGTCACCTCGGGATGGAGGGGCAATTGGATTGAGCTACGGGTGCCCCTGGCTCTGCCAGTCCCGACGACTCCCCAATGTCTGCACCATGGTGCCGATACCCTCTATGATGCCCCTCTGTGAGCAGGCCATGCTCTGCAGAACCTCGATCAGGTCCACCTGAGACTGGGACAAATTCCTCAGCGACTGGGACATGCTCCGCAGCATCTCAGAAAGGTCCACCTGCATCAGGGACACGCCCCTCCAGCATCTCGGACATGCTGTCAAGGTGCTCAGCCATGGTTGTCAGGAGATGAGGACCCTGAGGTCCGGCACCCTGGCTCCTGTGTGGGTCCTATCCCGTCGGTTGTGGGCCATTGTCTCCTGCGGGGACACAGAGGAGGCATCATGACCCGCACACTTCAAGTATCAGGTGGGTTGGAGGAGGGGGCATGGTGGGGGACAGGCACCACTGCTGGGCATGGATGGAGTGTGCTGGTGGGTGCCAGGGTGTGATGGGCATGTCACGGTATTGTGTTGGGGGTGGGTGGGTTGTGCCATGTGCAGGGTCGTCGGGGGGGGGGTAGCAGGAAGACTGGTGCCAGGGAGCTGGTGCCAGGGAGCTGGTGCCAATTCGCCCGAGCACTCCGGTGGAGGTCATTGAGCTTCTCCTGGCACTGGCTGGTGATACTACTGGTGTCACTCCCCGAGCTGACGGCTGCTGCCCATACCATCCAGGGGGCACTGGCTGACCCTCTGAACCCCCTTGGCGAAACAGGGTAACCCAGAGGGTTCCACAACATCCATCAATATGGCCAGGCCGGCATCCCCGAATCATGGAGCTAGTCTGCACGATTGCGTAGCTATGTGTTATCTGGGGTTTACTCTGCAGGATCGGGTTAAGTGTTGTTCCCCCTTGTTAGCGAGGGGCTGCCGGGTGCGGTCCCAGCCAATCAGTGGGTGGAACAGTCATTTGCAGTGTGAAGACTGTGGGTCACCATTACTGGCCCTAATTAACATTGGATATCAGTGACGGTCTCGCCGGGCTGGCCGGTGGGAAACACCAGCGATTCCTGCTCACTACAACACTTCGAACGAGTTTGGTTAAATCGCGCCCATAAATTCAATGCCATGTAGTTCAAGGTGGTTTGCTCGATCGGCACTTCACCCAGCAGCTTAAACATCCATTTTCTTCATTATCAGGATTCACTGCAGCAACCTGCTGAGATTTCTTCAATAGCACCTCCCAAACCCGCAACCTCCACAACTTAGGACAAAGGAAGCAGGTACTTGGAAACACCACTCCACCCTGACTTGAGCACATATGAACATTCCCTCACTGTCATTGGATCAAAGAGTCTGATGGTGTTCCTGGCTTCACACCATGGCAGGCACCTGGGACGTGTCCACTGGTGTAGGTACATGGCCAACCTTCCCAACCTGGGATAGTTAACTGTGACAGTGCTGTATTTACCATTCACGCAAGGATGAAGGATGTGTGAATATTTGACCCAGCTATCTCCTCTGTCACAAAGTGTGACAGACAAGATACTGTAAGAAAAGTTAAAGATGGTTCTGTACTTCAGAAATCATCATGAGGAATAAAGACCATTTGGGAAGCAGGATACACGTCTATAATTGTTATAACAGGCAGAATAATAACTATTGTGATACACATACGACGGGATTTTCTGATCCCCTCCGTGGCGTGTTTTCCGACGGCAGAGGCGGCTTACCATCGTCGCCCGGTGGGATCCTCCAGCCTCGCCAAAGACTTTGGCGCCTTGCATGGCTTGCCTGTCTCACCGCTGGGGAACCCACCACAGGGGACACTTCGTTGGGACTGGAGGATCAGGCAGGCGGGAAGGGCTGGAAAATCCCACCCATAATCTAGGTATCGGAAACTGACAGGAGAGAAGATTTGCAAATTTCGAAATGGATGCTTGTGAGAAACAGAGTGTCAGTAGTTTTTGAATGACGAGGTTTTTAAAAATGTATTTGTCCCTTGGGTGGTCTCCTTCAGGAATGAGATTGCCTCTCCCTTTCTAGAAACAGCAGAACTATTGAGAGGTAGAGGGTCAGCTTGCTTCAACTGGTCAGGTTCAGAAGGGTTTGGATACAAGCCCTACTGGGAAGAGAGCATGTCATTTGGGCAGACACTTCGATACAGTACTGAATGTCTGCTAATTTGCTTGAGGTGTCCTCACTCTCACTATAAATTCTTACCAAACCAAGCCATTTGACACCAACGCTCTAGTGTTAATGTAAATGTCACATTAATCCCCTGTGAAAGCATTTGATGAATATCTATGCAACCTTAAAGGTTCCATTTTGACCAGTTAGCATTTCCTGGTTGGCAGCAGCACATGAGCTATAATGGCCGTACGGGGCATTTGGTCAACTCTGTTTACACTTATCACTATAAACTTTTGATTTATTCCAAACCAGAAATTTATCCTTCCCTTTTTTAAGGAGTTAATTAATGTGACATTTACTGCTTTTTCTCGCTATCAGTTCCACATATCACCTGCTCTATCAGAAGAAGATCTTCTAATCTGTTGCTTGACTGAGGCTCATTAATCTTGTACTTCCACACTCCAGTTCAGTTTAATGAACGTCAGCTACATTTTATTACCAATGGCTGCCAGTCTTTTAAAAAATTAGATTCCATCCCCTCTTAGTTTTTACATTTTTTCACAAATAGAGTCAACTTGCCCAGCACACATTCGAGTGAATTTTCACCGTTCTTTTACTATTGTTATTTAAAAACAGTTTGAGAGCAGGAAAACACATTTTGTAACCAGCGGGGGAAAATGGATTTGTTTTTTAATGGAGAACCCACGATGCTGATAATATTCCTATTCATGATTGCAAGGGCATACATTCTTTTAGCCAATTAAATATGTGTTTAATTAGCTGGAGAAGGATTCTATTACCTTTGCAGATGAACGTAAAAACATATGAACTGGAAGTGGAAGTAGGTCATTTGGCCTCTCAAGTCTGCTCCAATAAGGTCATGTCTGATCTGATTGTGGCCTCAAGACCACCCCTGATCATCTTTGACTCCTTAGTCAAGAATCTATTTACCTCTGTCTGAAACTGTTCATTGACCCTGCCTCCACTGCTCTCGGGGGATCCGAAGATTCATGACCTCTAAAAGAGAAAACAATCTTCTTTCCTTCATCGAAAATGGGAGATTTCTTATATTTGCACTCTGTCCCCCTGTTCTAGTCTCTCCCACAAGGGGAAACATCCTTTCGGAATCCACCCTGTCAAGTCCCCTCAGGATCTTATATGTTTAAATTAGATCACCTCTCATTCTTCTTGGGTGGCATGGTAGAACAGTGGTTAGCATTGTTGCTTCACAGCGCCGGGGTCCCAGGTTCGATTCCTGGCTTGGGTCACGTTCTCCTCGTGTCTGCGTGAGTTTCCTCCCGGTGCTCCGGTTTCTTCCCACAGGTCCTGAAGCTTGTTAGGTGAATTGGACATTCTGAATTCTCCCTCCGTGTACCCGAACAGGTGCCGGAATGTGGTGACTAGGGGCTTTTCACTGTCACGTCATTGCAGTTAATGTAAGCATACTTGCGACAATAAAGATTATAAGATTATAAACTCCAATGGATAGAGGCCCAGCCTGTCCACCTTTCCTCGTAAGGTAACCAGCCCCACCCCAAGTATCAGTTGAATGAACCTTCTTTGAACTGCTTCTAATGCATTTATCCATTTCTTAAATAGGGAGACCAAAACTGTGCACAGTGTTCCGGATGTGGTCTCACCTATACCTGGTGTGAAAACACCCCTACTTTTATATTCCATTTCCCTTGCGATAAACGTCAACATTCCATTTGCCTTCCTAATCACTTGCTATACCTGCATCTTAACTGTTCTTGATTCATGTACCAGGACACCCAGATCCCTCTGGACCATTGAGTCATGCAATCTCTCTCCATTTAAATAGTGTACTGCTTTTCTATTCTTCCTTCCAAAGTGGACAAGTTCATATTTTCCTACATTATACTTAATCTGTCACATTTTTGCTCACTCACTTAATCTATCAATAGCCCTTTGCACAATCCTTATGTCTTTTTCCCAATTACTTTCCTCCCCATTTGTGTGTTGTCAGCAAATTTAGAAATCACATGCTGGATTCTCCGATTTGGAGACTATGTCCCCACGCCGGCATGGGAACGGTGGCATTTCACGTCAGGAAAACTGGCGCAAAACGGCCACCGATTCCCCGTTTTGCTGGGGGCTAGCAGGGGCGCAGCGTAGAGCACCCGGCTTTCGCTGCCGATACAGCCTGGGGAATTGGCGAGTCTGTGGCCACACATGCGCACGACGTCGGCCTGCAGTGGCTGCACTGTGCTTCATGGCGGATGTTGCTCGCGGACCCGGCCCGCAAAATAGTCCCCCCCCCCCTTCAGCCGGCCCGCGCGCCCTGGACCGCCCCACCACACCCTCCCAGCCCTGAATATGTCCACCCCTGCCCGCGGATCGGCCCTTCCCCGACTGTGGCGGCGCTGTACTGAGTCCGCGGCCACCATGCCAAGTTCCCGACGGGTGAGACCATGAGAGACAGAGCATTGGGGAGGTGGGCCTGAGGCCATGGATACATGGCGCACCGTAATCTGCAAGTAAGCCGCTTTTCAGGGGGTGAAGCATCGCAAAAGCGGCGCCGCTCCCGATTTCATCGGGAAAAATTGCCCAGCCCCATATATTTGGTCCTTCACCCGAGTCACTAATATGGATTGTAATAGTTGAAGTCAGAGCACTATCCCTGTAGCACTCCATTCATCACATCTCAACAACCCAAAAAGACTCGTTTATCCCTATTCTCTGCCTCCTGTTCGCTAAACAATCCTCTATCCAAGCGAATATGTTGCCCCATACTCCACGAGGTCTTAGTTTGTGTGATAAACTGTGAAAAGACACCTTGTTTAATGCCTTCTGGAAATCTAAGTACAATATCCAGAGGCTCCTTGTTGCTTGTTAATTCCTAAAGAACTCCAATAAATTTGTCAAACATGATTTCTTTATTTCAGAACCATGTTGAATCTGCTTTAATGTATTGAGATTTTCTAAGTGCCCCGCTATAACCACCTTAACAATAGATTGCAACAATTTACATTTTACATATGTTGGGCTAACTGGGCTATAGTTTCCGGCTTTCTTTCCAGAATAGAGGAACCACATTTGTTTCTTTCCAATCTGGTGGGACCTTTCCAGAATCTAGGGAATTTTGGAAAATTAAAACCAATGCATCTACCATCTCAGCAGGCACTTCTTTCAAGACCTTAGAATGAAGTCCATCAGAATCTACAAAATATCTGCTCAATATTTGTTTGTTGTTTTTTGTAATACTTAATTTTCTTATTTTTCCTTTATTAATCCTCCATTTTCACTCCTGGAGGATATGGTGGAGAATCTATCGTCGGGGAGAAAACAGGACCAGCTGCAGTTGTGTTTAAACCCCCTCAAATCTTTGATCTGCAAGCCATTCATTAATTTCCCTTTGATATTTATTTTACTAGCCTGTGATTGGCAGCTTCCACACACACACAGCTGTCAGCATTGTTTCATTCATCTCCCTTCACAGTTGAGTAATTTTGAAATGGTCAGCTGTGAAACTAACCATAATGTTTATAAATATTTAACTTTGATTGACAACTCCTGGGCCACTTCAAACAGAGTTAAGTGCTTTCCAATCATCTCCCTTCACGGTTGGGTGACTTTGAAGTGGTCAGCTGTGGAACTAACAGCACCTAACTCTGTCTGAAGTGATCCAGGAGCTGACTGACACAGCCTAGTCCGAGGAGAATCTGGAGATGATGAGGGCTTCCCTGGTCCTCCTCGCATGCTGGCTCTCTCCACAGCATGACCTCCATCTTCCGGCTCTTCCTTGGGCTCATCCTCCAGCCCCTCTGGTCTACCTCCTCCTCCTCAGATGAGGCGGCATTTTCCCTCTGTCTCCTCCTCCTCCAGCATTTTGCCCGCTGCTTGTGTCAGACTGTGGAGGCCACAGCAGACTACCAAAAGGGGGAGATGCTGAGGGGGTGGGGGGGGGGGGGGGGGGGGGGGGCGGGGGGGGGGGGGGGGGGGGGGTATACTGCAAGGTACCACCAGAGGGGTCAAGGCATCAGAACCACATTTTGAGCAACTCGATGCACCGCTAAATGACAGCACGGGTGGCAATACGGTCTTCATTGTATCATGTCTCTGCCTCAGTCTCAGGCATCATCAGCCATGTCCTTAGTAGGTATCACTTGTCCCCACAAGCCAACCATCAACCTGGGGTGGTCCTCGAAGAAAATGGGGATTTCTGAGTGCCTCAGGAAGTAGCTGTCATACACGCTCCCTGGATCCCGGGCGCACATGTGCAGGATTCTGAGGTGGTGGTCACACATGATATAAATATTCAGGGAGTGGAACACCTTCCTGTTAAATAAGGCCACTCCCTGTTGCCCTGGACCTCACAGGGTGACAGGCATGCCATCGATTACCCCCTGGGGCATCCACCAATGGCAGCAAATCCAACAGCCTGGGCATCTAGATGGGCCCGGTCTAGCTCGAGGGTTGCATAGTCTGATGCCCGGGCATACAGAGCATCTGTCACTTCCCGGATGCACCTGCGGATGGGAGATTGGCAAATGCCACACAGGTCCCTGAAATGATCTGATGCCATGGAAGTTTAGGGCTGCAGTGACCTTCACGGCCATTGGGAGAGAGTGTCCTCCTCCTTCATGGGGAGGTGCCATAGGTACCACACCATCTCCATGTTAAGATGGAGTTTTCTGCGGCACATGCTGTCCGTCAGCTCATGGAACAACCAACGACACCTGTACATCTTGGGCCATCACTGGCGTCCCCCTCTAGGTCCCTCCTCAGCCTATGGGCAACTGGATCATCAGGGTGTGCAGTGGCTCCTGCACATGGCCCCCTGCAGCCTATGTTGGATTTGTTGCCTTCTACTGTGTCTGCCCGACTCGGCTGCCACACGCACAGAACTCGACACCGGGACGGACCGGGTGAATCACAAAATGGTTCCCGCCTGGCACAAATCTCGATTTGACCCTCTCCTGCTGGTGCCCATATGCACACCGGGTGCAAAGCAGTCGCTGAATCACACCCCTGCTGTCTCTAATTACTAACTTGCTGCTACTGGGAATAATTACTCCGTATTGACTATTTCAAAACCCTTGATCTTGATCGAAATCATGATCTTCAACATCCCAGTTAAATCTCTCTCCATTTCCCCGCTTAAATCTTTAATTGTTTTTCAGTTCTGACTAAAGGACATCCACCTGAAACATCAACCATGTTTTTCTCTCTGCAGGGGCCACCAGATCTGCCAGGTTCTTAAAGCATTTTAAATTTTTATTTCAGATATGTCACCGTTCCGCTTTTGCTTTTGTCTCTGGCCGTCACCGAAAATGACACCCTCTTCAGTTCTTTGCTGTATGTGGGTGGCACCGTAGCACAGTGGGTAGCGCTGTTGCTTCACAGCGCCAGGGTTCCAGGTTCGATTCCCAGCTTTGGTCACTGTCTGTGCGGAGTCTGCACGTTCTCTCCGGTTTCTGCGGGTGCTCTGGTTTCCTTCCACAGGTCCCGAAAGATGCGCTGTTAAGTAATTTGGACATTCTGAATTCTCCCTTAAAGACACCATCTCAGACTAAAGGGACAGTGCTTTAAAACAAGATGAGGAAGAATTTCTCCAGCCAGGGGGTGGTGAATCTGTGGAACTCTTTGCCGCAGAAGGCTGTGGAGGCCAAATCACTGAGTGTCTTTAAGAGAGAGACAGAAAGGTTGTTGATTAATAAAGAGGTCAGGGGTTATGGGGAGAAGGTAGAAGAGAAAAATATCAGCCATGATTGAATGGCAGAATCGATTGGGGCGAGGTGACCTAATTTTGCTCCCATGTCTTATGGTCTTATGGTACCCGAACAGTGGCCTGAATGTGAGCGACTAGCGGCTTTTCACAGTAACTTCATTGCAGCCTACTTGTGACAATAAGGTTATTATTATTAGAGAATTATTTACATTTACAGGATATTTGCGGTATGCCACAACTTAAATGACTGCAAAACATATGCAATGCTAAAAATAAACATTTGTGGCTTTTTCCATATGGATGCACTGACAAGGGAAATCATTATAGATGAAATATGCCTCGGGTCTGTTTTCATTTTTTTTGCAATGGTTCAACATTCATTGTGTAATTTTCTCCACCAGGAACTAAACATTGTCAGTGCACTAATTGAACTTGTGTGTTTTGCCTCTCAAGTGGGACAGCATAAACTGGCTTGTAAGTTAATGTTTTCACAAGAGACCAAATGGTCCTTAAATTTGGTGAGATACAGAATTACTAAAAACAGATCTGAAACATAATCTGAGCAAAAATAGCAAATCCACCTTTAAAAATATTATTTACAGATTAATTTTCATACATTTCAGTGCTATTTCAACAAACCTCCTGTGCACAAAATGGTTGCCAAAATTATAACAGTAGCCGTACTTCAGAGATGTAATTCACTGGATCTAAAGAGCTTTTTACAAGGAGGGAGGCACTGTGGCATAGTGGTTAGCATTGCAGCCTCACAGCGCCAGGGACCCGGCTTCAATTTCAGCCTTTGCTGACTATCTGTGTGGAGTTTTCACATTCTTCCTTTGCCTGCATGGGTTTCCTCCGGGTTCAGCAGCTTCTTCCCACAGTCCAAAGATGTGCATGATCAATTGCCCCTTAGTGTCCAAAGATGTGCAGTTTAGGTGGGGCTATGGGGGTAGGGCAGGTGAGTGGGCCTAGGTAGGGTGCACTTTCAGAGGGTCGAATGGCCTCACTCTGCACTGAAGGGATTCTATTATTCTATCCTAACCTCCAGCTAGTTTAATTGTTTTACAATTTAAAATGATCCAGATCTGTGACAACAGTCACTTACTATCTGTTGCACCTCCTTGCTCCTGAATCCCTTTCTCCTTTGAGGGTTGAGGTGAAGCCAAACTACCTGATTCATGAATCTCTTTGATGTTCTGATAAGGTGGCTTATTCTGTGCTTGTCGGGAGTGTCAGCAGGAGTCACAGCCTCACACAAAAGAATGATTAGAGTAACTGAGACATGTTCCAGGTCTTTCAAATGAACGTCATGGATGCATACTGAATTACAATTGTGTAATTAGAATGAATGGAAAAGGGTAAAACGTCTCAGACTCAAAAAGTTACTTTCAGAACAGAAATACAATATGTTTACGGGCAGTAACAAGTATCTTTTCCTGTTCTGTCTTGAACTGTCTCGTTCTTCACTGGTGGAAATCTGATCCCTTACCGATGGATTTCCTAATCTTTCAGCCATTTTCCTGAACTTCACCGTGATAATCCTGCTTTTTCTCCCTGTTCTAGTCCTCCTTTTGACCAATTCCTCACCTTTGGCATTATTTGCAAATCTCCGTGGGCTCTGGATGGAAAGAAAATAAAATTCTGGATTTTTTGGAAAATGTCCCAGTTACAAGTGCACGTGCTTACAGTAAAGCAGCACAAGGGGGAAAAAAGGATTGAGCGCAGGTTTTAAGAATATTTGAAACCCAAACTGGTATATTTGTCATGGTAGAGAAATCCTTCCTTGACTGCGATTGTACACCATTTTCTCAAAAGACTTCCTGGTCTCCCTGAGGCAAAAGAATGATGTATCTGATTGTTTATTAAGGCAAAGCAGCCACTCACGCAGGGTAAACCATGAGTCTGGTAGAGCAGAAATCCTCCACAAGTTGATGATAACAAAGTTTGGAGAAATGGCAACTTGCGAACTTAGGAACTAAGTAACGCAAAGTAATCCAAAGTAAAGCATATGATTAATTATTTGCTGGACAAAGCACCAATGTAGGTAGCTTGTTACCTTTGTACATTGTAGTTAACTGAATCCGAGGAGAACTATCTTTCTCCTCCCACCCTTTCTCATTTGGTTTGCATTCACTTGCAAACATCTTCAGGCTACGACTATTTGTAATTACAAATCGGTGGACTTAAGTAACCTGGATTTAAAACCACAAGAGGCCACATGCTGTAACTGTTTGTGTGCCAACCAGTTTGTACAGTCTTAGCTGACAACATCAAACTATTTATTCTTTTGTGGCCTCCATTTCAACAACTTTAACCTTTACAAGCTCTGTGGTAGCAGAGCTGTAAAGCCTCTCAGTGCGGAGCTAGTATAATGGCCACAGACTGTTTCATTAGTTGGACGATTCAGAAAATCCAGCCTCGCATTTCATATTCGCCACCAGTTTTGTGAGTGGAATTGCATTTGATGCAGACAATGTGCTGACGGCCTCTGTGTATTAGCACAAGTGCGACAGCCAATTTCATGTGTGTTTGGAGACTGAGCCTCACAAGGCTCCCAGCATGCAGATCAGCGGATTAGGTGTCCATAACATCAGGTCAAGTGTCTGGAACGTAGCTGATAAACACCCAAATCTGACAACAGATTTTTTCCCCTTTCTTAACAATTTGTGAAGGACTTGGCTAATCTGCTACATCACAGATGAAGCTGGGATGTGGCTGTAGGTTTTGTTATAAAATTAAGCCTTTATATCTAGATGTATAGGAGATCTTACCTTTTCCCTATCAATAACTTTGATATCTAAATTATAATTCCAATACGGCTAATTCTAATAAAACGTTTCTTAAAATGGATGTGGTGTGATAGTGAGTGACTTTTTACATGGACATTAAAGAATACACTCAATGCATTTCATCAATTGGATTTAGGGAGAGCTTTCCTGGGCATCACTTTGTCATGTATAATACTGTATGTTATGTGAAAAGTTTAATGTACGTTCTCAAGCCTAAATAAACAAAGCTGTAAACTTAAAGAAAGAATTCTGAGTTGAAGCACACTTCCCTTATGTTATAATTTGTCAGGTCTGCAATATAGAATCATAAAATTTACAGCAGAAGGAGGCCATTCGGTTCATTGTGTCTGCATGGGGTCCTGAAAGAGCTACCTTGCTAGTCCAATTCTCCAACCCTTTCTCCGTAGCCTCTAATTCATCACATTTAAATCCCACCACATTAACCTCATATTTTATCTCGTATAGATCGGGTTTAGATATTGAAGGAACAAACACTGTTTTCATAGAGAAGTGCGCAGTGAATTCTGCCTTAGTGGGAAAAGAGAAACGTGTAGATTTTATCCCTTCTGTTGCATTTACAAGCTAGTTCAGTCACCATAAAGAAACAAAAATTATTTGCCAAATACTTTATTTTCACACAGATAGGGCCTTGCAAAAATAAAACTGGCCTTCTTCATCCATTTGTTCTTTCCAAAATATATTGATTTTCTCCACAATCTTCGGCAGAACTGTTTTGAACCCAGAATCCATAGAATCATAGAAACCCTACAGTGCAGTAGGAGGCCATTTGGCCCATCGAGTCTGCACCAACCCTTCGAAAGACCACCCCACCTAGGTCCAATGCCCTATTTCCATAACCCCACCGAACCTGTGGGCACTAAGGATCAATTTATCATAGCCGATCCACCTAACCTGCATATTTTTGGTCTGTGGGAGGTAACTGGAGCACCCACAGGAAATCCACACAGACACGGGGGGGGGGGGGGGGGGGGGGGGATGTGCAAACTCCACACAGACAGTCACCTAAGGCCAGAAGTGAACCCGGGTCCCTGACGCTTTGGGAAGCAGTGCTAACCACTGTGCCAATGTTTACTATGCAGAGAGGGGAATGTTACAGTAAGAAATGTGTCTGTTATTATAATTAATGCTTTAGCCTGTTTAAGCTAGAAATCAAAATAAAGTAATATACCGGGTGTCATCAGAGTGCCTGAGTCAATTTCAGGTTCTCTATTTGTACATAAAATCTACTGCAATTATCATTACAACTATTATCAACTAGAACAGCTTTCACATTTGTTTTTTCAACATTGATGTGCCTGAGCCGATTAAGAACTCATGCATGGATAGAAGCAAGTTAATTCTAAAAATCTAGGCATCTATACCACACATTAACAACAGCCCAATACGTTGTTGCCTACTTCTATTTATCTATTTACGAATTAACTTACTTGTTTGAAGAGGGAAGTACTCTTAAAACAATTGAACCTGAGTTCTTGTGAAATATCAAAGTGTTCCCGTATGAAATTATCTTGAAAGAGGTCTCACAAATATGTTTGAATATCCCCATTCACTATAGCAACATGAAACTGTTGCTATCAGTTAGATGCTTGCCTTGTGCAATCCATTGTGTTTTGTACAAAAACTGCTTCAGAATTAAGTTCCCGAGCAGAAATTCCGAACCTCTACTTGGATTTAATTTTGGACTGGAAGAAATCATCTTGATAAAGTCTTTAACCTGTGAGATCCATTAAAATTTCCGCGAAGGAAGGGGACAGGGGTAGGAAATAATATCTAGGTTTGAACTGTCTCGGTACAAGATATTCTGTGCAAATGTAAACAGAACGTGGTTTATGCCAGTGAAAGGCTGCCCGTCCTGGGACTTGACAATTTTCTCTGCGCAGACTAATGTGTGTGTCAGACAGAAGGAAATATTGGATCTGGTAGTGTGAGCAGTTGAACAGTCGTATAAGGTCTGAGGGTGTGAAGCTGCTTTGTAGACTGCACCTTTCTTAAGCATTGATCAGTGGGGCCCCACAGCCATTGAATGCTGTTCCTCTTGTAGGATGCAATTGTTCAAAGGTGTGGCTCATTTCAGGCATTTAATCTTGGGTGAATGGAGCCTCTATACCCGTTTTGTTTTGACCTAGCGATCACCAGCAGCTGGTCAGTGGAAGGTAACAATGACCACTAGGGTGGAACAGGGCTTGTGCTGTCTGCAGATGCCTACAAACCCAGCATTGACCTTGGATGGTTCCGTAGCAGGATGCCTTGTTAGTCCCAGTGGGAGCCCAGCATCCCAAACTGCTAAAGCCGCGGGGGGCTACCTGACGGCTTTGTCCTTGCTTAATAACATTTAGACCTGATACACATTCAGAACAAATGACACAGATTTGAGCCAATATGTGTGAGGCTGCCAAAAACAAAACACAAAAACAAGAAAAAACTAATTTACAAACTAATTCTAGCCATCCATTAGCCTATAAATGCATTCAAGTTTGAATCTGCTGTTTGAAGTCACCAGGCTTTAACATATGGTACTTTCAGTTAGCATTCACCCAACTGAATATTGTGATCCTGTCGAGAACATGCACCAGCTCAGTGTGTGACAAATGACACACTGCTGAATCAGTTTAAAGTGAATGATCTGTATTATAATTACAGGCTTTTAAAAAATCATTTAAAGCAGGTAATTGTTCAAATTAAAGGATAAGACAAGGAAGTTTGTGGGTAGGATAAGATGTCTCACTTTCACCTAATTTATTGTGGTTTGATAAGTTAACATGATTGCTTGCTTAACCTTACAGTTTCAATTGAATAATTCTTGTCGTTTGCTTTACCTTTAAAGCCCAGATGAAACCCTCTTGAGGCTGATGAATGATAGGCATTAAGGCACTGTGAATGGTAGAGAGTTAAAAATCTGAGCTTTGTGTGACAGCTTTTGCAATCAATTTTTAAATTGTTAACACAACATTATTAGCGTGAGCCACCAGTAGCTGGAAGTGAAATAATGCGTCTCGGAGCACATAAAGCCACCTGTCTTTCACTCACTGAAAAAAAGAAACCTTGCATTTATATAGCACCTCTCACAACCTTTGGATGTTATAAAGTGCTTTACAGCCGAGTGCATTTCTGTGTCACAGGAGGCTTGTCTTCCATGAGCTCATCTTAAGGCACCTATGCTGCACTGTGACAGCTCGACTGTCAAGTCAAAATCCCCGCCTGCCACGCTCCCTGGAGGAGTAGTTAAAATGGCAGCCAGTTTGAGCACAGCAAGGTGCCACAAACGGTAATGTGATAAAGAACATTTTTTTAGAATGCTGGTTAAGGGGTAAATATTGGCGGGATGCCCAGCGGAAATTCGCTGCTATTCTTCAATTAATGGCATCCATTTGAGTGGGGATTGAAGAAACATGTTGGTGTGGGGTGACAGTGGGAGGGTGTTCCCCCATAAATCTTGCTGATTATGCTTCCATGACAGCCAAGAGAAATACGTCCGCATGTCCCCATCGTGCAGGGTCTATATGTCAGTCCTACAATGGAAATGAGATCAATTGCCTATGGATCCCACCAGTGAGAGAGCAGTGAGGAAGTACTCATTAGATTGCAGTCTTAGCAGCCTGTATCCCTTCCCCAGTGGAGCAACAACCTGCTACTTCAATAACTTGCTGGGCCTGTGAGGCAGATACCTCAGTACAATTGATAACAGTGTTGGTGCCCATCCCTAATATTTAAAAAACTTGTCCCCAGGGTTTGTATGGACCTATAACAAGACTATATAGGTGGGCAGAAAACCCACTCTATTTAATTTTTAATGGCTCTGTGTCACTGCAATTTCTCAGACCAAGAGATGATAGGGGGTAAATTATTAAATGCTTGTGAAAATATGAGTGAACCCAACCGGCCAGCAGAGATTTTAAAATGTAGGTTGCGTTTGAATTATCTTGTAGAATTCTTTAAATAAATGATAGTATAGATTCTGAAAATCCAAAGGGTGTGTTTTATATAGTATCTCAAACAGTTTTTGCTGAGATACCGTGTAGGTGAGCTTTCTCTTGGAAGTTTTTAGGTGTTAGCATCAGTGCTGGTACATGATGGAGGAATAATACATTTTACCTTCAACAAGTTTATTCTATTTACAGCTCAGTAGAGGTACAAACTCCTTATGGTTCTCCTACTCCAACTGTTCCAGCTGTATTAATTTATACTCTTTTGGAGGTTGAGCCACAAAATATCCTTTACTTGCCAAAGCAGGCATTTTCTGATACATTGACAGATTCCCCTCTCTTTCTTTTAAATTAAAGCTTTTTAGAAACAAAAATAAATTCAAGAACTCATTTTTTTTCAGTCCAAACAAACGGAAACACATGTGCTTCAACATTATAGATCCTGCATTCCCTTTACCATTTTTAAATATATATATATAAAATTGCAAAGCAAAAAATAATTTTCCATTTCGTTATGATAACACACAATGTCCATCTTTCAATACATTCAACAATATCTTGGAGCAGGCATTTCTTTTCGTAAAACAGTCTGTTGATTGTTGGGCAGCACGGTAGCATTGTAAATAGCACAATGGCTTCACAGCTCCATGGTCCCAGGTTCAATTCCGGCTTGGGTCACTGTCTGTGCAGAGTCTGCACATCCTCCCCGTGTGTGCGTGGGTTTCCTCCGGGTGCACCGGTTTCCTCCCACAGTCCAAAGATGTGCAGGTTAGGTGGATTGGCCATGATAAATTGCCCTTAGTGTCCAAAATTGCCCTTAGTGTTGGGTGGGGTTACTGGGTTATGGGGATAGGGTGGAGGTGTTAACCTTGGGTAGGGGCTCTTTCCAAGAGCCAGTGCAGACTCGATGGGCTGAATGGCCTCCTTCTGCACTGTAAACTCTATGATTCTATGACTTCTTGTGAACTCATTTCATCTTAGAGATCTTTCTTCTTTCTAACATTTATTTGATGCAAGCTACGTCTATTCTTAGCCTTTTCTCAGTGACACTTTTCACTGAATGGATATTGTCCCACAGGGATCGTTTATCAACATAACACTCTATGGGAAAACCTTTTTCACCTTGCCCCTTGAACAATATTTCTGTCAGTGCGCTGGATAATTAGACCCCCATATCTATTGCTTCAATCAGCGCCTGGGATTCTGCAGCTAAGATGTTTTTCACTACCCGTTTAGATTTGTTGGTTTTCCAAGCCAAAGGGTAACATTCATCATTCTTTCCTACCAAAAATATGATGAACCCTGATCAAATATCCATCCAAAAGATTGGCATCTCAAGGGTTGGAAACGTCAGTGTGCATTTCACAAAGTTTAACTTTGTTTAAAAAGGCAAAATACTGCAGATGCTGGAACTCCGAAATAAAGACAGAAAATGCTCGATAAACTCAGCAGGTCTGGCAGCATCTGTGGAGAGAGAAACAGAGTTAATGTTTTGAGTCCATATGACCCTTTACAGAATTGAGGTTGAAGATATACAGCTCTGTAGAAGGGTCAAATGGACTTCAAACGTTAAGTATGCTCCTCTCTCCACAGGTGCGGCCACATCTGCTGAATTTATGCAGCATTTTCAGTTTTTACCAATTTCTTTAATGTTTTGTTTGCTCTCAGAACTTCCACTTCTGTGGCATGCTTCATCGTGGCACTCAGCTCCAACATGTCATAACTGGTATCAGGTCTAGTCTGAGTGTAGAACCAGTTCAACTGTCCAATCAGACTTCTCAATTGATCGGTTTATTCCCTGGTCGCTGGCTCCTCTTTTTGTGAATGTCTGACTCAATTTAATGCGATGCAACTAACATTTTCTAGATAGTATTGTTGGTTCAATATCACTCCTGAATTGTTTTGCTTAATGTTTAAATCTATATATTTAAAGGCCCCTGAAGCCTGGCTTCTAACCTTGAATTTCTTCTTGATTTTATCGATCACCCATTAGGGGCAGCACGGTAGCATGGTGGTTAGCATAAATGCTTCACAGCTCCAGGGTCCCAGGTTCGATTCCCGGCTGGGACACTGTCTGTGTGGAGTCTGCACGTCCTCCCCGTGTGTGCGTGGGTTTCCTCCGGGTGCTCCGGTTTCCTCCCACAGTCCAAAGATGTGCGGGTTAGGTGGATTGGCCATGCTAAATTGTCCGTAGTGTCCTAATAAAAGTAGGGTTAAGGGGTAGGTTGTTGGGTTACGGGTATAGGGTGGATACGTGGGTTTGAGTAGGGTGATCATGGCTCGGCACAACATCGAGGGCCGAAGGGCCTGTTCTGTGCTGTACTGTTCTATGTTCTAATTAAATTCTACAGAATCTCCCCACAACAAATCATCCGCATGCCTGATAACGATTCCTGCTAGTCTCTCCTTGTGGTACCAATAGAACATCACAAAGTCTGATTTTAACTGGAAGCAACACGTTTTCAACCGGACCAACCTTACGGACAAATACCACACTCTTGTCGCATCATTCAATCTGTGAACACACTTGTTATTTCCACAATGTTCCTTCTATATTGGAGGTTTCTTTCGGCAGTTTCAAAAATACTTCCCTTTGAAATTTCTCACCCTGCAAAAACACTGCTTTTATGGCTATCAAGCTGCACTACAAGGAGTATGTTGTCAAAATAGTCAAAACAATCTTCAAGCTTACTTTCCCTACAGTAAGGGAGTCCACTTTGAGGTCTTGATCCCCAAATCTTTCGTCAAAACCCCGAGCAATCAGTCTAGCTTTATCCTTATATGTGCTGTCAGGGGGCAACTTTACAATACATATCCAGCTGTGTGACAAGTGTTGTGGGCCAGGGTTTAGAGAACCCCAAAGTGTATCATGGAGTTCACCTGACCCACAACTTTTAATAGATTGTGGTATGGGGAACACACGGCCCACTCAACAGGTGTGGTACAGAAGAAATGGAAAAGTATTTTTTAAAGCAAAACAATGTTTATTCTATGAACTCAAGTTAACCTTTTTAAAACATACAGTAAACATCTTAACAACCATTAATTCAAACACAACCCCCAAAGACTACAACACTAAGTAATCCTTTAAGCTTTCCTTTTAACATCCAGAAGACTTAAAAACACCTTTTTACAAAAAGACATCAGGCTTAACTTCATTACTGAGAACAGTTCCCACGTTGAAATCAGCAAATGGACACTCATAAGCTTGCAGAGATTCACACACATCCTGCTTTGCTTGCAGCTTCTCCAAAACTAAAATGAAACCAAACCCACCCTGCAGCAAAAAGCCGAAAGCGAAAGTAAAAAGCTGACAGACAGCCCAGCTCCACCCATTCTCTGACATCACTGCAATAATAAATACTCATTTCTTAAAGGTACACCCATTACAGTTATTCTATAAAAATACACATTTCTTAAAGGTACTCTCACATGACCCAAGTCTCACTGTTCTCTGTCTGGTATTTCAGTGTAATACTCCAAATTCTTTCCAAATTTCCAGTTCTTTTTGTTTTACCTCTTTTATCAGCTAATATATCAAGTTATTGGCAGCTATTAAAATTTCTCTATCTACTTCTAGTGACGTTCCTAGTTTTTCTGTGGTTCTCTTTCTGGTCAGCTACAATCTCAACTCATCCCCTTCTCTCTTCTTGGACTGCTGCAAAATGACCCTTCCCACATGTGATCAGAGTCCTGTCGGCAAGTCCGAGATCTTTTCCTGGCCTCACAACCCCTTTCCGGTTCACTGCCAGAACCTGTACTGTGCTTTCTGGCCCTCCACACATTTACCTAATTTTTCCAATCCACAGATCTCCTGACCTTCACATTTAACCAATGTTTATATTTACCAGTGGCCTTTTCTGCTCTTCCTATGATAGTGGCATCCCTCCACACACTGGCCCCTTCTGGCATGTATGTTACCTTTGTTCCTACTTTGGATAGTTGTCCTTTTGAATAAATATCCTTACCCTGCGCTTCAGTATTTTGTTCACCATTAATCAATTCTTTATTTGCCGCAGTAAGTTCCTTATAATTGCCCGTTATGTGCATATACAAAGTGCACAGACGCCTCATCACTTTCTATGTCTTGTTCAGAATCTGTAAAGTTATAGTCAGTGCCAATTAACCTCGAAGTATGAACCCTAACAGTTTGATTACTGTGTTGTATAACGATTACTTTTCTATCATTGCATATTACTTTGCCAGGGCCTTTCCATCCATCTCTTTTGCAATATATCCTTTCTAAACTGTACTCCCAATGGCCTTTGTCGGAACTGTAAGGCTCACCAAATTTTCTTTAAAATCTCAGCTTTAATAAGAGCCTTTCTGCTTGTATGCAAAGCATTCATGTGAGCAGAGAATGTAGAGCTAATGCTAGTCCCTTCTGGAGCAGGGGGAACATCTAATAAGACCAAAGGCAATTTCAGATTCCTGCTATACACCAATTGGTACAGACTCTTTGTAAAGCGTTTCTTTGCAGTCATTGCCCATGCCAGTGCCGTTTACAATTTACAATCTGGTTGATCAGCTAATATTTTATGTGACATGTCATCTATCGCTGCATACTTTCTCTTGCATATTACTGAATGGATTCTCAGCAGCAATGTGCATAACTATGATGTTCAGATTTTCACATGTCTCTAAGTTCCTCACCGCCACATTCCCCATCACTATCTGTTAGTATTTCCCTAATGTCCCTAATCCTGTTCCCACCCATTTATCTGCACGCTTATCAACAACGGTTCATTTGCCCTTACCATGTATTACAGTGGATAAGCTAAATCTGGTTACCATATCTATAAACTGCAGCAGAAAAATACCCCTATCTTTGTCCCATACTTTTAAGTCTGTTGCCACTGCATCGTTAATTCCATGGCTCGTGGCAAGTTGACAACCGGATATGGTGGCTTCTTCCAATATTTTATACAAATTTCACACTGAGCTGTGATTTGCTCAATAAGGCCATTGTATTCTTTACCAAGTGTTTCAGCATTGAGCAGTAAAGTCTTCAGTTTTTGTGGATCCGAATGTGCAAACTGTATATGCAACTTCCAAATGATCTTCTTTTTGTCTACCAGATTCTTATTCGCAGAAGTTTAAAAAAAAATTTAGAGCGCCCAATTATTTCTTTTCTAATTAAAGAGAAATTTTAGTCTGGTCAAACCATCTAACATGTACATCTTTGGGTTGTGGGTTAGGGTTAGGAGAATGTGCAAACTCCACACAGTGACCCGTGGCTGGGATTGAACCTGGGTCCTCAGCACCATAGGCAGCTGTGCTAACCACTGCGCCACCGTGTCGCCTTTATTCGCAGAAGTTAACAAGACTTAATAAATACTTTGAGAAATTTCTAGTTTCCTTAATGGCAGACAATAATGACCCGAACTAGTAAAATGTAGATCTACAGTTTTCCTGAACATGATTTCTCTGTCATTTATCATGTCTCGTGCCATCTGCGCTTTCTTCATCAAAGGCCTGCTTTACAACAGAGGTATGTCATGAGAAACAACACTTGGACTGATGAAAAGGCTGATCTCCGCTAACCTGCAAGGGAGGAAGATGTTAGCGTGTTGAAGCACGTAGAGATTTAATACTCCTTGACCATTTGCCCATTTGCCTCATCAAAAGACTCCAATAAGTAGTTAAGCCAGTCATTCCCAAACACTGTGGAAGTGCAACCTCTATCTAAAGCTGCACGGTTGACTGAACCAGCCATCAAAATACTCATCACCGGATTCAAACCCTCAGTGACCAACACAATTCCTACTTGGCAGTCCTCCTTGTCATTTTCAGCCTCGGAGTTCTCTGTTTCATGCATCATTAAATTGATTCGTTCACCAAGGGCAACGAATTGCATCTTGATACTTGGAATCACACAGAAACATCGATTGACCATTCCCCGTTCATTTCACGGGTTTAAACGTCTACGGGCGCCATCCCAGACCCACTTTTTGTCTCGACTCTGAAATTGATTAAAAGTATGACCAATAAATCAATTCTCAGTCTCAATTGGAACTTGTGGCTGATGTTTTGTCAACCTCAAAACTTGCCCACCATTGAATCTTCCATCTTTTCCTTTATTGCAGAGTTACCTGCATTCGATAGGAAAGCAATTGGAAATGACAGTCTTCCTGGAAATCTTTTTAGGGCAGCAGTCATTTGGTCTGAAAGAAAGTCTTACTTTCAGAACGGGACCCCCATACTAAAAGTCTATTTACGTGGGAAATGTGTGCATAAATGTCGATACCCACTCCAGGGTGTCAAGTTCAAATCTCTTCAGTCGCTTATACCATCTGTCAAAGCCCGTGATATATTCCTCCATGAACTGATCGCCTGTTTTCTTAAATTTATCAAAGGCTGACCACGCTACATATGCTTCCAATAACTCTCAAATTGATCCACAAACTGTAACAGAAGGTCCAGTCCCTCTTTATTATCCAACTCATTTACGTTCCACTCTGAAAACACTTGTCTCCTAATTTTACTATTTGCTGGTAATGAAAAAGCCAAAGCCACACCTTGTTTCTTTTTGGGTAATGATGTGACCAAAGTCCACATCTCAACTTAAGTTTTCCATTGCTCATACGGCACAGCTGAGATACAAATGGTGAATAATCGAAATCTGACATTTTGCATTTTTTTATGCCATCCTGTAACTTACATTTTTCAACAGCAGTATACTTCTTTTCCTTCAGGGGGTGAAGACAAAAACTTTAGTTTGCAGCAACAAACCACGAAGGTGTATCGTTCATCCTCTACTACCATGTTAACATCAGTGCTGGTATATGATGGAGGAATAATAGAGCAGCTTGTATTTTACCTTCAGCAAGTTTATTCTACATACAGTTCAGTAGAGGTGCAAACTCTTTATGGTTCCCCTACTCTAACTGTTATGGCTGTGTCCACTTATACTCTTTTGGAGGTTGCCCCAATAATCATCACTTGTCCTTAATAAGGCAGTTAGTTTAACAATGTAATTTCCTAAGCATGCACTTGCTGATACATTGACACTGGAACCTTCCGTAGGGCTTCAGTGGTATGCACGCCAGTTCACAGCTGCCATCCATTCTATTCACAGAATCAACAGCACAGAAGGAGGCCTTTTGGCCCATCGAGTCTGCACCGGCCCCTGGAAGGAGAACCTCACTCAAGCCCATGCCTCCACCCTATCCCCATAACCCAGTAACCCCACCTAACCTTTTTTGGACACTGAGGGCAATTTATCACGTCCAATCCGCCTAACCTGCACATCTTTGGACTGTGGGAGGAAACCGGAGCACCCGGAGGAAACCCACGCACACACGGGGAGAACGTGCAGACATGCACAGAGAGTGACCCAAGCCGGAATCGAACCTGGGACCGTGGAATTGTGAAGTAACTGTGCTAATCACTGTGCTACCACAGAATCGATGGAATTTTGATAGGCCTGAGAAAATGGAAAGAAAATCATAATAACTGGGTTCCACACCAATTCCAACTGCCTGCTCGGGTGGATGCCACAGATCCCATGGTTTGGACAGAAAGCAGAACAGTTATCCCCAAGTGTTCCAGCCAATGTTTATCCTTCAATTAACATCACAAAAAATGATTAGCTGGTCATTATCACATTGCTGTTTGCAGGAGTTTCCTGTTCACAAATTAATGGCTGTGTTCCCTACATTACAACAATGACTACACTTCAGAAAGTACTTTGTTGGCTGTAAGGCGCTTGGAGTTGTCCACTGCTCATGAAAAGCACTATATAAATGCTGGTTCAATTAAGGACGGGTGATCTCTACATAGTATTTACTGCGTAGAAACAGACCACTCAGCCCAACTAGTCTCTTTATGCTCCATACGAGCTTGCTCCCACCCTACTTCATCTAATTATAACAGAATAACCTTTTTCCTTCATATAGTTATCTCGCTTTTCCTTAAATGCATCTATGCTATTTGTCTCAATTACTCCACATGACAGAGGGTTCCTCACTCTAAACACTGTGTAGTTCCTCCTGAATTCTCTTTTGGATCGATTAGTGACTCACTTGTATCTATGCCGTCTCATTTTTTGACTCCCTCCACAAGTGGAAACACATATACCCCATCAAACCCCTTCATAGTTTTAAAAACTTTTATCAGGTCAGCTTGTGAAAAAAAAAAGTCCCACCCTGTTCAGTCTTTCCTGATAGCTGTTACCTTTCAGTTCTGGGAACATTCTTACAAATGCTCCAGCGGTTTACTGCCTATGTGGTGAAGGTGCAATGACAATACCACAGGATATTGTAGGCGGGATTACTTAACTATTTATCCGGGCATGGTGGGACAGTGATTAGCACTGCTGCCTCACAGCGCAAGGTTCAATTCCAGCCTTGGGTGGAGTTTGCAGGCTCTCCCAGCGCCTTTGTGGGTTTCCTCCAGCTGCTCTGGTTTCCTTCCAGTCCAAAGATGTGCAGGTCAGGTGGAGTTATGGGGATAGGGTGGTAGAGTGGGGCCTAGGTAGGGCGCACTTTCAGAGGGTTGGTGTTGACTCGGTGGGCCGAATGGCCTCTTTCTGCACTGTCGGGATTCTATGGGTTGAAACTCAGAGAATGAGTGAAGAAAACATGAGGGAATGGGGGAAGAAAAACAAATAAAGCATTCTGGTTATTCATAGTAACTAGGTGTAAATTCAATTGTAGAGGTGCGGTAATGGAAAATATATAAAATAAATTTGAGTAACCCGAAAGATTAGGTTTTGCCTACATAATTGGTTTTGATTCAACACCAGCATGTGCTAATAGGGGCTTTGGATGTTTAACTGGAGTGTCCCTATAATTAATCCAACAGTGTGCCGCATGTTTTATTGAAAGCTAAATGAAATTCCTCCAATAACATTGTTCTAATCTGGCAGCAATTTAATTGGCACAATTTGATTTATTATGGTATCAGTCACTCAAGCTAATACTGTTTAACTCCTCATCGGCAAATAAATAAAATGTGTCTCTAATTCACTTTATTAGTGCTGTTGAAGAATTGAACTGATTGCTGTCGGAAACAGCTGCATGTTAATGGCAGATTCCCGTAATTATCTGCTCCGGAGGTCAGAGCATTTATTGAATTCAGCAACACAATCAATTCAAATTGATCTATTTTCCCTTCCAAAAGGCTGAAGTTATATATATTACAAAGAGATGGATACTGCGTACCAGATATTTGACATAGTAGTGGCATCTTGTGAGTTACTAGTTGTTGGAATTTAAGATCCACCAACTACCACAAACATGAGTTTCTTTGGTGTTTTGGATTTGCACAGGAACATACGAGTTAGTAACAGGAGAAAGCCATTTGGCCCTTCGAGCCTCCATTTGATCAAATCATGGCTGATCTGATTGTGGCCTCAACTCTACTTTCCGATCTACCAGGGGAAAACCTCGGAGCAGAGCCAGACAACGCAAGGGCAGCCGGGGCTCGAACCATCTACCCCTCTGTCCCGCGGTGAACCCCAGGCCCCATGGGCACCAACCGGGACCGGGGTTGCGAGGTGCCAACCTGGACCATTCCCATTGAGTGGGGATGGTGGCTACCAGCTCGCCTGAGTTCCACCCCTCTGATGAGGCTGCGTCTCGGGGTCAGCACACAGGACATGGCGGCACGGCTGTGCAGCCGACAAGTGCACCGGGACCCTCCGGCCCCAGAACCCCCAGGGGACATCCGCCAGGTGCATCAAAGGCCACGGGATGTGGTAAGCAGCTGGCTGCCTCCGCCTCAGATCTGCATCCTAATAATAAAAATAATAATCTTTATTAGTGTCACAGGTAGGCTCACATTAACAATGCAATGAAGTTACTGTGAAAATCCCCTAGTGACCACACTCCGGTGCCTGTTCGGGTACACTGAGGGAGATTTCAGAATGTCCAAATCAACAAAAGCACGTCCTTCGGGATGTTGTAGGAGGAAACCAGAGCACCCGGAGGAAACCCACGCAGACACGGGGAGAACGTGCAGACTCTGCACAGACAGTGACCCAAGCCGGGAATCTAACCTGGGACCCTGGCACAGTGGGATACACCTGAACCTAGCGGTAGAGCAAGGAAGGTTAAGCACCTTGAGGATCACTGAGGGCTAAGGGTGGGGGTAGGCAGGGGGTGGGGGAGCTGGGTGTATGTAGAGTGGGGCGGCACCATCGGGAGAGTCAGGCATTGTTGGACACTTGTGACACATTAAAAACCCTTCATCACAAGCAGTATGACGCCCCTGTCACTTTCTTCCTCAATGCAGCCTGACCTCCGAACCCTTGACCCATCTCTCCAGGCCACAGCCCCCCATCCCTGTGGCACTCACCCACCCTCCGTCCATGGAGCTGTATCCCATCCCTTAGGTGATCGGATGTTGGCTGCTGCGTGTGTGGTGTGCAGTGTTCAGGCACAGTGTCCAGGGCCGGGATTCTCCCCTACCCAGCGGGGCGGGGGATCCCGGCGTAGAGGAGTGGCGCCAACCACTCTGGCGTCGGAGTGGTTGGCGCCACGCCGACTGGCGCCAAAACTGGCGCCAATGGCCTTTGACGCCCGCCGCCCGGCGTCGGGGCTGGCCGAAAGGCCTTCGCCGGTTCGCGCATGCGCCGATGCGTCAGCTGCCGCTGATGTGACCACCGGCGCATGCGCGGTAGGGGGGTTCTCTTCCACCTCCGCCATGGTGGAGGCCGTGGCAGCGGCGTAAGAAAAAGAGTGCCCCCACGGCACTGGCCCGCCCGCCGGTCGGTGGGCCCCGATTGCGGGCCAGGCCACCGTGGGGGCACCCCCCGGGGTCCGATCACCCCGCGCCCCCCCCAGGACCCCAGGGGCCCGCTTGCGCCACCAATCCCGCCGCCACCGGAGGTGGTTGAAACCATGGCGGCGGGAGAAGCCTCTCAGCGGCGGGACTTCGGCCCATTGTGGGCCGGAGAATCGCCGCGGAGGGCACGGCGATCGGCACGGCGCGATTCCCGCCCCCGCCAATTCCCGGGTGACGGAGAATTCCAGCCACGGCAGGGTCGGGATTTTCGCCATTTCCGGGCGATTCTCCGACCCTGCGGGGGGTCGGAGAATTTCGCCCCAGGTGTCACGGTCTGATTGGGATGTGAGGCACTGACTCCCACATGCTACATGGCCTGCCTATACAATGGAATTCACTTGGGTTGTGTGAAGTGATCACTTAGTTACAATTGCCAATTCCCTTTCAGCATGGCCAGAGGCCTCGGCAGTCAGTGGGGGTTATAGGTGGTCGGTGGGGCAGACGGGCAAGAGCTAGGGTTGCTGCCGCAAAGCATAATCCAGGGGTTGGCATGGTGGTGCTGCATGGTGTTGCCTACCCAGCACTTCCCCCTTCCTTTGCATGGCGGCCCCACCCCTGCGGAGGATTACCCCCAAGCCGAGGGTCCCCCACGTCCTGCCGAGCACTTGGATGGCAAGCCCAGTGCCCCCTGGCTCTTTGCCTGTGACAAAGATGGCTACTCATCTCCTCGAAGCCCTTCTGCCAGGTTCACATATTTCAAAAGGTGCCAGTGTGACCACTTGCTGGGGAGGCTGATGAATCACAGAAGGCCATTGGATGGCTCTCGTTAATTATATGGAAATAGATCTTAAGTGGTGATAATTGGTTATGCGCTACGCTAGGTCGTGATCCCGATTTTGCCGACAGAGCAAGCCGGTTGCATTGCAAACTGTTTGGCGCCTGGCGCGGTTCTCATTTTCAGCCTCTCCCGCTATTCACCGGCCTCGTTTTGCTCGAGCGAGAGCGCAACGTGGCCTGAGGATTGCGCCCTATGTTCTCCCGCCTGTGCTGAATTTAATGTGATTTGTGTCCTCACAATCCTTTGTCATACAAATTTATACATGGTGAGGATTGTGAGGAATTCTCTAGGGAATCCCGTTATTGGGTCATCATGTTGATGGGCAGTTCGATAGCGAGCTCCCAAGGCTGGTCACCATTCATGTTTGAGTGATTTTGAAATGGTCAGCTGGAAATGGACAGCACTTAATTCTGTTTGAAGTGGTTGATGTTTATAAACATTGCGGTTAGAGCATTTCAGAGTTATTCAACCGTAAAAGGAGATGAATGGTGCAAAGATGAGAGCTGTGTGTGTGTGTGGAAGCTGTCAATCACAGCCTAGATCTGAGGGGCTTTAAACACAGCTGATCTTCTCTTTCCAGGAATTGACATATGGTGCTTCCTGCTTCTGAATCAGCAGGCGTATTGCCCAGGTGAGTGTCACAACAGTAATATTTTTCACAGGCTCAGTCTGGACTGCTCTCTATTTTCCAGACAGGGGTCTCTCTTCTGGGGGGCCCCCAGGCAAAGGTCTTCTGAGGGGCTTCGTACCAGGGGTCTCTTTTCTGGTGCGCTTCCTGCCAGGCATCTTTTTTTGGGGGGTTTCTTTATTGAAGGGCTCTCTGGGGGCGTCTCCTTATTGAGTGGGTCTCGAGGGGGGTCTCTTTATTTAGAGGATGTTTGCGGGGAGGTCTCTTTATTTAGGGGGTCTCGTGGGAGACTCTTTATTTCGATGGTCTTGGTGGGTGGTGGAGGGTATGGTGGGAGGTTCTGGTGGGGGTGGGGTGGGAAAGTCTTGCATTGTGGGTGGGACGGCGGCTCTCGGATGGACTTTGGGGGCAACTCCCTTAAGGAGTTACCCCCTTGGCCCACAGCGGGGTGCATCAAGGTACACGCTTGTCCATACCTGTAATAATTCTTGCCCACATGACTCCTGGCCTAGAGGACTGGAGAATCACATGGCTCTGGAGAATATGGTGCCCCACCGCTAAGTGGCTGCAAATGGGCCTTAATGATCCATTACCATCCTCCAGCTGATATGCAGATGTGAACCACAATCCCACCACCAGCGGGGGACCGGACGATCGGACACAGATCGTTTTCTCCCCGATGGTGGATTCTCCATCTCACCGGGAACTCCGCTACCGGTGGCGCGAGGCGGGGAATTCTGCTTTTCCCTATTTGTCCTCCCAAAGTGCATCACTTCACCAGACGGGATCCTCCCGAGTGACGAGTTTGCAGATGGGAGTGTGTGGGAGGCATTTAATCAGGCGGGAGGAAACCAGGTGGAGATATTGTCGCCTTTCTGCCTCCACCCGATTTAGTCTAGGGTGCAAGGCCTTGAGGACAGTCTTCCATCCAGACACTAATCGAGTCCCTCAAGTGGGCAATTAACGTGGAAAGCCTGGAAAGCTCCTGTTGGAGTCCACCATTCAAAGGCACTCAGTGCCTGATTGAGAGACCTGATATCGGGAAGGGTGGAACTGTGAAAGCCATCACATTCCCTTACCTCTGAACTCCTCACCAATAACTCTTTGTTAGGTTTGTTTTATAAAAAAGGCAAATATAATTGGTGAGGAAAGACTGGAACCAAAACCCAAGGTAGATTTGGGGGGAAAAAATCAGGAAAAATCCATGTTGTAGAATTTCTGCAGATTCATCTGGTGGATAGATGGCAGAAGATTGGGACCAATTGAACATTACTAAACTTCAAGGTAACAAGCAAAGGGTGTAAAAAGATATATCGGGCGGGATTTAGCGGGCTCGTTACCCATGTGCACAAATCCCGTCATGGCTTCAAAGTCTCACGAGACATCCATAACGGGATTTGTGACGGCAAGATCTCGATTTGTGATCTTCCCCACCGCCCGCTGGTGACACAATGATTTGCATGAATTTAATCAATTTATTGATTATTAAACGACTTTACGCTGTAGCATACGACCCTGTGGAATGTTCCTCCCGCGGCGCCGTGACATCACGCCAGACGGAGCGAGTCACTACTGGTTTTTGAAAATGAGTTGAGGTTGAGGGTCGAAGCTGGGCATTGCCCCCTCACACCCTGGCACTGACGCAGGGGGGAATTGAAGTGGGCACAGCCAGGGGAACTGCCAGGAGGCACTGCCAGGGAGGTAACCCTCCTCCATGATATGGATGAGTTATGCTCACTGTCCTCAAACTGAGCTTCGCATTAAAGCACAAGAGTAAATATTGTTTCTTATCCTTCAGATTTGGGAAGAAATCAGTTTTTAATAATTTACCATCAAGAAAATAAGGCCGGGGCAGCAGCATAGCGCAGTGAGTTAGCCCTGCTGCCTCACGGCGCTGAGGTGCCAGGTTCGATCCCGGCTCTGGGTCACTGTCCGTGAGGAGTTTGCACATTCTCCCGTGTACGTGTGGTTACGCCCCCACAACCCAAAGATGTGCAGGATAGGTGGATTGGCCACGCTAAATTGGCCTTTAATTGGAAAAAATGAATTGGGTACTCAATATTTTTTTTAAAAGAAAAATAAGGCTGGAGATTTCATAGAATCAAAGAATGATCAACCCAGAAGGAGGCCATTTTGGCCAGTGAATCTGTTCCAGTTCTTATAGAACTATCCAATTAATCTCATTCCCTTACTCTGTCCCCTAACCATGCAATTTTTTTTTCCCTTCAGTATTTACCTGATGTTATTTTGAAATCTGTATCCATCACCTTTTCAGGCAATGCATTTCACATTGTGCAAGCCCGTTGTCGCAGGTATACAAATAGACATTTGTCAGTACAGAACATGAGCATTGCTGAAAAAAGGGAGACATTTTATCGAAGCTTGTCATCTTGCACTCATTGGGGTACCAATGTAAGGGAAAGCAACAAATTTATAATGTATGAGAAGAGTGCTGATTGGCTGGCAATTGGCAAGAATTAATGAGAGTCCACTTGTCAACCAATCAGAACTTTTTTCTCAAACAGTATAAATTTGTTGTTTTCTTTTACATTCTCTTACTCTTACAAATTGTCCTGATGAGTGCAAGGTGAAAAGCTTTGACAAAATGTCCATTTTTTCAGCAATATTCGTTGTGTTCAAATATAGTTTCCTCATATCACCTCTGGTTCTTCCACCAATCACCTGAAACCTATGCCTTCTGGTTCCAGTGGAAACATTTGTCCTTTGTTTACTCTCTCGAAGCCATTCATAACTTTGAACACCTGTCAGGTCCATCCTGAACCTTCTCTGTTCTAAAGAGATCTGTAGAAGCTGGTCGAAACTGATTTCAATTGTGCCAAACTATCAGGTACTTTACCCCAGGATAATTTGCTCTCTTTGCGCCTACTCCCCACCCCAAGCTCTGGCTCTAGTCTGTCGGGCGACACCTGGCCGGTATGCTTTGATTCAGTGTGACCATATGGCTGAGGAATTATGGTTTGGTATCTGTGGCCAACCACTGGACAACCAGTGGCCTATCATGGGAATGGAGTGCGTTTTACCAGTGGTTTTATTTGTCCTTTAACTATTCTTTTCAGCCACGCTAATTGTTTATTAACTGGCTTTTAACGGGGCAGCACGGTGGCGCAGCGGTTAGCATTGCTGCCTCACGGCGCCGAGGTCCCAGGTTCCATCCTGGCTCTGGGTCACTGTCCGTGTGGGGTTTGCACATTCTCCCCGTGTGTGCGTGGGTTTCACCCCCACAACCCAAAGATGTGCAAGGTAGTTGGATTGGCCACACTAAATTGCCCCTTAATTGGAAAAACATTAATTGGGTAGTCTAAATTAAAAAAAAATATTTAAACAAAAAAACTGTCTTTTGACAGGAGGTGTAATACTACTGAAATGTTCTTTACTTTTGCTGAAATTCAGAGTATGTTTGAGTAATTAATAAATAACGATTGCGCCATGGGTTCTCTTTCAGATAATGATTCCATCTTTCCTGCTCAGAATATCTATCCTGAGAGTCAATGTGATGCACTGTTAGAATAGTTTGTCTGGGATAATGATTCCAGTTACCTGATAGACCCATGCCTATGAAGCAATCATGGTCATCAGATCTCTGCAGTTTCCATCACTTATCTGATTTAGGACACTGGTATACCTGTCAGATTTAAAGTTTAAAAGCTTGGGATGCCTGCATGATGAGCTTTGGAGAAGGCAATTACTGAGCAAGACTACAGTCACAATCTGTCTTCACGTGAACTGCAGATTTAAGGCACACATCCACCTGATCCCTGAGGTGTAATGTGATTTAAACGAGGGAACATGACTTGTGGTTGACCCTATGTTCCCATAATTGTTTGGATAATGTTACATTGAGATCTATTCCTGGGACATTTACCAAAACAAAAGAAAGCTTGAGGTTCAATTATGTTCATCCAGGCCTGAATCCAAAGCTAAGCCAATTCAATCCTCTTGCAGGATATTTATTTGGACACTAAGAGACTATGGGGACGGAGCAGGAAAGTGCAGCCAAAGTAGAAGATCAGCCAGGATCTTATTCAAAGGCAGAAAAGGCCATATGGCTTACTCCAGATCCTATATCTTGTGAAATATGCCAAATTCAGTGCACTGTCCAGGGTGGTGGTGGGGTGAGGGGGGGGGGGGGGGGGGGGGGGGGCGTGGATGGGAAAGGGAGGCGAATGTGGCATTCCTTGTCGTGATGAACCACAGCCAATGGAGGAATAGGGGTTCCGGTGCTGTTCAGAAGTCTAAATTACCTGCATTTTCTGTTTAAGAATTGTGAAATGGAAGTTTTGGGGAAGGGAAGGAAAAGAGTTGGGTACTTGCTAAAGTGAGATATGCTTCCAATGAGTTTTAAAGCTGTTCCTGCAAATGTATATTCCTACAATCTGCTCATTTTCCTGAAAGGTATGAAATCATCTGAAAGCCAGGCACTTTTAATGCTGGTGTGACATGAAACAGACCACATCCAGCATTTTAAAAAAAAACTTGGCTTTTGGTCAGTGGAAGACAGTTCAAGACCATCTGCCCCATGCCCCCTGACATCTGTTCTTAGGAATGGAGTAGGTGAAGGTCAGGGTAAAGTAATATCAACTGGCATGGGCAGACCACGGCCTCAGCGTTGTGACTCCCTGAGGCCACTGCTTGTGGTCCACTCTGCAGCAGACCCACAGCAGGACAAGCACACGACCTCAGTCAAAGTTCAACACTCTGGCAAAAAGGACTGAGATGCAAAGTATGACCCGCAGAAAAGTTCAGCCCATTTTGAAAGAAGCAAGGAGTAACGTTACTTTTAGAAGGATTGCTACTTGGTAAATGGAGCACCTGCTAAGCTTTGAGTGCATAAGGCTCTTAAAGATTTTTTTAACTGACTTGCTGGGTGTATGGATAAAGCTGATATTATTATGTATTTCACGGATGAACTATTCCCCTTTTAAGTGCAGGTTTTGTGTTTCAGGTCAAAAGTTTAGTCTGGAAGTCATTTGTCAAAAGAAGTGTCATATGATTTGGTTTTGTTTTATAATTCATGTTCAGTGCAAAATAATGCTCGAAGTTGTAACTCTGGGAATTATATTGGAATATTTGATTGGATAGATCTACATCTGACTATCTTGGCGACTAAACAACACCAAATATTAGTATGATGGTTCTGTTACCCATGTTTGACTGAGTCTGCCTATTTTAGTTGTGTCACAGGAACTGTGTATTTCTTAATTCTTTCATGGGATGTGGGCTTCACGGGCGAGGCCAGTATTTATTGCCCATCTCTAATCGCCCTTGAGAAAGTGTTGGTGAGGTGCCTTCTTGAACTGCAGCAGTCCATGTGGTGTAGGTACACCCACACATTGCTCTTTAGGAGTTCCAGCGACAGTGAAGCAACCGCAATATATATTTCCTAGTCAGGGTGGTGAGTGACTTGGAGGGGAGTTTGCAGGTGGTGGTGTACCCACGCATCTGCTGCTTTGTCTTTCTAGTTGGTTGAGGTTGCGGGTTTGTAAGGTGTTGTCGGAGGAGCCTTGGTGGGTTACTGCAGTGCATCTTGTAGATAGCACACACTGATACCACTGAGCTTTGGTGGTGGAGAGATTGGCTGTTGAAAGTGGTGGATGGAGTTAGCTGCATTGTCCTGGATGGTGTTGAGATTTTTGAGTGTTGTTGAAGCTGCACTCATCCAGGTAAGTGGAGACTATTCCATCACACTCCTGACTTGTGCCTTGTAGATAGGTGGACAGGCTTTGGGGAGTCAGGAGGTGAGTTATTTGCTGCAGAATTCCCAGTCTCTGAGTTGCTCTTGTAGCCACAGTATTTATATGTCTGGTCCAGTTCAGTTTCTGGTCAATGGTAATCCCCAGGATGGTGATAGTGGGGGATTCAGTGATGGTAATGCAATTGAATGTCGTGGGAGATGGTTTAATTCTCTCTTGTTGGAGATAATCATTGCCTGGCACTTGTGTCGTGCAAATGTTACTTATCAGCACAATCCTCAATGTTGTCCAGGTCCTGCTGCATTTTGGCATGAATTGCTTCAGTATCAGAGGAGTTGTGAATGGTACTGAACACTGTGAAATCATCAACAAACATCCCCACTTCTGACTTCATGATGGAAGGGCGATCATTCATGAAGTAGTTGAAGATGATTGGACTTAGGATGTCACTCTAAGGAATTCCTGCAGTGTTGTCCCTTGACTGAGATGATTGACTTCCAAAAACCAGAACAATCTTCCTTTGTGCCAGGCATGACTCCAACCCAAGGAGAGTTACCCCCTGATTTCCATTGACTCCAGTTTTGAAAGGGCTCCTTGATGCCATACACAGTCAAATGTCTTCTTGATGTCAAGGGCAGTCACTCTCACCTCTCCCCTGGAGTTCAGCTCCCTTGGTTGAAGGCATATCTGGCACCACGGAAGATGGTTGTGGTTTTTGGAAGTCAATCATCTCAGTCCTGGGACATCACTGCAGGAATTCCTCAGGGTGATGTCCTACATCCAATCATCTTCAGCTACTTCATCAATAATCTTCCCTCCATCATAAGGTCAGAAGTGAGGTCAGGAGCTGAGTAGCCCTGACATAAGATTGTCCCGAGCCTCCCTTGCATGTTTCCTCTTCTCTGGTGGAAGAGGTTCTTTATCCTGTACTGCCTGCTGAGCAGCCTCCTCCACTTCCTTCTCATCAGATGAGTAGTGGCGGTCGATGTTGTCCTCTTTTCTCTGGGCCCTGTTAGATAGTGCAGAGTACAGCAGACCACTACAATATGAGAAACCCTCACTAGGGCATACTGAAGGGGTTTACTAAATTGGTCGAGGCACCTGAATCTCATCTTCAGCAGCCTAATGGCCTGTTTGGTGGTCACTCAGGTGGGTGCATGGCGGGTATTGTGCCTCTCCTCTGCTGCAGTGCGAGATTCCTCACAGCTCTTGCCCCCAAGCATTCATGCCCATGGCACCCAGGAAAAAGGAAAACTTTGGAACCTGGGATGGCCTTCGCATGTAGGTGCAGTGGCTGCTTCCCAGGAACCAGATAATCACCTGAATGATCCACTTACAATGGTCAGAGACCGGTTGTGCATTGATTGAATGACAGACCTTTCTATTAATGAACCTGACTGGCTGGTCTATATGAACCTAGATGGCCACATGCATGTAGGCCATGACACCCTGCATCTGAGGAATCCAGTGATAGCCCTAAAGTTGATGACCCTCTCTATATGCCGAGGTTGTTTCAGTAACACACATAGTCAATGGCCATCTTGAATAGGGCATTGGACCACAGACTGAGCCCACCCTGGAAAGACCTTGAGGTGTAGATGTTGACAGCTGTGACGATTGGAGGCTTTTAGGAATACTGGATTTTAAGTATTGGCCAATTTAAGGCCTAAAAGCCTGGGGTTAGATAGATAGATAGATAGAGAAATACAGCACAGAACAGGCCCTTCGGCCCACAATGTTGCGCCGAACTTTTGTCCCAGGTTAATCATAGAATTGTGGACAATTTTTCATGGCCAATCCACCCAACCTGCACATCTTTGGACTGTGGGAGGAAACCGGAGTACCTGGAGGAAACCCACGCAGTCACGGGGAGGATGTGCAGACTCCACACAGACAGCGACCCAAGTCGAAATCGAACTTGGGACCCTGGAGCTGTGAAGCAATTGTGCTATCCACAATGCTACCGTGCTGCCCTTAAGAAGTTAACCTACACTCCATTATTCTACCCTAATCCATGTACCTATCCAATAACCGCTTGAAGGTCCCTAACTTTTCTGACTCAACTGCTTCCACAGGCAGTGCATTCCATGCCCCCACTACTCTCTGGGTAAAGAACCTACCTCTGACATCCCCTCTATATCTTCCACCATTTATCTTAAATTTATGTCCCCTTGTAATGGTGTGTTCCACCCGGGGAAAAAGTCTCTGACTGTCTACTCTATCTATTCCCCTAATCATCTTATAAACCTCTATCAAGTCACCCCTCATCCTTCTCTGTTCTAATGAGAAAAGGCCTAGCACCCTCAACCTTTCCTCGTATGACCTACTCTCCATTCCAGGCAACATCCTGGTAAATCTCCTTTGCACCTTTTCCAAAGCTTCCACATCCTTCCTAAAATGAGGTGACCAGAACTGCACACAGTACTCCAAATGTGGCCTGACCAAGGTTTTGTACAGCTGCATCATCACCTCACGGCTCTTAAATTCAATCCCTCTGCTAATGAACGCTAGCACACCAAGTCCTTCACAGCTCTATCCACTTGAGTGGCAACTTTCAAAGATCTATGAACATAGACCCCAAGATCTCTCTGCTCCTCCACATTGCCAAGAACCCTACCGTTAACCCTGTATTCCACATTCATATTTGTCCTTCCAAAATGGACAACCTCACACTTGTCAGGGTTAAACTCCATCTGCCACTTCTCAGCCCAGCTCTGCATCCTATCTATGTCTCTTTGAAGCCAACAACAGCCCTCCTCACTATCCACAACTCCACCAATCTTTGTATCATCTGCAAATTTACTGACCCACCCTTCAACTCCCTCATCCAAGTCATTAATGAAAATCACAAACAGCAGAGGACCCAGAACTGATCCCTGCGGTACGCCACTGGTAACTGGGCTCCAGGCTGAATATTTGCCATCCACCACCACTCTCTGTCTTCTGTCGGTTAGCCAGTTCGTTATCCAACTGGCCAAATTTCCCACTATCCCATGCCTCCTTACTTTCTGCATAAGCCTACCATGGGGAACCTTATCAAATGCCTTACTAAAATCCATGTACACTACATCCACTGCTTTACCTTCATCCACATGCTTGATCACCTCCTCAAAGAAGTCAATAAGACTTGTAAGGCAAGACCTACCCCTCAAGTGTCTTTCCAGATGCTCAGAAATCCTATCCCTCAATACCCTTTCCATTACTTTGCCTACCACCGAAGTAAGACTAACTGGCCTGTAATTCCCAGAGTTATCCCTATTCCCTTTTTTGAACAGGGGCACGACATTCGCCACTCTCCAATCCTCTGGTACCACCCCTGTTGACAGCGAGGACAATTTCTTGCTTCCCATAGAATCCTTGGATATATCCCGTCAGGCCCGGGGGACTTGTCTATCCTCAAGTTTTTCAAAATGCCCAACACATCTTCCTTCCTAACAAGTATCTCCTCGAGCTTACCAGTCTGTTTCACACTGTCCTCTCCAACAATATGGTCCCTCTCGTTTGTAAATACTGAAGAAAAATACTTGTTCAAGACCTCTCCAATCTCTTCAGACTCAATACACAATCTCCCGCTACTGTCCTTGATCAGACCTACCCTCGCTCTAGTCATTCTCGTATTTCTCCATTACGTGTAAAAGGCCTTGGGGTTTTCCTTGATCCTACCCGCCAAAGATTTTTCATGCCCTCTCTTAGCTCTCCTAATCCCTTTCTTCAGTTCCCTCCTGGCTATCTTGTATCCCTCCAGCGCCCTGTCTGAACCTTGTTTCCTCAGCCTTACACAAGTCTCCTTCTTCCTCTTAACAAGACATTCAACCTCTCTTGTCAACCATGGTTCCCTCACTCGACCATCTCTTCCCTGCCTGACAGGGACATACATATCAAAGACACACAGTACCTGTTCCTTGAACAAGTTCCACATTTCACTTGTGTCCTTCCCTGACAGCCTATGTTCCCAACTTCCGCACTTCAATTCTTGTCTGACAGCATTGTATTTACCCTTTCCCCAATTATAAACCTTGCCCTGTTGCACGCACCTATCCCTCCATAACTAAAGTGAAAGTCACAGAATTGTGGTCACTACCTCCAAAATGCCCCCCCACTAATAAATCTATCACCTGCCCTGGTTCATTGTAGTGTGTTTGACTGCAGTGGCCATGTTTAAAGAAAAAAATCCTCTTTTGCAGGGCCTGGGAGCTTTTGGGAGCCAGAAGGTGAAATTGACCAGGAGGCATGTGTTTTCGGTCTGGGCTAATGCACTGTGGTTTGACTGGGGAAGTCCCTGGAGAGTTCATTTGTTTTTCAGCTTGTGGAGATGATGTCATTGCTAGCTAGAGCTGAGCGACTCAGAGAGACACATTTTGAGAAAGCTTTGGTGAAGGGTTGAAGTCTGAGCTGGCAATCCTTGTTTTGACCACAAGTAAAGGCAGTTTTCTCTCCCAGTAGGATAGGTTAAAAAAAAAGTACAGAGTCTGAAGGAGTTCTAACAGGAACCAAACATCTGTTCTGTGAAGCAAGTATTACTCTATACCATGCTGATTTTAAGATGGATTGAGAGCTCTATGTTTCTTTTCTGGTTGTTTAATGGGAAATTGAGTAGCCGTGTTCAAGGGTCTAATATTGTATTCAAAATAAAGTTTTATTTTAAAATACCAATTCCCAATTTTTTCATTCACTCACGGAGCGAATCATCTTTTTGCAGTCTTACAAAATAAGCTTCGGTCCAGTATCCTAGAATTGTTGGGGTTTGGCCTGGGATCGTAATACAGCTTCCATGATTTTCAAAATCACTGACATTGGGTGTCCACCAAGCCCCATGGGTATCAGCCCCTTCTGGACAGCCTCAGTCTGTGTTGCCATTGCCATTCAGGCCTCTGTTGATAGTTTAGCCATGTACCCTGGGCATGGGCCCTACTTCATGCAGGTGGCTGGTGTCATGCCCCACTGTGTGTTTCTCTGGCAGTCCCACCTGGATGCTGGCACTCTGACTCTTCCTGCCGTTCCTGCTCTGGCCCCAACACGACCTGGAACTCCCTGCATCTGTGATGTTCCTGCTCCTTGAGGGGCTGGGGAAAGGGGCGCTAATGACCGGGTGGGTCAGTCATGTGCCAAGTGGTCTTCTCCTTCTCCGGGGCATTCTTTACAATCCACCAACCACTTCCCCTCCTCCTTTAGGGCAGCACGGTAGCATAGTGGTCAGCACAGTTGCTTCACAGCTCTAGAGTCCCAGTTCGATTCCTGGCTTGGGTCACTGTCTGAGCGGAGTCTGCACGTTCTCCCCGTGTCTGCGTGGGTTTCCTCTGGGTGCTCCGGTTTCCTCCCACAGTCCAAAGATGTGCAGGTTAGGTGGATTGGCCATGCTAAATTGCCCTTAGTGTTCAAAAAAGGTTGGGTCAGGTTACGGGGAGGGTGGAGGTGTGGGCTTGGGTAGGGTGATCTTTCCAAGGGCTGGTGCAGACTTGATGGGCCAAATGGCCTCCTTCTGCACTATAAATGCTTTGAAAACCTCCTCTAACAAACCTCCCCTGGCCAACCCCTTGAGAGCAAGTACCAGTGACACTTTATCCCTTGCAGCCTTCCACTCCTCTGATGCTGCTGCTTTCACATGCCCCTTCCATTGGTACTGACACCTTCGCCCCCGTCCTGCTGTCGACGAGCATAACCTCATTCCCAACCCTCCCTTCCACCATACGTGGGCTGGCTGGCAGGAGCAGCACTGAAGCCTCGTCTCATTGCTGTCTCCGTGAATCAAGCAGGACTCTAAAGCCCACCGATTCCCTCGTGCTGTTCATAAAATGTTTAACACAGTGTAAAATTCCAGTTTATTCTGTGTTAATTGAGTCCCGCTGCATCGTCGTGAGAGGTCCACCCTCCACCATTCCAGCGAATGGACAATCCGGAAGTGACGTCACAACCGCAGACATCCGGTTCAACGTGTTCTGATCGTGGATGCGCTTTAAAGCCCCCGACAGCCAGTGACCCAGTCAATTTCTGGATGATGGACTGAATCCCTCCTTCTGTTGTTTTGTGCTATACTATGATTCTATTCTACAAAACATTGCTGAAGGTTCAATTTAGGTGGAGGCAGGTGGAACTGGAATGCTACTTTTGACTCTACAATAATATTCCTTCTGCAGGGGACACCCAAGTGGCAGATGCAGCATGCTGGCTTCATTCAAATGAAGCCCAAATATAATTTGGCTCAGGTTGAACGGCAGCAGGGTAGCATGGTGGTTAGCATAAATGCTTCACAGCTCCAGGGTCCCAGGTTCGATTCCCGGCTGGGTCACTGTCTGTGTGGAGTCTGCACGTCCTCCCCCTGTGTGCGTGGGTTTCCTCCGGGTGCTCCGGTTTCCTCCCACAGTCCAAAGATGTGCGGGTTAGGTGGATTGGCCATGCTAAATTGCCCGTAGTGTCCTAATAAAAGTAAGGTTGGGGGGAGGGGTTGTTGGGTTACGGGTATAGGGGTGGATATGTGGGTTTGAGTAGGGTGATCATGGCTCGGCACAACATTGAGGGCCGAAGGGCCTGTACTGTTCTATGTTCTATGTTCCAAGCCGGCATGGGTCGACACACCAAATGTATCTACTTGCCACCCATTTTGATGACAAGTCCAATTTCTCCACCCTTGTTTCATTTATTTCTAAAGTTAAGCATCATTCATAAAGCAGGAACTATTTATGTTTTTTTTTAATTACTGGGTGTCGCTCGTTTCCATTAAATTCTCATGCACGGCACAACCCTTGGTTGGATAGCTGGGAGTTCACAAAAGCTCCACCCGCTCACTCTGCTACTGGGCTGCCTTCCATCACGGATGAGATAAGTACCACTCTTGTACCGCGCCAGCAGAATTGTAGCCCCAAGTTTTGTAGTTTATGATTTAAAGAAAGAAATCAAAGATTTGCACTTTCTAACATTTCATGACAACCTAAAGTGCTTTCGCAGATACGCACGTAAATGTCAAGTTTCTAAAGCTAACTTTATAGCCAGAAATTAGGGGCCAACTCTTATATGAGTAACATTTTGGAGGGGTTGAAATCCACCCTCTCCCATCGTCTCACTATCACAGAATCAGAGATTGTTCCCACCAACTTCACCGCCAAATGCAGCGCAAAAGGAGCCAAACATTTATTCTTGAATCTTTATTTATAAATAAATAATAACCTCCAAGGAGGCAGATGTGTCCACAGAATTCATCAAATTAATCGAAAACAAAAGCCATGTATACAAATTTATTCATTTGAGTTCTTTTCATGTCCAGTTGTGATCATTAACACTGTTTTCTCTCCAACTTTGCTCGCCATTTGACCTGACTGGCATGTCAAAGTTCATGGGAGTCTCCTCATGTTTCCAATGCAGGCCAGTCTGTATCCATTCTTTTGTCGAGTTTTGATTATTAACCACAGAAATGCGACCAGCCTGTCATCAGGTTCTTTGGGTGATGCTGTGAAATCTTTGGCCGGAATACTCCAGCCGTTCGCTGGTGGCGGGATTCTGTGGTCCCGCTGGCAGGTTTCCTGGCGGTTTGGGAATTCCCACTGACAGTGGTGGGAGCAGAGAATCTCTCCGCCAGGGAACAGTGCGTTGCCGAGAAACTCGCGACTGGGAAGCAGGAGAATTCTGTCCTTTGTCTCCTGTCATATTATAAAATTGTTTCTATTCATAAGCCTTCCAAGGATGACTTTGATATCTCCAGTGTCTAACTTTCTTTCTTGTTTCAGAGTGAGGATTCAGAGAGATCCTCGAAGAACGGAAGGTCCATTCCAGTGATTTTTATTGTTGGATTTTGCAACCTCATTTCCCAGCTGCAGGCACATGCTAGGCTTTCTTCAGTTTGCTCATTTATATTTAGGCATCAGCCCAAACTGTGTAGAGAACTTCCTCCAATCTCTAACGTTCTTCTCCAATATCTTGAATTGCCCTGCTGCTGCACAATTATTTATCTGCTTTGCAATCTCAACGGCTTTCCATTTCCATGTGGGCAGCACGGTAGCATGGTGGTTAGCATAAATGCTTCACAGCTCCAGGGTCCCAGGTTCGATTCCCGGCTGGGTCACTGTCTGTGTGGAGTCTGCACGTCCTCCCCGTGTGTGCGTGGGTTTCCTCCGGGTGCTCCGGTTTCCTCCCACAGTCCAAAGATGTGCGGGTTAGGTGGATTGGCCATGCTAAATTGCCCGTAGTATCCTAAAAAAAGTAAGGTTAAGGGGGGGGGGGGGGGGGAGGGGTTTGTTGGGTTACGGGTATATGGTGGATACGTGGGTTTGAGTAGGGTGATCATTGCTCGGCACAACATCGAGGGCCGAAGGGCCTTTTCTGTGCTGTACTGTTCTATGTACTGTTCTATGTTCTATGAACTGTCCTATTGTATCTGGCATTCCTTCTTGATACCATGCTGCCAAATCACAGTGCGGGATTGGCAGGTGCAACATGCACCAGTTAGCTAATAGTCTTGACTATCACTGGCTGATGTGCGCAGACACGAGGAGCTGGAGAACTGCCTTCAGTGGAATGGTATTCTATCAATGAATAGGTTTGCACCAGGGAAAGTTTAACTGCAGCCACGAGCAAGTGCAAAAAATTTGGATCTTTTAGCCGAAAGTTGGGATTGACGTATACAAAATTCATGAAAAATTAATGACATTTGGTGAAAATTCAGGGATTAGCTTTTTCGAAATCGACCTTACATGGTCATATGTGGTATTTTTGAAGTGCAGTCACTATTGTAATGTGGAAAATGTGGCAGCCAATTTGCACACCACAAGTTCGGAAATAATACCATAGGTTATTTCGCATCCACCCAAGAGGACAAATGGGGCATCGGTTGCACCCAAAACATGGCACCTCTGACAATGCAGCAATCACTTAGTGTTGCTGTGCCAACGTGGATTATGTCCTCAAGTCCGTGGAGTGGGGACTTCCGGTGGCGTGGGCGAGCAGGGCGGCCGCAGTAAGAGGAGTTCCCGCCGGTGACCACGATTTGCGGCGATTTCGGGGACTTCCCCGAGTCTTCACTCATCCCCCGACTATCGGGGCCTTTGGGGCTGTCACGGGCAGCTAGCGGGGCCAGTTTAAAAACCAACGAAGAACCACGTGCGCAGTGTCGGGCGGCGGGGGCTGAGGCACTGGGCCCAGCGCTGCGTGGAGTTCGGAGCAGCGGGGCCGGAGCTACAAGGAGGCCTAGGCGGCAGGCCCGGGACCAGGGCACGATGTAGGTGGGGTGTCCCACATTGGATGGCTCCCACCTAGGATGAAGAAAGAAGGCTGAAGTCCGACTGTCCACCAGGAAGGTGGTGCGCCAACTGAGACGAGCAAGGGGTGCAGTTTATGAACATGGAGGGAGGTAGCAGCAAGGGAAATTCTTCAGGTGAGGGATAGGGCAGGGAAGTTGGTGGTGGTGCCGGAGCTGATTAACAAGTTTTTTGAGGAGTTTTATGAGAGATTGTACAGGTCAGAGCCACCCGGGGGAGACCGTGATATGCAGGAATTTCTAGATGGGTTGAAGTACCCAAGGCTGGGGGAGGGGGACAGGGCTACGTTAGAAGGAGCAATAGTGGAGCAGGAGATAAAGGATGCGATTGGGAGGATGCAGTCGGGGAAGGTGGCAGGGAAGGATGGGTTTCCGATGGAATATTCTAAAAAATTCAAGGATAAGTTGGCATCCCTGATGGTGGGGATGTTTCAAGAGGTGGTTGGGAAGGGGTCACTGTTGCTAAAAAAAGATAAGGGGCGGGATTCTCCGACCCCCCGCCAGGTCGGAGAATCACTCGGGGCCGGCGTCAATCCCGCCCCCGCCCTGTCCCGAATTCTCCGCCCCCCCGAGATTCGGTGGGGGCGGGAATCGCGCCGCGCCGGTCGGCGGGCCCCCCGCAGCGATTCTCCGGCCCACAATGGGCCGAAGTCCCGCCACTGACTAGCCTTTCCCGCCGGCGTGGATTAAACCACCTCTCTTAACGGCAGGATTGGCGGCACGTGCGGGCGCCGGGGTCTTGGGGGGGGGGGTGCGGGGTGATCTGACCCCGGGGGGTGCCCCCATGGTGGCCTGGCTCACGATCAGGGCCCACCGATCGGCCGGCGGGCCAGTGCCGTGGGCGGCACTCTTTTCCTTCCGCATTCGCCATGGTCTTCACCATGGCGGAGGCGGAAGAGACCCCATCCCCTGCGCATGCGCCAGTATGACGTCAGCAGCCGATGAAGCTCCGGCGCATGCGCGGACTTACAGCGGCCGGCGAAGTCCTTTCGGCCCCGGCTGGCGTGGCGCCAAAGGCCGTTCACGCCAGCTGGCGGAGTGGGAACCACTCCAGCGCGGGCTTAGCCCCTCAATGTGAGGGCTTGGACCCTAAACTTGCGGACACCTCCGCACCTTTGGGGAGGCCCGACGCCGGAGTGGATCACGCCACTCCAACACGCCGGGACCCCCCGTCCCGCCGGGTAGGGGAAATTCCCAACCAAGGATCCGACGGAGTTGGTTCGTAGAGGCCCATATCACTTCTGAATGTGGACGCAATAGTATTGCAGAAGGTACTGGTGGGTAGGCTGGAGGAGTGCCTCCCGAAGGTGATAGATGAAGATCAGACGGGATTCGTGAGAGGGAGGCAGCTGTTTTCGAACATTAGGAGTGTTTTGAACGTTGTTATGGCACCGACGGAGGGGAAGGAAACAGAGGTGGTTGTGGCATTGGACGCCGAGAAGGCGTTTGACCAGGTATAATGGGGGTACTGGATGGCAGTGCTGGAGCGGTTTGGGATTGGACCAAGATTTGTGAACTGGGTAAAGCTACTATATAAGGAGCTGAGGGCGAGTGCCCGCACAAACAACATCAGCTCGAGATACTTTTCTGTCCACCGTGGGACGAGGCAGGGTTGTCCTATGTCCCTCCTGCTGTTTACACTTGCGATTGAGTCATTGGCCATCGCATTAAGGTGTTCGGGAGCATGGAAAAGAATAGTGCCGGGGGGGGGGAGGGGGGGGGGGGGGGGGGGGGGGGGGGAGATAGAGCATAGGGTGTCCTTATATGCGGAAGACTTGCTGCTGTATGTGTCGGAACCGAGTGGGTCGATAGGGGGAATATTGGAACTACTGTGAGTATTTGGGCCGTTCTCGGGGTACAAGCTGAACCTGGACAAGAGTGAGTATTTTGTGGTGTCTCGGCTGGGAGTGGGGGCAGGGTTTGGGGGGGGGGCTGCCATTCCGTAGGGCAGGGACTCACTTTAGGTCTCTGGGGGTGCAGGTTGCCCGGGAGTGGGGGAGGCTTCGCAGGTACAACATCACGAGTTTGGTGGGGAGAGTGAAAGCCGATCTGGCAAGGTGGGTCTCCCTCTGTCACTGGCGGGTCGGGTACAGGCAGTTAAAATGAATGTGTTGCTGCGATTTCTGTTTACTTTTGAATGCCTACCGATTTCCGGATCCCGCCACAATGTAGCGAGACACCATCAATCACCAATTAAGGTCAATCTCCATCCTATTTTTGAATGACTACCGATTTTCCTGCCAAAGGCTTTTCTCAGAGAGATTGAGGGAAGGATTACCTCATTCATATGGGGAGGGAAGGTGGCCAGAGTGAGAAAGGTGCTGCTACAGAGGGGAAAGCTGGCAGGGGGTTTGGGCATCCTGAACCTGATGTACTGCTACTGGGCGGCAAATGTGGAGAAGGTGCGGAGCTGGGTCAGAGGGTTTGATTCCCAGTGGGTCAGGATGGAGGAGAGTTTGTGCAGGGGTTTGGGATTGAAAGCACTAACAACAGCACCGATCCCGATAGCTCCGGGGAAATACTCAGGGCGTCCGGTAATAACAGCTTCATTGAGAATTTGGAGGCAGTTTCGCCAACACTTCGGGTTGGGGGCAGGGTCAAGGGAAATGCCGATTCCGGCGGGGGGGGGGGGGGGGGGGGGGGGGGGGGGGGGGAATCACTTTCATATGTTTTGGTGCTGTCCAAAGCTAGAGGAGTATTGGGAGGACGTTTTTAGGGTAATTTCCAAGGTGGTGCACGTGAAACTGGACCCGGGTCCCCGGGAGGCCATATTCGGGGTGGCGGACAAGCCAGGGTTGGAAACGGGTGCGGAGACAGATATAGCCTTCACCTCGTTGATCATCCGAAGGCAGATCCTGATGGGATGGAGAGCAGCCTCTCCACCCTGTGCCCTGGCGTGGCGGGGGAACCTGTTGGAATACTTGACCCTTGAGAAGGTTAAGTTTGAACTGAGGGGAAGCTCGAAGGGGTTCTACAATTCATGGGTACTATTTATTATGCACTTTCAAGAACTGGATAACATCGAACATTAGTTGGGGGGGGCGTGGGTGTGAGGGTTGGGGGGAGGGGGGCTGTGTATTTTAAGGATGAGAATGGGTAATCCCTGATTCCTTTTTGTCATTTGTTTGTGTGAACATGCGGGCTTGGTGGGAGGATGGGATCATTGTTATTGACATGGGGATTGACATATCTGTTGCTGATTATTGTTTATTGTTGGTGGGTGTAAATTCGGGAGAAAATGTGAAAAAGGAGGAGAATAAAAATATATTTTTTTAAAAGTCTGGAGTGGGACTCGAACACGCAACCTTTCAGCTTGGAGGTGAGAATTCCATCTCCGCACTATGGCTGGCACTAGATTTAGTGCTGCATGTGGCTGGAATTATCTCAGAGGTGCCTATCTCCTACTATCCTAACTGAGGTAATGTATGAAGAAGATACCTTTATACAGCACCTGAGCATATCCTCAGGATATCCCATTACTTTACAACTACTTTTGAAGTGCATACACTATTATATGAAAATGCATATTGCCAGGCTAAGCAAATGAAAGTAAAAATGCAAGGCTATAACTCAAATCCTGCAATGCTGGTGGCTCCCACTGGCCCATCAACCAGCCTGATGATTGCCTGATATATATACTTCTCTGTCATACCAACCAAGTGCAAATTCACAGGTCTCTCTAATTGGGCAGTGTGATCACAGTCTCCTGATATAACAATAAGAGTCACTATACAAAAAAAACCAACTGATTCTTTCTCTGCCACACAGCATAGTTTGCCTCCCCTCTTGGGACACGTACAAGTGATCAAGGTTTAGAGACAGGAAAGACAGCTTTCTGTTACATTCCAATTTGATGAAACTGGATCTCTAGGTGGAAAACAAATGTGAAACGTTAAAAGTTTTGCTTTGAATTACAATCCAAGTGAATATAACGTTTCTGACCATTAAATTGACCCTGGGAAGGAGGCAGCTCAATGAGGTGTAAAGGTCTGAAGTGAAATTAATTTGAGGTCCAAAATCTAGTTGTTGTAAACTGTAGAAGATAATTGGTGTTAATTGGCACCTTACTGAGAGGCCACAAGGAGTGCTGGGATAGGAAATGCACAAAATAATTAATCTGGTGCATGGGATACCTTCTGAAAACTGGAACTCTGATCCAGAATAGAGGAAGCTGACCTGTACATCACCAAACCTGACTTGGAAGTATTTTAAGGTGACGTTAATGCTGGTCGATAAGTCCTTACTTGGGACTACGTATTCTGATCTGCACTGCTGCATTCAGCAGAGATGCTTCTTTTACATGCTGATTCTCAGCAGGCCGCCGCCATGCGTGAGTAACATTTGTTTACTGAAGTTTGCATATGAACAAATGTTGATGCTGCAGGCATTCTGACATTAGACTGTCAGGCGTGATGAGGTAGAGGTAATCAGAATAACTTACAACTTTACCTGCTACTTTTCCATATGGCAATGTATGCACTGGCAAATTATGTTATTCAGAATAAACTGCCAATTAAAACTGCAATGTACAAAGGGATGATGAATGGAATTGATAACATTGATCGAGGTGAACTGTTTATTACCACAAGGATACAAATAATAGTGGATTATACGTTAAATATGAGGAAAAGGGAAAGAAACTAGATCTTTCTTATCCGAAGGTTGACAAGTTGCAGAGCAAGTACATTGGGAAGGATCATTAAAAGTACACAGAACAAACAAATTCAAGAGATAATTGGATGCATTCTTGGAGAAAGATAGATTGAGGGACGTGATAGAAAGACGCATGTGTGAAATTGGTCTCTATATAACAGCGATAAACTTGTTCAGCATTATGGTATTCCCTGTTCTTAACAATCCAAAGTTTTAATATTATCTCTGTGAAGAAATCTGATAGTGTGCTTCACAAACAATATATGCTCTAATGGAAATGTAGCTTCATAGATTAGGAATTTATCAAACAAGAAACAAAGAGCTCGGGTTAATGGCCTTGGTCCAAGTTGAAGACTGGTTAAGTCATATCTCCAAATGTTAATGTTTGATCCACTTGTGTTTGTGTAAAGTTTGCAAATTACACAAATGTATAGGTTTGGCAGACAGTGAAGAAGGCTTGAAAGGCTCCAGAAAGACATGGGGTTGGATTTTCCAGTCCCACACACAGGGACCAGAAAACCCCAGCTATAATCAGGTCAACCTAATGGTCAGGCAAGTGACCAATGCAATTTAAAATGGATAGTTATGGCGCAGTACATAGTATGAGAAAAGAATGAATGAAAGTTAACAATTAATGGAAGTAGACAAAGCACTGGATGAACAGAATGACTTAGGATTCGTTACACAATTTTCTGAAAATGAGGGGGCAGGCAACTAAAGTTTTAAAAAAAACGTTGAGGCTTTATAAAAGTGGATAAAATAAGGATTTTTAAAAATAGACAAAGCTAGCCACAGCTAGAGTACTTCATCCAGTTTTGGGTGCCAAGTGTAGAATAATCAGGATATTGTGAGGATGAAAAATTGTAATTATGGGAATAAAGTAGAGTACTTCAACTGGAACAGTGAAGGCTAAGAAGAGATTTAATAGAGAGTTTTGACATTAGGAAGAATAGACTGAAACGGGAAAAATTATTTCCTTATCAGTGATGAGAATCATCAATTTAAAATTATTATTACATAAGAACATAAGAACATAAGAACTAGGAGCAGGAGTAGGCCATCTGGCCCCTCGAGCCTGCTCCGCCATTAAATTAGATCATGGCTGATCTTTTGTGGACTCAGCTCCACTTTCCGGCCCGAACACCATAACCCTTAATCCCTTTATTCTTCAAAAAACTATCTATCTTTACCTTAAAAACATGTAATGAAGGAGCCTCAACTGCTTCACTGGGCAAGGAATTCCATAGATTCACAACCCTTTGGGTGAAGAAGTTCCTCCTAAACTCAGTCCTAAATCTACTTCCCCTTATTTTGAGGCTATGCCCCCTAGTTCTGCTGTCACCCGCCAGTGGAAACAACCTGCCCGCATCTATCCTATCTATTCCCTTCATAATTTTAAATGTTTCTATAAGATCCCCCCTCATCCTTCTAAATTCCAACGAGTACAGTCCCAGTCTACTCAACCTCTCCTCATAATCCAACCCCTTCAGCTCTGGGATTAACCTAGTGAATCTCCTCTGCACACCCTCCAGCGCCAGTACGTCCTTTCTCAAGTAAGGAGACCAAAACTGAACACAATACTCCAGGTGTGGCCGCACTAACACCTTATACAATTGCAACATAACCTCCCTAGTCTTAAACTCCATCCCTCTAGCAATGAAGGACAAAATTCCATTTGCCTTCTTAATCACCTGTTGCACTTGTAAACCAACATTCTGTGACTCATGCACTAGCACACCCAAGTCTCTCTGAACAGCGGCATGCTTTAATATTTTATCGTTTAAATAATAATCCCGTTTGCTGTTATTCCTACCAAAATGGATAACCTCACATTTGTCAACATTGTATTCCATCTGCCAGACCCTAGCCCATTCACTTAACCTATCCAAATCCCTCTGCAGACTTCCAGTATCCTCTGCACTTTTCGCTTTACCACTCATCTTAGTGTCATCTGCAAACTTGGACACATTGCCCTTGGTCCCCAACTCCAAATCATCTATGTAAATTTTGAACAATTGTGGGCCCAACACGGATCCCTGAGGGACACCACTAGCTACTGATTGCCAACCAGAGAAACACCCATTTATCCCAACTCTTTGCTTTCTATTAATTAACCAATCCTCTATCCATGCTACTACTTTACCCTTAATGCCATGCATCTTTATCTTATGCAGCAACCTTTTGTGTGGCACCTTGTCAAAGGCTTTCTGGAAATCCAGTAATACCACATCCATTGGCTCCCCGTTATCTACTGCACTGGTAATGTCCTCAAAAAATTCCACTAAATTAGTTAGGCATGACCTGCCCTTTACGAACCCATGCTGCGTCTGTCCAATGGGACAATTTCTATCCAGATGCCTCGCAATTTCTTCCTTGATGATAGATTCCAGCATCTTCCCTACTACCGAAGTTAAACTCACTGGCCTATAATTTCCTGCTTTCTGCCTACCTCCTTTTTTAAACAGTGGCGTCACGTTTGCTAATTTCCACCCCAGAGTCTAGTGAATTTCGGTAAATTATCACTAGTGCATCTGCAATTTCCCTAGCCATCTCTTTTAGCACTCTGGGATGCATTCCATCAGGGCCAGGAGACTTGTCTACCTTTAGCCCCATTAGCTTGCCCATCACTCCCTCCTTAGTGATAACAATCCTCTCAAGGTCCTCACCTGTCATAGCCTCATTTCTATCAGTCGCTGGCATGTTATTTGTGTCTTCCACTTTGAAGACCGACCCAAAAAACCTGTTCAGTTCCTCAGCCATTTCCTCATTTCCCATTATTAAAACTCCCTTCTCATCCTCTAAAGGACCAATATTTACCTTAGCCACTCTTTTTTGTCTTATATATTTGTAAAAACTTTTACTGTCTGTTTTTATATTCTGAGCAAGTTTACTCTCATACTCTATCTTACTCTTCTTTATAGCTTTTTTAGTAGCTTTCTGTTGCCCCCTAAAGATTTCCCAGTCCTCTAATCTCCCAGCAATCTTTGCCACTTTATATGCTTTTTCCTTCAATTTGATACTCTCCCTTATTTCCTTAGATATCCACGGTCGATTTTCCCTCTTTCTTCTGTCCTTCCTTTTTGTTGGTATAAACCTTTGCTGAGCACTGTGAAAAATCGCTTGGAAGGTTCTCCACTGTTCCTCAACTGTTCCACCATAAAGTCTTAGCTCCCAGTCTACCGTAGCTAGTTCTTCTCTCATCCCCTTGTAATCTCCTTTGTTTAAACACAAAACACTAGTATTTGATTTTACTTTCTCACCCTCCATCTGTATTTTAAATTCCACCATATTGTGATCGCTCCTTCCGAGAGGATCCCTAACTATGAGATCATGAATCAATCCTGTCTCATTACACAGGGCAAGATCTAGGACCGCTTGTTCCCTCGTAGGTTCCATTACATATTGTTCTAGGAAGCTATCGCGGATACATTCTATAAACTCCTCCTCAAGGTTGCCTTGACCGACCTGGTTAAACCAATCGACATGTAGATTAAAATCCCCCATGATAACTGCTGTACCATTTCTACATGCATCAGTTATTTCTTTGTTTATTGCCTGCCCCACCATATTGTTACTATTTGGTGGCCGATAGACTACTCCTATCAGTGACTTTTTCGCCTTACTATTCCTGATTTCCACCCAAATGGATTCAACCTTATCCTCCATAGCACCGATGTCATCCCTTACTATTGCCCGGATGTCATCCTTAAATAACAGAGCAACACCACCTCCCTTACCATCCACTCTGTCCTTCCGAATAGTTTGATACCCTCGGATATTTAACTCCCAGTCGTGACCATCCTTTAACCATGTTTCAGTAATGGCCACTAAATCATAGTCATTTACGATGATTTGTGCCATCAATTCATTTACCTTATTCCGAATACTACGAGCATTCAGGTAAAGTACACTTATGTTGGTTTTTTAACCTCTGTTTTGAATCTTAACATCTCCAGTTTTATTCCTTTTGTTATTACTGGGCCTATTCACTGAGCTCCCCTCAGTCACTGTGCCTTGTACTGTCGCCCTTTTAAATTTTTGACTATGTCTTCTCTGCCTTGCACTTTTCCCCTTACTTCCTTTTGCTTCTGTCCCTGTTTTACTACCTTCCAACTTCCTGCATCGGTTCCCATCCCCCTGCCACCAGGGGATACCGGAGCTCCCAGAGGAAACCCCCGCAGACACGGGGAGAACGTGCAAACTCCACACAGACAGTCACCCAAGGCTGGAATTGAACCGAGGTCCCTGGAGCTGTGAGGCAGCGAGCTTGAGCTTGAGCTACGAGCTTGAGAAAGTAAATATTCCTTCACATAGTTGCTTAATTAAATTGTTGAATGCTTCATTACCAGGAGCAGTGAGAGAGAAACCAATGCAGCTGAAGTAAAATTAGAATAACTATTTGAATCAGAGGAAGATGTGTAGCAAACAGCTCGTAAACTCATGTTGGACTGAATGGCCTTTTGCTGCAAACGTCAGTCTATGTGGAAGGCTCTAAGATCTCCCAATTCAAGCATAGTCAAAAATCACCAACATCTCTGGAAACATTGACATATTCATTGCCCGAAGTTATAATTAAACTCACCAGGATATTTAATGTTTTAGCTTCACAAATTAATTGGATCCTCTGAGGATGAACATCTTACTGGTACAGAGAAATTAGTGCCATCAGTTGAGCGAGATTTCCTGAGTAGCAGTCAGCTGAGCTACAGAATATGTATTCAGGAACGGATATGGGAACTCTTCATGTAAGAATACCATTGGAGTAACACGATAGTCATCAGCCATTAATTAGTGCACATACACAAGATCAAAGATTGGAGGACATTGAATCATCATGATTAATTTGAATTGGATTGATGACCTGACGAATGGATGCTATCCAGATGACCCGAGATGAACTGCATAGGGTAGCATGATGGCAGAGTGGTTAGCACTGCTGCCTCACAGCTCCAGGGACCTCGGTTCAATTCCAGCCTTGGGTGACTGTCTGTGTGGAGTTTGCACGTTCTCCCCGTGTCTGCGGGGGTTTCCTCTGGGAGCTCCGGTATCCTCCCACAGTCCAAAGGTGTTCACGTTAGGTGGATTGACCATGTTAAATTGCCCCTTAGTGCCCAAAATGTTAGGTGGGGTTAGTGGGTTCTCGGAATGGGGCGGGGTAGTGGACCTGAGTGGGGTTCTCTTACGGAGGGTCAGTGCCGACATGATAGGCCGAAAGGCCTTCTTCTGCACTGTCGGGCTTCTATGATATTCTCTGCAAAAACTGGTATGGTGGCAGCTCCAGTTAGTTGTCAGAAAAGTTTGGTTAGACAATAGCAATAACAAAGTAGTTTCAGCCAGTTGGATAACACTCTTACAGATCACACTCTGTACTAATAGCAGAGAGATTTGTCTTTAATGCTCAAGTCTTGGGACCCCAAAAATATTGATTAGCTTGCACCTATTTTGCATTCTATGCCTCCATTTATAAACCCTAGGATGCCATTTACTTTTTAAAATTCTTTCAGGGGTCGGGGCTTCGCTGGCTTTGTCAACATCGATTATAGTGATGGGCAACCTAGGCTAGTGAGTGGGCCGCTAGAGTGACCCTCCTTCACCTCAGTGGGCTGCAAGGTTGAAGTTGATTATTTGCACAAACCATGACCCCCATGAATAATATTAAATACATTTAACACACACCGAATATTTCATAATGCATTACAGAAAATGCTAAATCATTCATCTATTAATCGATCTGACTTCAACTTCAAATGGGAAGAACAAAAACAAATTAATGTTACTCTCAATGTATATCACAAATTACTGTGCTTATCACAGTTAGTACTCCTACAACTAAAGATTGTACAAAATTGACAAAAGTTGACCAAGAATCATCCAGACTCGAAATATTAGCTCCATTCTCTCTCCACAGATGCTGTCAGACCTGCTGATATTGTCCAGCATTTTCTGTTTTTGTTTCAGATTTCAGCATCTGCAGTAATTTGCTTTTGACTAAAAGTTATACATTTCTTAATTACATAGATATATGCTCAGGTGTTTATTTTATTTTAATTCATATTTATCTTTATTTACTTCAATTAATAAACCCTCCTGACCCCAATAAGCTTTACTATTGCTGTTATAAAAACATTATGAAAAAACCTTAACAGTTAACAAAAAATTGAACCATTATTTAAAGATAAAAGTAAAAAACAGGTGAAGTACTCCCCAAATAATCGCTCTGCTCTCAGCCTCGCACTTTCTCGAGCTTATTTATCCTCCCAGCTCTCGCTCTTTCTCGCGCCCTTATATCTCTCGGCTCTCCTCTTGGTCTTGCTCTTTCTCGTTCCCCTTTATCTCTTGGCTCCCCTCTTTCTCGTACCATTATATCTCCTGCCTCCATTCTCAGGCCACGATCTAACGGTCACGTTGGTCCAGGTGAGAATCTGAGTGAGCCGGTTAGATCGCGGGAGAGTCCGAAATTGAGAAACGTGGCAAGCGCCGGCCGGTTTCTGATCCAACCGGCCCACACCCGCTGGCGAGATCCGGATCCTGCCCCAATATAGCGAGAAATCAACAATCACCAATTAAGGTCAATCTCCATCCTATTAATGGCCAGGAACCCCTTATGAGCATCCTCCCGTGTTCTAACCGGCTGCCCAGTGAGCAGTCACGTGGGCAAATCTATTTAAAAACATGAAGCTAGTGCAATGGCTGCTATGGAGATCAGAGGACGTGAATAGCTGTCTTGGAATTCGGACAATCAGCCTGTGGGCACTGGGGCAGCTCGGAGGAGGGGAGAGAACAGGTCTGGTCCGGAGGGAGGTGGGGATGTCTGCCGCTATTGGATGAGCATCTCCCCTGGGTTTGAGTGGGGGGGGGGGGGCGCTCAGCGCCTGCAGCTCCGACACTGCCATCCCCCGGATCATGTATACCATAACAGGGGCAATTACAGCTGCTACCTGTCTGTCCCAACGAACACCCTCAGGACAGAGCCCCGTCCGTGGTAAGATGGTGAAGGTCACTTTAACTCCTACTGACCGTGGCGGCAGAATTGAAGGCTATTGCTAACAGGGAATTGGCAATGTTAATGATGTGAGCACATCACAGCTCCCAAGTGGATTCCCATGAGGAGGCGTGCCATGTTGCAGGCGGGTGTTACTGCCTGTAGGAAGGCTCCAGTCGGCTTCCAATGCTCCCTCTTCCTGGTCACTGCCCCTTGGGTCCTGAGGGTCACCTTGGGATGGAGGGGCATCTAGATTGAGCTGCAGAGGTCCCTGCGTCATCTGGCTCTGCCAATCCTGGTGACTCCCCATTGTCTGCACCATGGTGTCGATACCCTCAGCGATGCCCTTCTGTGACCGAGCCATGGACTGCAATCCCTCGCCAATGTCCACCTGAGACTGGGACATGCTCTGCAGTTCCCCATCAAGGCCCAACTGTGTCAGGAACACATTCCCCAGCGACTGGGACATGCACTCAAGGAGCTCGGCCATGGCCGTCACTGACGGAGCAACGCCTTGGACGCCCATCACTCATTGTGCTGATGTGGTGCTCCAGGCTCCCCACTCCGGTCGCCACCCTGGAAGTGTTGGCCTCGGTGCCACACATTGCCGCCGCCACCTCCTGTGCCCATAGCCTTTGGGATTTCTCCAATCAGCTATGGACCTGTTTGAGTGTCGCTGCCATCCCCCTCCGAATCTCATGCCTGCACCCTAGCGTCTGCATCAGCTCCGGGATGACCTGATCGAGAGGCCCAGCTTCTGACTTGGACCCAACTGCGCTCTGGGATCCAGCAGATCTCCGACTGCTGTCTCACCTGGGTGTTCCTGCCTCCGCCTGACGTGCAATAGCAACTGTGTAGTGCTCATCAGGTTGTGCCCCAGAACCCTATCCACTACTTTCACCCACTGCGGTGTGTGTTTCTGCGCTGGTGAGGGGTAGGGATGACAGCTGTGATGCCTCAACGATGGCATCTTCAGAGCTCTCCTCCAAGGTGTTCTCTTGGGAGGCAGGGGTTTGGGGGGGGGGGGGGCGCACTGTGGATGGGCCAACACCATCGGATGGAGATCCTGAGGGAGAATAGACATGTGGTCAGTGAGAGGGAGGGATCATTATTCTGGGATGAACAACACATGTATGACAGGTCATCTGGGTAGGGGCTCAACTCTGTGGCGCAGGCCAATCTTGACATAGAACATAGAACATACAGCGCAGAAGGAGACCATTCGGCCCATCGAGTTTGCACCGACCCACTTAGCTCTCACTTCCACCCTATCCCTGTAACTCAATAACCCGTCCTAACCTTTTTGGTCAGTAAGGGCAATTTATCATGGCCAATCCACCTTACCCATCGGTGACCGCCCTTTTCTCCTGTCCTCAACTATTTCACAACCTCCAGGGCCCATTCCTCATAGGGATGAGAACACTGATGTTCGGCACGTCTCCACCTGCCTGGGTCTTACCCCGACTGTTAAGGACCAACTTCTTATGGAGGGACAAAGAGAGGGTATCATGAGCTTTGTGCGTTCTGGCGGGGGACAGGTGTGGGCATCGCTGCTGGCTATGGGTGGGGTGGGCTGGTGGGTGCCATGATGTGCTGGGGCACAGGCGCGGTATTGTGCTGGGTGGGGGGTGGTGCAGTGCCAACCACAGAGATGTCAGGGGGGTTGCAGCCAGGGGTGGCAGGTGGGACTGGTGCCAGGGGGCCAATGACAACTTACCCTTGCGGTTCGATGGAGGTTGTTGAACGTCTTGTGGCACTAGGTGGCGGACTTCCTGGTGATACTCCCCACATTGATGGCCGCTGCCACTGCCTTCCAGGTGGCACTGGCTGCCCTGTGGCTGATCATCCGACCCCCTCGAGGGAACAGGGTACCCATCTCTGGAATCCACCATGTCCAACAGTCCGGCCAAGTCATCATCTCCGAATCGTGGTGTAGGCCTCCTTGGTGGCAGGTCTGCGTGCTGTGTGGGGTTTGCTGTGTGAGATCGGTTTAAGTGCTGCTCCCCCTCATTAGAGGGAGTCTCTGGGCATGGTCCAGATAAATAAGCTGGTGGGATCATAATTTCCGACGTAAAGCCTGTGGGGCATCATTACTGGCCCTAATCGGCATTAGATGCCGGTAGCGGTCTTGCTGGGTCGGCTTTCGGGTAACATCCGTCTCGCTACTCACTTAGAAACTTTTCCATTAGATTGCATCCTGTCTCTCTCTTTCCCGTGCTCTTATGTCTGCTCCGCCATTCAATCATGGCTGATATTCTCCTGCCTGTAACCCCTGGTCCCTTTGAGACTCCACCCTTTTATACATAGAAACATACGTAGAAAATAGATGCAGGAGGAGGCCATTCGGCCCTTCGAGCCGGCACCGTCATTCATTATGACCACGGCTGATCATCAAGTTCAAAACCCTAATCCTGCCTTCCTCCCATATTCCTTGTTCCCTTTAGCCCCAATAGCTATATCTAATTCCTTCTTGAAACTAGGCGTTTTGGCCTCAACTACTTTCTGTGGCAGTGAATTCCACAGATTCCCCATTCTCTGGGTGAAGAAATTTCTCCTCACCTCAGTCCTAAAAGGTTTCCCCTAATCCCCAAACTATGACCCCTAGTTCTGGACCCCCCACCATCGGGAACATTTTTTCTGAATCTATGCTGTCTAATCCTGATAAGTTTCGATGAGATCCCCTCTCACTCTTATTAAAGCCAATGAATACAATCCGAACCATATGAAAGTCCCGCATCCCAGGAATCAGCCTGGTAAACCTTTGCTGCACTTCATCCTTAGCAAAAACATCCTCCCTCAGATAAGGACACCAAAACTGCACTCAATACTCCATGTGTGGCCTCATCAATGCCTTATGCAACTGCAGTAAAACATCCCTATTCCTGTACTCAAATCCTCTTGCTATGAAGGCCAAGATACCATTTGCCTTCTTTACTGCCTGCTGTATCTGCACGCTTACTTTCAGTGACTGATGCACGAGGACACCAAGGTCTTGCTAAATATCCACTTCTCTCAATTTACACTAATTCAAATAATAATCTGCCTCCCTATTTTTGGTACCGAAGTGGATAACTTCACATTTATCCACATTATACTGAATCTTCCATGCAGATGCCCACTCACTCAACCTGTCCAAATTCTGCTGAAGCATCTCTGCATCCTCCTCACAGCTCACCCTCCCACCCAACTTTGTATCATCTGCAAATTTGGAGATAATACATTTAGTTCCCTCCAAATCATTAATATATAATGTGAAAAGTTGGGGTCCTAACACAGATCCCTACGGCACCCCACTAGTCATTGCCTGCCAATCGGAAAAAGACCCACTTATTCCAACTTTTTGCGTCCAGTTTGTTAACCAGCTCTCTATCCATCTCAAGACATTACCCCCAATCCCATGCACTTTAACTTGATCTCTTGGCTCTGCTCTTTTTCGCACCTTTATATCTCCTGGTTCCACTCTCAGTCTTTCTCGTGTTCTTATATCTTCCAGCTCTGCTCTCAGTCTCGCTCTTTCTCATGTTCTTTTATCTTCTGGCTCCGCTCTCAGTCTCGCTCTTTCTCATGTTTTTTTATCTTCTGGCTCCGCTCTCAGTCTCGCTCTTTCTCATGTTCTTTTATCTTCTGGCTCCGCTCTCAGTCTCGCTCTTTCTCATGTTCTTTTATCTCCCGGCTCCACTCCCGCTCTTTCCTGCTCCTTGAATTTGCCAACTCCGCTCTCAGTCTCACTCTCTCAACAAAATGTCTCACAGATCAGAATCCTGATGGGCCGCAGGCTGTCCGCCACTGATCTATTGGCCATCCCTAATTGCGCTTGAGAAAGTGGTGGTGAGTTGCCTTCTGAACCGCTGCAGTTCGTATGGTATAGGTACACCCACAGTGCTGTTAGGAAGGATGTTCCAGGATTTTGACCCAGCTGCAGTGAAGGAACAGCAAAATATTTCCAAGTAATCGTGTGGCTTGGAGGGACCTTGCAGATGGTGGCATTCTAATGTATCTGTTGCCCTTGTTCTTATAGATGGTAGATGCAGCATTTGAAGATGCTGTTGATAGGGGCCTTGGTGTGTTGGTGCAGTGCATCTTGTACTGCTGCCATAGTACATCAGTGATGGCAGCAACATTGAAAGTGGTGAATGTGGTGCCAATTAAGTGGGCTGCTTAATGGTGACACCTGGATGGTGTCAAGTTTCTTGAGTGTTGTTGGAGTTGCACACATCCAGACAAGTGTACAGCATTCCACCCCACTTCTGACATGTGCCTTGGAGATGGTGGACACACTTTGGGGAGTCAGGAGATGGGTTACTTGTTGTAGAATTCCCAGCCTCAGACCTGCTCTTGTCCACATTATTTATATAGTTGGTACAGTTTTAGAACATAGAACAGTACAGCACAGACCCTTCGGCCCTCGATGTTGTGCCGAACCCAACAATCCCCCCATTAACCTTACACTACGGGCAATTTAGCATGGCCAATCCACCTAACCCGCACATCTTCGGACTGTGGGAGGAAACCGGAGCACCCGGAGGAAACCCACGCACACACGGGGAGGATGTGCAGACTCCACACAGACAGTGACCCAGCCGGGAATCGAACCTGGGACCCTGGAGCTGTGAAGCATTGATGCTAACCACCATGCTACCGTGAGGCCCCCTCTTGTTTTCTGGTTAATGGTACTCCCTCGGATGTTTATCAACTGCTTTGTTAACTTGTCCTGCCAACGTCAGCAGATTGGTCCCCAAGCACCCCCAGGTTGAGAGATTAGATAGAGGTGTTCAAAATCATGAAATGTCTAGAGAGAGTACATAGAGAGAAACTGTTCCTATTGGCGGAAGGTTCATAAACAAGGAAACACAGCTTGAAAGGGATTGGTAAAAGAACCACAGGTGACAGGAGGAAAAACGTTCATATGTAGCGAGTGGATTGCAGTGCCTGGATGGGTGGCGGAGCTAGATTCATTTGTCGTTCTCAAAAGAGATTGTGTCAAACTTAAAGAAATAGCAGATAATTTTGCGAAGATAGGTGGCAGGTCAGGAGAATGGACAGAATGTAAGGGACAGCAAGGGACAGATAATTCGATAAGCACCTGAAGGGATATGTTTGGAGGGCTAAGGGGAAAGGGTGGGGCTGTGAGAGTAGTTAACTTGCTCCCGTGAAAAGTTGGCATGAGCCCAATGGCCTCCTGTGTACCAGAACAATTCTATGATTCCAGTTTTCCCTGTTCTTGTTAAAATTGTACTGTTTAGCACGTCTTCTCTCCTCATTCTTCCGACTGGCGTGTGTCATCTCACATTTTTGTGTTGAATCTCACCTGCCATGTGTCTGCCCATTACACCATAAAAGCAGGTGCCTTTACCCTCTTGAACTCTTGAAGTCTCTTAATATTTTCCTCATGGTTTCCTACTCATTCAAGATTTGTGTCATCCACAAATTACAAACCTCTACTCCCAAGTCATCAATGAAGATCAACAAGAGCTGTGGCCCTAGTGTTGAACCTTGGGGAATTCACTGCATACCTACAATTCACTACAATTTTCTGTTATCTATCCCTTAGCCCAGGGGTGGGCAAACTTTTCCGTGCAAGGGCCGCATTCAGAAATTCACAATTCACAAAGGGCCGCATAGTATATTAAGTAAAATAATTACTTCACCCGGTTATGATTGTGGGCGCCTCATATAGAACATAGAACAGTACAGCACAGAACAGGCCCTTCGGCCCTCGATGTTGTGCCAAGCAATGATCACCCTACTCAAGTCAACGTATCCACCCTATACCAGTAAGTAACCCAACAGCCCCCCCATCCATTAACCTTTAAAAAAAAAATTTTAAAAAAAAAATTAAAAAAATTTTTTTTTTTTTTTTTTTTTTTTGTAATGACTTGGTGGGCCGCAGAAATACCTTTGGCGGGCCGCATGCGGCCCGCGGGCCGTAGTTTGCCCACCCCTGCCTTAGCCATTTTAAAAAGAAAATTTGGACTCCGACTGCTCCTTTCATCCCATGGGCTTCAAATTTGCTAACAAGTTTAATATGTGGTACTTCATCAAATGTCTTCTGAAAGTGCATATATCCAGTATTGTTGTCCTCCTCTACCCTCTCTTTTACCTCATCAAAAAACTCAATCAAGGTAAGCAAACATGATTGATCATTAACATATCTGTACTGCTCTCTGGGGTCCCCTGTCTTGAATTCTACCGCCGAGGATAGATTCAAAAAAATCATCTAGTGGTAGGCATAATTGAGTTGAAAAATTACACTTGCCCCAATGACCTAGTGCTATTAGTCACTGAACCACAAATTTCAGGCCTCAGGTTCAAATCCCACCTCAGCAGATGGCTAAATTTAAATTCTGAAATAAACCCAAGCGATTGTTAATTTTCTCCTGAATTATTGTTTATAAAAGCTTCCCACTACTGGCAATAAATTGACTGGCCTATAATGGCTCTTAGTTTTGTATTTCATTGACACAATCCATTCTCGAACTTAGCCCCTCCACATCATTTGTCAACCTTTAACCATTGGCTAATGATTAGCCTCAAGAGCCATTCCTTCACTGTTACTTTTAATGAGCACCTGTGCATGGAATAGCTATGCCTGGAGTTGCTTGACTCCATGTTTAGAATACTTCTTCACATTAAAGAACATTTATCACTGAGGAATTCATTCACTTAGCTTACCCGAACAAGTATTAGTTTAATAATCTCTTCCTTATTTGCAATCTTTCTACAAATTTGAACATTATCTGCAGATTTAATAATAGTGCAATTTATATTCCTGTTCAAAAACGTTTTTAAAAATTGAACAATAAAGACCCAGCCTGACTGTTGTCATTCATTACCAGCCCCAATTTCATAATTAATATTGCTTTGCATAATTTCAAGGACTTATGTTATTCCAACAATCTTATGATAGAATCATTTGTAATACCTACGTTAGACAATATTCATTCATCCACTGTATTGATCAATCTCCAAAAAATGCCTCAATCAAGTTACCGAGACATTAAGTATTTTCTCTCCTGATGGTATGTTGCTATGTTGGGTATCAAAAATAATTCTGGTATCCTATGTTGCCATCTTGGCCCAGTTGCAGCACTCTGGTGCCTGTGGCAGAGGTTGAGAGTTCAAACCTGCTCCAGGATTTAGACACATAGGCCTGGGTGTTGGGGTCTCGCCCATCAGTTATTGCCCTGCGCTGCTTTTCTCCTGGATCTCTGATGCCATTTAATTCCAATCAGGCATTTACCCGGACAGCGTTGGGTCTTCCCTCCAATTGAGACCCAAGTAGGATGGAAATCCCATCCCCAAGAGCATCTGACCAATCAGAGGCCGGCAGCTCTCCAGGACTTGTTGTGTTGTGGCAGGATGAGGTGAAGGCGATGGATCACTGGCAAGGGGAGGGGAGGGTTCAAAGTCATGAGAGTGGATTCCTGCTGGGCCGGTGATACTGGGTCCCTAGTAGGAAGCACCCTAGTAGGCCACAGACATACCCAATAGGGGTGACACGCTCCCCCGCCTACCGCTGGCTGTATATCAGTGGTCACATAATGGACTCAACTGCCATCCGGGCAGGAAAGCCACCCACAAGCATTCCTGCCCTGGACTTGACTGGAGGGAGGCAGAAAACCATTGGGCTCTTCACCCTACACCCTCCCAATTGATCACATGACAGTCTGAACTTGCCTGGGGTTGGGGGCTTTGTGTTGTGGGGGTACAGGGATGGGGTGGGAGGGGGTGTGGATGTTGGGGAGGGCACTAAGGCTGAGAGTTTATAACTTGGATATAAAACTATGAGCCAATCTGCTTATTCAGATAGACATACAAAATTCCATGTCACTATGCAAAGGAGGGAAGATGAAACACCTTGGCCAACATTTATCCCTTAACCCACACCACTAATAAATTAAATCTTTCTCTCAGGTGTTATTATGGATCAGAAGCTTCAAGTTTAGGTTCCACTTCGAGACTTGCATGCCATGGAAGTTGTGTTCATAATCTGGCCATACAGGTTGATTATTAATCTGTAATTCCTTCCAATACACCTGACAGCAGTTGGTAAGATCAGGGGATTTTCTAGTCAGTCATACTGCAGGACACAACAGCAAACTTTGCCAAGCAATTTTGGGGAGGTGGTGGCATAGTCATCCAGAGATCCAAGATGATGACCTGGGGACCTGGGTTTGAATCCCACCATGGCAGGTGATGGAATTTAAACTCCGTAAAATATCTGGAATCTAATGAAGCCATTGTCGATCATTGTAAAAACCATCTGGTTCACTAATGTCCTTTAGGGAAGGAAATCTGCCATCCTGTGGTCTGCCCTACATGTGTCTCCCACAGCAATGTGGTTGACTCTTAAATGGCCTAGTAAGCCACTCATTTGTATTCAACCACTACAAAAATACAAAAAAGGAATGAAACTAGATAGACCACCCAGCATCAAACCAGCACCGGAAATGACAAAGTCCTCCTTACTCCTCACAAACCCCCACATCTGGGGGTTTCTGTCCCCACCAGTCTCACAGACTAGTTAAGACATAGTCATGCTCACAGAATCATACCTTACAGACAATGTCCCAGATACCACTATCACCATTCCTGGGTCTGTCCTGCCTCACCGGCAGGACAGACCCAGCAGAGGTGGCGGCACAGTGGTATAGAGTGGGGAGGGAGTTGCTCTGGGAGTCCTCAACATCGACCCTGGACCCCATGAAGTCTCCTTTAGGGTAAACATGCAAAGTAAACCTCCTGCTGATTCCCATGTACTGGCCACCATCATAGATGAACGGAGTGCTCCTCCATGTGGAACACCGTAAAGGTGCAGAGTATGCTCTGGGTGGGGGACGTCAATGGCCATCACAAAGAGTGTCTTGATGTACCACCACAGGCCGAGCTGGCCGCATCCGAAAGGACATAGCTGCTAGACTGGGACTGCAGCAGGTGCTGAGGGAACCAACAAGAGGGGAAAACATACTTGACCCCATCCTCACCAACCTGCCTGCTCCAGATGCATCTGTCCATGACAGTATTAGTAGAAGTGACAACCGCACAGTCCTTGTGGAGACAAAGTCCCGACTTCACATTGAGGGTATCCTCCATCGTGTTGTATGGCACGACCACTGTGCTTCGAACAGATCTAGCAACTCAAGAATGGGCATCCATGAGGCGCTGTGGGCCATCAGCAGCAGCAGGATTATATTCAACCACAATCTGCAACCTCAGGGCCTGGCATATCCACTACTCTACCATTACCACCAAGCCAGGAATCAACTCTGGCTCAGTGAAGAGTACAGGAGAGCATGCCAGGAGCAACATCAGGCATACCGAAAAATGATGTGTCGATCTGGTGAAGCTACAACACAGGACTACTTGTGTGCCAAACAGCATAAGCAGCAAGTAGGAGAGCTAAGCAATTCCCCAATCAACACATCAAACCTAAGCTCTTCAGTCCTGCCACATCCATTTGTGAATAGTGGTGGACAATTAAACAACTCATGGAGCAGGAGGCTCCACAAATATCACCATCTTCAATGATGGAGGAGCCGAGCACATATGTGCTAAAGACAAGGCTGAGGCATTCACAACAATCTTCAGCCAGAATGATACCTCTCGATCTCTTCCGGAGGTCCCCAGCATCACATATGTCAGTCTTCAGCCAATACGATACACTCCACGTGATATCAAGAAACAGCTGAAAGCCTGTAAAGGCTATGGGCCCTGAAAACTTGTGCTGCAGCACTTGCCGCACGCCTAGCCTAGCTGTTCCAGTACAGCGACAACACTGGCATCTACCCGGCAATGTGAAAAATTGCTCAAGTGTGTCCTGTGCACAAGACAGAAGACAAATCCAACCCAGCCAATTACCACCCTATCAGTCTACTCTCCATCATCAGCAAAGTGATGGAAGGAGTCATCAACAGTGCTACTAAGCGGCACTTACTCAGCAATAACCTGCTCATGGATGATCAGTTTGGGTTCCGCCAGAGTCACTCAGCTCCTGACCTCATTACTTTGTTCAAACATGGACAAAAGAGCTGAATGCCAGAGGTGAGGTGAAAAGTATTTGCCCCTTATAATAATAATCAATAATAATAATATTAATTAGTGTCACAAGTCGGCTGACATTAACACTGCAATTACTGTGAAAACCCCCTAGTCGCCACACTCCGGCACCTGTTCAGATAGACTGAGGGAGAATTCAGAATGCCCAATTCAGCTAACAAGCACACCTTTCAGGACTTGTGGGAGGAAACCGGAGCACCCGGAGGCAACCAACGCAGACATGGGAAGAACGTGCAGACTCCACACAGACAGTCACCCAAGCCGGGAATCGAACCCAGATCCCTGGCGCTGTGAAGCAACAGTGCTAACCGCTGTGCTTCTGTACCACCCCACAGCCAATCCACCTAACCTGTACATCTTGGGTCTCTGGGAGGAAACCGGAGCACCCGGAGGAAACCCACGCAGACACGGGATGTTTGTGCAAGCTCCACACAGTCACCCGAGGCCGGAATCGAACTTTTCACATCAAGGCAGAATTTGACCGTGTATGGCATCAAGCTAAACTAGCTAAACTTGATTCAATGGGAATCAGGGGGAAACTCTCTGCAGGTTAGAGTCATACCTGGCACAAAAGAAGATGGTTGTGATGGTTGGAGATCAATCATCTCAACTCAAGGGCATCACTGCATGAATTCCTCAGGGTAGTGTCCTCATTCCAATCATCTTCAGCTGCTTGATCAATGACCTCCCTTCCATCATAAGGTCAGAATTGGGGACATTTGTGGATGACTGAACAATGTTCAACACCATTCGCGACTCCTCAGATAATGAAGTAGTCTATGTCCAAATCCAGCAAGACCGGGACAATATCCAGGCTTGGGCTGACAAGGGGCAAGTTACATTCTTGCCACACAAGTGCCAGGCAATGACCATCACAAGTCAGGAGTGTAATGGAATACTCTCCACTGGCCTGGATGAGTGCAGCTCCAACAACACTTCAATAATAATCTTTATTAGTGTCCCAAGTAGGCTTACATTAACACTGCAATGAAGATACTGTGAAAAGCCTCTAGTCGCCACATTCCGGCGCCTGTTTGGGTACACTGAGGGAGAATTCAGAATGTCTAATTCACCTAACAAGCACGTCTTTTGGGACTTGTGGGAGGGAACCGGAGCACTCAGAAGAAACCCACGCAGACACAGGGAGAATGTGCAGACTCTCAAGAAGCTTGACACCATCTAGGACAAAGCAGCCTGCTTGACTGTACCCCTTCCACAAACATTTAAACTCTCCACCACCGACGAACAGTGGCAGTCATGTATTCCATCTGCAAGACGCACTCATCAAGGCTCCTTAGACAACACCTTTCAACCCCACGACCACGACAATCTAGAAGGACAAGAGCAACAGATACCTGGGAATCCCACCACCTGGAAGTTCCCCTCCAAGTCACTCACCACCATGACTTGGAAATATATCGCCGTTCCTTCACTGTCGCTGGGGCAACATCTTGGAACAGCACAGTGGGTGTACCTACACCTCAAGGACTACAGCGGTCCAAGAAGGCAACTCATCACCATCTTCTGAAGGGCAGCTAGGGATGGGCAATAAATGCTGGCCTAACCAGTGACACCCACATCTCGTAAAGGAATAAAAAATAAAATGAAAAATAATCATGGACTAATTCAATAGAAGCCCATGGTCACTAATGGACCTTTATGGTGCAAATTGTCTGCTATATTAACTCACGTAACAACTGTTCCCACACTTAAAACATAATTAATTGGTTATGAAAAACTTCTGGAAACCTCGAGGACATGAAAGGTATAGCTGAAGTTTAAAGTGTCAATATATAATACTTCCTAATATCTTTGTGACTGAAGTTGAGGCCAACAGCCTTTATTTCCCAGGTCCAATGCTTTTACTTTTATAATCAGTAAGAGGACCACATGAGCCACTTTCCAATCTTTGTAACTTCATTCACAACTATTCACATTTCCTGGAGCATTCAATATTGCAGCATAATATTTATGGGCAGCACGGTAGCACAAGTGGTTAGCACTGTGCCTTCACAGCACCAGGCTCCCAGGTTCGATTCCCGCTGGGTCACTGTCTGTGAAGAGTCTGCACGTTCTCCCCGTGTCTGCGTGGGTTTCCACCGGGTGCTCCAGTTTCCTCCCACAGTCCAAAGACGTGCAGGTTAGGTGGATTGGCCATGAAAAATTGCCCTCAGTGACCAAAATGGTTAGGAGAGGTTGGAGGGATAGGGTGGACATGATGACTTATGTGGGTTGATGCAGACTCGATGGGCCGAATGGCCATCTTCTGCACCATATATTCTATGTTCATAATCAATCTTAAGCAAATTAACTTTAATGTTACTTTTAACTTGCTAATTTGATCTGAACAACCATTTTTTTTCTTTTCTTATCTCTACCAACCTTTCAATGGTCTAATCCAGTCCATAGTTGTTGATTGTATCTCAAATTAACAAAAGTGCTTTTGCCATTACAGTTACTATTTACGAATATTTAATTCAATCTTGACTTTCCTTGTACTGCTCTTTGAAAATGCTGTTTATAATTTTGTTGATAATTGTTCTTGGTAATTTGCCATTTATGGAGTCTAATTAGGCTTAAACAATCATTTAGGCATCTAGGAAATTAGAAATAATGGAAGATTTAGGACACTGAAAGAGATCATTTGGCAGATTGAATCCATACTGGTGAATGATGAATTACTCATCATAATCCCACCTTCCTGCACTATGTCCAGGGCCCTGCAAGTGACGGAACCTTCAAGTAGGCATCCAGCTACTTTTTAAATGTGGAGAGTGTTTCTGCCTTTAGCACCCTTTCAGGCATTGAGTTCCAGGTCCCTGCCACCCTCTGGGTTAAAAAATGTTTCCACATTTCCTCTTTAACCCATCTACCAATTACTTTAAATTCATGCCGCTTGTTTTTGATTCCTCTGCTAAGATTAATAGATTATCCTTATTTACTCGATAGGCCACATAATTTTATACTCTTTCATTAGCGACTGCCTGCCTGTTTAAAGTTCACAAAAATACTGGAAATCTAAAGTAAAAACGGAAAATGTTGGAAAAACACAGCAGGTCAGCCAGCATCTGTGGAGAGAGAAACATATTTTTTTTTTTTATAAATGTTTTTATTCAGTTTTCGTATTTTATATTGAACAAATTACAAATTGTTAGGAGAGAGAAAAAAAAACAAACAAAAACAAACACGCAAAAATTAACACACATATTTACAGGTAAGCATCTTCGTAGTAGTAACTGCGCCCCCCCCCCCCCCCCCCCCTCAACATGTTTATTTAGCTTGGTTTTGGGCCTTAGCTAGCCATCGAACCCCCGTAACGAACCTGTAGCCCCCCCCCCCCTCCCGCTACCTTCCCCCGACTATTCTTCCTCTTGTACATTGGCCACAAATAGGTCCCGGAACAGTTGCATGAATGGCTCCCACGTTCTGTGGAAGCCGTCGTCCGACCCTCGGATGGCAAATTTGATTTTCTCCATTTGGAGAGATTCCGAGAGGTCGGACAGCCAGTCCGCAGCTCTGGGCGGTGCTGCTGACCGCCAGCCAAACAGGATTCTACGGCGGGCGATCAGGGAGGCAAAGGCAAGGGCATCCGCCCTCCTCCCCAGGAATAGATCTGGCTGTTCTGAAACCCCGAAGACCGCCACTATCGGGCATGGCTCCACCCTCACTCCCACCACTTTGGACATTACCTCGAAGAAGGCTGTCCAGTACTCCACGAGTCTGGGGCAGGACCAGAACATGTGGGCGTGGTTGGCCGGGCCTCTTTGGCACCGTTCACATCTGTCTTCCACCTCCGGGAAGAACCTACTCATACGGGTTCTTGTTAAGTGGGCTCTATGTACCACTTTTAGTTGCGTCAGGCTGAGCCTTGCGCACGTGGAGGTGGAGTTGACCCTATGCAGTGCTTCGCTCCAGAGTCCCCACCCGATCTCCATCCCCAGGTCGTCCTCCCATTTCCTCCTTGTTGCGTCCAGTACGGTGTCGTCCCTATCTACCAGTCGGTCATACATGTCACTACAGTTCCCTTTCTCTAGGATACTTGCGTCCAGTAGGTCTTCCAGTAGTGTCTGTCGTGGCGGTTGTGGGTACGTCCTTGTCTCCTTTCGTAGGAAGTTTTTGAGCTGCAGGTACCGTAGCTCGTTCCCCCCAGCTAGCTGAAATTTCTCTGTCAGTTCGTCCAGTGTTGCGATCCTGTCGTCCGTGTACAGGTCCCTGACTGTCAGTGTCCCCCCGGAGAGAAACATATTTGATGTTTAAGCATGTATATAACTTCCAAGAGCATTTTAAGAATACTTGACTGTTCCCCTGTGCTTGAAAAATTATTCTTCAACATGCCCTTTCCAAGTCTTACTTATTGCTTGTAAATTTCAATTTGTTCCAAGATGAATACCTCTTCAATGAATTCAGTGAGAAAGTAAATCATAAGAAACGGGCTTCAGGAATGTCCCACATTCAAGAGGTGTGACAGAAGGCCAAGGTGAGAAAAGTCTAAACATTCCTTTTTGGGCACAGTGGAGTACATCTTCTCTTCTTGGCTCCACGAGGAAAGTCAAAAAACATTTTCTTCTGCTTCTTTCTTTGAAATCTGTACCAGTGATTCTGCACCAAGTATTTAGATCAGTTTCAGGGTGGGATCTACCGGTCACATTGCGCCCGAAAAGCAGCGCGGCATGGCGCGGGGCAATTCGACCGGTAAATGCCGGAAGATCTTACTTCCGGAGTCTACCTTTGGGGGTTTGAGAGATCGGGACGCCATTTTAAAATGGCGTCCCGATCTCTTGAGCGGAGCTCCTCCAAGCAGATAATGGAGCTAAGTGCGGCCTTGTTGGGGAGTTCCCTGCTGAGGCCCCGTATCTACCTGGGTGGATATTAGATAGCAGGGGGTCATTCGGTGCTTCGAGCGCCGGTTAATCTCGCACACTGCGGGATTCTGTCCTGATGTGGTAAGATCATGCCCTCTGTTCAACAGCCAGCCTTTCAGACAGATAGCTGTGTCAGACAATAATGGCACCAAGGTGGCACTGCCAAGGTGACAGGCTGGCACTACCATGGTGCCCAGGTGGCACCACCCTGCCCAAAGGGCAGGCAACTGAGGGCCTCTGATTCCTGGGTGACCCTTCTGAGTACCATTGAGTCTGATCCCTGTTTGTGGGGACCAGTGCTGAAGGGCGCTCGCCCACGGTCTCCGAGACAAAGAGGATGAATCCCAACGCCTCAGGTACCTCAGGAAACTTGCTATGCCACGGCAAACTGCTTTTCCGGCACAGCATGGCCATTGGATTGCCCCTAAGTATAATTTCAGGCTGGATTGGCTGGCAGTTTCACCCCAGCTCTGTTGGTGAGTTCCTAACTGCTATCCAACTACATTTGATCACTTTTTCAGGCTCCGGGGTTTGCCCCGGGCTGGCCCACACTTAGGGTGCGATCGAACGGCCACATTGCACCTGAAAGCAGCAAGCCACTGCACAACATGGCCGGTAGAAGCCAGGAGACCCCGTTCCCAGGATCTACCCGGCTCACAACCCTTCACAGGATTTATCGCGATCTCGCGAGACGTTGCAATGTGAATCCCATCCATGCAGCATTTGGACATGGACTGCTTCAGTATCTGAGGATTTACAAATGGTGATGAACATTGTGCAGTCATCAGCGAACATCTGCACTTTTGATCTTATGATGGAAAGGAGGTAATTGAGATGAAACAGCTGAAGGTGGATTGAGCCAAGGACGGAACCCTGAGGAACTGCATATTTAATAAGTTTACAAAAGTAAAATACTGCAGATGTTAGAAATCTGAAAATAAAACAAAAATGCTGGCAATATTCAGCAGCTCAAGCAGTATCTTTGGCGAGAGAGATTATTTAATATTTCAGGTTGATGGCCTTCCAACAGAACTGAAAAATGTTCCAGATACAACAGGTTTTGTGCAAATGCAAAGTTTGAGGGGAGGAAAAGCAAAAAGGATGGACTGGAAAAGGGAGATTAAATGGCAAAAGGGATCATGATGGAAGACAAAAGAAATGGTAACGGGATATTAAAATAAGGAGATAAAACATGGGTATAGAGGAGTGTCGAGTGGCAAAAGCAGAACCTTTAACAAAAATTACCGTCCATAAAAATGATCTGAAGTTTTTGGATTCAATATTGAGTCCAGGTGGTTGCAAAAGGGTTTATTTAAAAGACAAGCTACTGTTCCTTGCACTTAAATTAAGCTTCGTTTGGACAGTGTCGGAGGATGAAGATAGAATGGTCGGAGAGTGGACAGAGAGCGAACATGCACCGAACCTGAAGCCCTTGTCCTTGTGGTTATTAAGGATCATTTTCCCCATAATCTTGGAGTATACTAAAATATTTTACTGCAGAGGCTAAGCCTGCAATCTTCCGGGGGATAACCAAGATCAAACTTCACCAAGAATAAAAAGAGGGGGAAAATATCTCTGCTGTTCATTTAGGCTAGCAAAATCCAAGGGTTGTACAAATATTCTCTCATCCTGTAAATGATTATTTTAACAAGTGAATTCAGGAACAAATATTTAATTGTTTTGTGCCACAGACAGTCTAGCCTTTTCTGTGGAATTCATTTGCACGTTAGAGACGGAGGATGACTCTTGAACTGCACAATGCCTTAAATCTGTATCATGATGGACAGGCCACGCCAATGTATTGCATTTTGGTAATTGTTGGTTTCAGTCAGAAGTTGCCTTCAAAAACTGTGCATTGGTAATGATGGACAGGCCTTGCCCATGTGGTTCTGCACAACTGACTACAGTTAACGCCAGGCCTAATCATTAACTGAGGTCAACTGACAGACAGGTGATAACTGTTTCAATTAGCAGAAACAGAATATTAAAGCGGGACTCTTTTCAGAGGGAGTATGAAGTATATGTGGTGGGGAGGGGGAGAGAAGCTCCAAGTTCAAGTCACCGTCGGCCTGAAAGAGATTAACTGTTCATATGCTGAGTCAGGCCTCACGTCAATTTTTGATTTAGAGGACATTTACTCCGAACATAGTCAGATTCTAAACCCAGATTTTCACCTGGGCCCTGTGACACCAGCATTATAAACTTAATAATTATCAATGAATAAATGGCATGCAGTAAAACTAAACTTTTGTATTATGCAGACTGTAATTTGTTTAAATGTTGTTGAGAGGATTCAGCTATTTATAGATTGCATTTTCCAAATATTGCCAATTTAGTTAGAAGGGAGCTAGTGCAGAATTTCAGAGCTAAAGGGTACAATTCAGCGGACTTACCATTCCTAACTTGATGTTAGGACGAGGCCGTTGAATCTCGTGAGAGGAGGTTTGCGGCGCTCAAAACGTCTCGCAGTGGGCGAGGTCCAGATCTGCATGTAATGTGTGTTCGCCGGATTCACCCCAGGCCCGGGTATCACCGGCCGCACCTGGGAGACCTTACCAGGGCACCCTTTAGCACTGGTCCACCCAAACGTGGACCAGTTGTAATGGCACCTGGGGGGCATCCAGGCCACTGAGACCCCTGGATACTCGGGGACCTGGCAGGATGGTACCCTGGCACTCCCTCTGGCATCTTGGCACTACTGACTTGGCACTTTTGGCACTGACACCCGAGCAGGCTGGCAGTGCCATCCTGCCACTGGCAGGGCACCTGGGTGGCACTGCCAGGCTTGCAGGGGAACGGCCAAGGTGCCAGACTGGCAGTGCCAAAGTGCCCAGTAGTAAGTTTGCCCATTACAGGGGTCAGGCCGGGGGATGGCGGGGGGCGGGGCTTGCCTATAAGAGGTGGAGTGAAAGGGGGCTCGAGAACCCCGAAAGAGGTAAGTTGGACGAAGTGGGGGACCCAGAGGCCCAGGCGTCGAGAGGCATGCCGCTAAATGTGCCGTTCGGGAGACTTTAACACACGTTTGCTGAATTGTGCCCAAAGTCATTGATTGTATCTAGTATGTGTAGGATTCCTGGCGACAGCATAGCAACCTTCACCCGAAATTACTAGCTATGGAAACAGACAAATGACTGCCTTAGTGCATCACTAGCTGCAGGATGGGAATTGGAATTGGTATGTGTAAAATCCATATCATTTTTCTTGAGCAGTTGTTTATAGCAGTTCAATATTTTAAGTCAAATAGTGGATTGTCACGCTGCCCACTGCAATCTGCGTTCAAAGCTTTCCCAGGAGGAAGGGTGGGCTTAAATTTCTTGTCAGGTTTAATTGCAAAATAAGTTTGTCCAATTTCAACTCATTTCTGTGTGGGCACTGAGTGGAAAGTACAACCGGAATTGGACACCCACGTCCGGTTTATTGTGGTGTTGGGCTGAGTCGGGAGGACCTTAAAAATGGAGGATGGGACCAGATTCCAGCATCACTCCCGTTTCTGGCAATTGTTGCTAGTGTGGAATGATGAAACTCGACAAGGTTAACGTGGACAGGATGATCCCTCTTTTGGGGTATTCCCCCCACCCCTCTTTTAGAACAGAGATGAGGAGAATTATTTTCTCTCGGAGGGTTGTGTGACTTTGGAACTCTGCCTCAGAAGGCAGTGGACGTGGCGGGGGGGGGGGGGGGGGGGGGGGGGGGGGGGCAGTAAATATTTTTATGGTGGAGGTAGATAGATTCTTGTTGAGCAAGAGAATCAAAGGTTATCGGGTGTAGATCGGGGGCAGTACGGTAGCATGGTGGTTAGCATAAATGCTTCACAGCTCCAAGGTCCCAGGTTCGATTCCCGGCTGGGTCACTGTCTGTGTGGAGTCTGCACGTCCTCCCCCTGTGTGCGTGGGTTTCCTCCAGGTGCTCCGGTTTCCTCCCACAGTCCAATGATGTGCGGGTTAGGTGGATTGGCCATGCTAAATTGCCCGTAGTGTCCTAAAAAGGGAGGGGAGGGGGGTTCTTGGGTTACGGGTATAGGGTGGATACGTGGGTTTGAGTAGGGTGATCATTGCTCGGCACAACATCGAGGGCCGAAGGGCCTGTTCTGTGCTGTACTGTTCTATGTTCTATAGATGGGAATGTAGAACTTGAAATGCAAACGGAGCAGCCATGAGCTTATTGAATGGCAGAGCAGTCTCTGGTGGCCGAATAGCCTGTTTCAGCTCCTATTTTGTATGTTTGCATTTTTGTTTGTATAGGGGTGTGGGTAGCAAGCCCGCGTGCAGCACTCCCAACCTTGCCATCTCCATTGCAAGGGATGAGCATTTTAAACCTACACCACCCTGTATCTGCTGTTCTGCCAGAACTGTGGTGATCTGATCAGAAAACCCCTCAAAGAATTCCTGCAACCTCTTAATGGAGGTTCAATTGTGGATCGTATTAGTGTTTGGCTCTGTGGCGAGATGGGTGACATTTACGATCTCGAAGAAAATAGTACACAGCAACCTAAATAATGTTCGTACCTTGCATTTATATAGCACCTTGCAAAACCACCAGCTGTCTCAAAGCACTTTACAAACAAGTGCAGTCACTGCTGCAATGGTGGAACTGTGGTAGCTGATTTGTGCACAGCAAGATCCCAGAAGCAGCACTGTGATAATGACCAGATCATTGTTTTTTCTTCTTTGTGAGGGAATAATATTAGCCGGGGCACATGGGATAAATCCCTTGCAGTTCTTTAAAATTGCCACGGGATCTTTCGCACCCACCTGAGCAGGCAGAGGGGACCTTGGTTTCACACCTCATCTGAAAGTTTGCACCTCGCACTCTCTCAGCACTGCACTGGTTGTCAGTGTAGATTTTTATGATCAAAAGTTTGGGTGGAACTTCAACCCAGAACCTTGTGGGTCAGAGGGGAGATACTACCAACTGAGCCATGGCAAAACATCCTTTGGAAAATCAGTTACTCTCTAAAATGAATATTACCTCTAGTAGTTTGTCAGCTCATTGTCAGCAGATATGTCAAGGCTCTGTTTACTTGGCAACACTTCTATATTACAGAAAAGAGTACAAGATGCAAATGTTGGCACAATTATATTATTGCATTATCGGGCATATATGCCACTTACAATATTTCTATTTATAACATACCACTGAGAACATTGCAGCTAACCTTAACACTGCATTGCATTGCAACTGTTCACAGCGATATGGTATGAGCTTGGCTAAGTGTTATAGTTCTCATCGCTAACCTGGAAGCTCATGGGTTCCTGCCCAATTTGAGGATTTGAACACATAATCTAGCTTGGCACTTCATCCCAATATCAAGGGAGTGCTTTTTATTGGAGAATCTTCTATAGGATTTGTTTAGCTGAGGCCATGTCTGTCTAATCAAGCAGAAATTAAAGATTGCATTACTCTATTTGAAGAAGAGTCCCCCTTGATGATTTGGTTAACATCTATTCCTCAATCAGAATCACAGAAACGGGTTTGTGAACCATTTATTTAATTTGCTGTTTGTAAGACTTTGTTTTGTCAACTTTGCCTATATAAAGGTGACTGTAATTCATAAATTATTCACTATTGATTTTCTCCTCCCCTTTCTGTTTAAAACTGTCTGTGTCGTTCCCCTCCTCCAAAAGATTCATCATTCAGCCCACAGATCTTGCAAACTACTGGCCCATCTCCCATCCCCTTTTACTATCCAAAGTCCCTGAAGGTATTGTTACACCTCAGAAACATCGTCACCTCTCTCTGAACTTCATGTTTCCCCTTTACCAAACTGGTATCTGCCCCTCAAACCGCATCAAAACAAACATCGTCATATTAATAATCAACATTCTCTGTGACTACCATGGAGATGGGGTTAACTTCCATTTGTACACTGAAGACACCCACCTCCACCTATTAACTATCACAGTTTCTGTATTATCTGGTTACTTGGACAACAACATCCGGTCTTGGATGAAGTGCAGTTTTCTCCAACTAAACATTGGTAATGCTGAAGTCATTATCTTCGACATACCCCACAAACTCTTCACTTTTATGACTGACCTCATTCCACCCCTCAGCCACTGTCTCAGATTGAACTGCATTTTTCTCAGTTTTTACATTTTATTCTACTGCATGGTGAGTTTTCAATCTCACTTTCCTATCACCCCAAACTGCTTGCTCCATCCTCCGCAACATTGTCTGCCTCTACCTTAGCCTCTCCTCCATTGAAACTCACACCTATCCTTTACTAACTCCAGACTCCACTATATCATTGTCAGGACGGCTGTCTTTCCACCTCCACCCTCTGCAAACTTTAGCTTATCCAGAACCCTGTTACCTTTATTCTGTCCTGAACTAATTTCTGCTCCTCCATCAATCCTGTCATGATGATCAGTAGGAATTCTATGGTTCTAAGATAAGGAAAGAATTAGAGTTGAGTTTTTTGGCTTAAGCACAGTACTCAGTAACATAAATTGTGGGCGGAATTCTCTGCACTCACGACGAGGCGGAGAATAGCGGGCGGCGTAAATTTTTACGGCCACGCTGGTGCGACGCCCTCCCGGTATTCTCCCCCCCTCCCCCCCACGGCCGCCTCCCGACACGAATCGCTGCTCGCCGTTTTTTTACGGCGAGCAGCGATTCTCAGCTGGCCGATGGGCCGATTTCCAAGGCCTTTACGACCGTTTTTGTGAACGTAAATCACACCTGGTCTGACCGTTCGTAAAAACGGCCATAAAGTCCCGATCTGGGGAACCATGGCACCAATTGGCACGGCAGTACCACGGCCGTGCCAAGGGTGCCATGGGCCCGCGATCGGTGGGCACCGATCGCGGGCAGCGGGTACTTACCCCGCGCACTCTTTCTCCTTCCACCGCCCCGCTGTATCCATTCGCGGAGCGGCTGAGGGGCATACCGGCCTGCGCATGCGCGGGTTTCACGCATATGCGTGATGACGTCATCCGCGCATACACGGGTTGGAGTCGTCCAATCCGCACATGCGCGGCTGACGTCATCAGACGCGTCAGCCGTCGCTAACTCTGGCTAGCGGGCTTAACGAAATTCGTTAAGCCCGCGATGCCGGAGTTCACGGCCGCGCGATGCTAGCCCGACCGGGGAGCAGAATCGGTTCCCGGTCGGGGGCACGGAGGCGGCCGTAAAACACGGCCGTTTTCGTCGCAGTTTTTCATCGCGGCGGCCGTTGGGGAGAATCGCGCCCTGTATCTTTTGTACATGACACTTTGAAAATATTGCACATAGCGGGCAGAATTCTCCGCACTCACGACGGGGCGGAGAATAGCGGGCGGCGTACATTTTTACGGCCACGCTGGTCCGACGCCCTCCCGCTATTCTCCCCCCCCCCACCTCCCGACACGAATCGCTGCCCGCCGTTTTTTTACGGCGAGCAGCTATTCATCACTGGCCGATGGGCCGATTTCCAAGGCCTTTACAACTGTTTTTCTGAACGTAAAACACACCTGGTCTGACCGTTCGTAAAAACGGCCGTAAAGTCCCGATCTAGGGAACCATGGCACCGATTGGCACGGCAGTACCACGGCCGTGCCAAGGGTGCCATGGGCCCGCGATCGGTGGGCACCGATCGCGGGCAGCGGGTACTTACCCCGCGCTCTCTTTCTCCCTCCGCCGCCCTGCTGTATCCATTCGCGGGGCATGAGGGGCATACCGGCCCGCGCATGCGCGGGTTTCACGCATATGCGTGATGACGTCATCCGCGCATACGCGGGTTGGAGTCGTCCAATCCGCGCATGCGCGGCTGACGTCATCTGACGCGTCAGCCGTCGCTAACTCTGGCTAACGGGCTTAACGAAATTTGTTAAGCCCGCTATGCCGGAGTTCACGGCCGCGCAATGCTAGCCCCGACCGGGGAGCAGAATCGGTTCCCGGTCGGGGGGGCGGAGGCTGGCGTTAAACCCGCCCGTTTTTGACGCCAGCTTCACGATTTTTCGCGGATGCGGAGAATCACACCCAGCATTTTCCGCTCCTCGAACAGAAGTGAAAGGTTTTGCTGAACAATTTTCAATGAAGGCTTTCCAGGAATGTGCAGTGTTGGCTCATGATATGTACCCTTAGAAACACTTAGCTGATCGAATTTGTTACTTAAACACAGCTTCATTTTGATTTTGGGAAGTATTGCAAAATGGCGCATTTTCCTAGTTAAACACTTCTCTCTTGACGTCAATGAAAACAAATATCAGGAGAGCTAGATCGCTTTGAATCAAAATTACTCCCACTGAATATATTTTGGCTCCAGACCCGCAGGTACTGTCAACCCTCCGATGCCTTACCCAAGAACCCATTGGGTGGGATTTTCCGTGCCCCTGCGGCATGTTTTGTGATGGCAGAGGCAGCTCATCACTGGACAGTGGTGGGGTCAGAAGGTCCTGCTGCTATCAACAAGATTTCCCATTGTATATAGGGGCAGCACGGTAGCATTGTGGATAGCACAATCGCTTCACAGCTCCAGGGTCCCAGGTTCGATTCCGGCTTGGGTCACTGTCTGTGCAGAGTCTGCACATCCTCCCCGTGTGTGCGTAGGTTTCCTCCGGGTGCTCCAATTTCCTCCCACAGTCCAAAGATGTGCAGGTTAGGTGGATTGGCCATGATAAATTGCCCTTAGTGTCCAAAATTGCCCTTAGTGTTGGGTGGGGTTACTGGGTTATGGGGATAGGGTGGAGTTGTTGACCTTGGGTAGGGTGCTCTTTCCAAGAGCCGGTGCAGAGTCGATGGGCTGAATGGCCTCCTTCTGCACTGTAAATTCTATGATATACGCCCCCAGCACCCCCCACCCCACCTCTGCCACCAGGAAACCCATGCCAGGGTTCACCGGCGGTGACAACAGATTAACCTGCTGTCCATAATGGCCAGAAAATTCTGGCCATTCTCTTTGTCCACAAATCCGTAAAGTTAGTAGGACAGGTGATTAAGAGCCCGCTCTGCCATTTAACTAGATCACTGATCTTCTACCTCAACACCATTTTTTTCAGATGACACCAACACAGTGGGATGAAGGGCATTTTTCTGTACTGCAAATGTATGTCTTTTGGATGTGAACCCAGAAAATGAGCATGAGGAGACATGGGACTGAGTTCTGATACACACATCCACCTTCCCACTGGCATCGCTCGAATTCAGAATGAGTGAGGAACCTTCGGGGGATTTTGGCCGTTTTTCACCCAGGGACTAATTGTCAATCTACAACTGCTGAGCCACAGAGTCCAAACATTTGTTCAGTCAACTCAAAGCAGAGTGTGCATTGAACCTGGTTGAAAACTATCTCTGAATTGTTGGGTTTGTTTGGGAAATAATCTAATTTCAAATGAGGTGTATCATTTGAATTTCATTATGGCTCATGCATTTTCCTTTCTATTACATTCTTTGAGATTGTTTTTCATTGCAGCTTACTGGCATAAGTAACTTTACAATGTATTCACAAATACTCAGGTTATCCAGCTAATGAAGGGAATTGTTTAAAAATAACTTCAAACTCTGCTCACTGCTTCATAGTCTCTTTGTTGCTTCTGATTAATGAGAAATATAAACAGGTTTTGCAACAGTTTCTTGCCTGGAAATATGACAGATCATTGGGCTAATGGCAACAACAAAATCTGTTTTGAATTAGATTAAGGATAGTGTTTCGGCTTTAGGATAGAATGGGTTAATTTTCCCTCCTGCAGCCGCAATCCTACCACCCAACCCCCAGCCCCCACCTCTATCCCAACTTCCAGCATCCCTCTATCCAGACGTCAAATCAGCAAACCCTGTTGCCTGTCAGAGAGTACAATGTCGGACCATTAGTATGTTAATAAGGTCTGAGGGTGACAGGTGGCCTACTAGACAGCTCAATTAAGCTGCTCATTAAACACACGCTAACGAACAGGCATGGTTGTGCCTGAACAGCACCATTCTGTAATGACATGATGTCAGAATGAACAAGCGAGAAAAATAACAAAAACATTACAGCAGTGACAGACGCCACTAATAAGGACCCTTGCACTACATCAGACCTCAAATCAATGAGCAAGAGGATCAAAAAACTCAATCGAAACTCCCCGAGGGACCCAAACTGGGAGATTTTCATGTCAATTTTTGCAGAAATTATCATAGAATAACAAGCAGAATTATTAATATAAACTGCCATCAGTCGACATTCAGTTTAGTTTCCCTGCGCCAGCATAACACACTATGAGTGACTTAAATTAAACTTCCCCAAGGGCAGATTTTGATGCAGTTCATTATTTAATGGTGTCATTTCTAAATTGAATTAATTCTTTTTTTTTCCCAAGAAGGAAGGCTGGCTTTCCTTGTTCTGTGTGCCAGCCCCCTATAGTTGGGGATCATAATTGCATCTGACAGCTCCCCGCACAGTAACAAACTAAATAGTGTGTTTGTGTCACGTCAGGGAAGATTCTGATTCTCACTGTGGTTTAAGATTGGCAGCTGGCAGTAGTTGACAAGTCAGCTCCTACTTAGCTCCAGTACAGTGCCTACAGTGTGTATGTTGGTGACTGACAGTAGAGGAGTCGTTATATGACTAAACAGATAGGTTGGCTGGTTATTAAAGGGTCATGACCATAATTCGTCTTATCTGCCAAAACCGACAAGTGTTTGCTGTAATAATGTACAGACTCAAACACTATATTGGAGCTATTTCAATGAAATATTTCCCAAAAAACCTGGTGAAGACTAGAGGGGAAATATCAGCCGGCTATCGGCCTAAAAATACATCATGAAGAACCCTTGTGAACAATGTTCTTGAGGTGACACATGGATTGGCATATATTCCTTTTGACTTCAGGTTTAAATAAAGCCAGGCTCCCATGATGATTTTCTCTACTGCTTCGAGAGCAAGAGTTGGACCCGTCGCAATCCAATTCTACAGAAAACTGTCAATAACCTGGAACAATTTGGCAATGAATTGACAATCTCATTTAAGGAAGCCACATTGGCAACTTGTGTGGAGAATGGAAGTGTCATTCTGACCCAGTGGAAGATGCTATTCTGAGGACAGAGCTAAATTGCAGATTTGGAGTAATGAAAAAATAATACATGACCCCCTCAGTACGTTTGCTAACATTCCGGGTCTGAGATAAATTGCTCCTGTCTGCAGCATACATAATGTTGATGAGTGCAAAATTCAACCAGAAAGTAAAGCTAAACAGCAACAAATTGATTAATATAGCATCTTTAACATCGAAAAGTGCTCAAAAGCACTTCACACGAGTACATTCAGAATATATTGGATGGGGAGCCAAAGCTCGATAGATTAAGCCAGAAGACTAAAACTTGTCCCAAAATGTGCGCTCTAAGGAGGGACGAAGTAGTGGGTGGGGGTGGTGGTGTGGATATATTGGGGGAGGAATTGGGAAATTTTAGGGAGCATGGTGTCAAAATGCTGCCAATAGTAGGGTAAAAGGAAGGTTCTAAGGTTAGAGCAATGAAACATGCAGAGCTGGAGGAGGTTACAAAGACAGGGAAAGGGGCCAGAGCATGAAAGTTATAACTTTGTGGATGGATACAGGGCCCAGCACTTCCGTTCGCGAGTTTGCGCATGTGCGCGGCAGCCGCCTGTGGCGCCGGCCCCGCGTGACATGTCGGACCACACAGCGGGCCGGTGCCGAAGAAGTAGCCCCCCAATTCGCACGCGTCCACCAAACGGTGGCCCCCAATCGCAGACCTGGCCATTGTGGAGGCCCCCCCACCGGTGACAGATCCCCCCGCCCCCCACCAGGACGGCCACTGTAGCCACGACTCTGAGCTCCCGCCGGGTGGAACCATACGTGAAACACGCCGGCGGGAACTTGGCCGGTTGGCCGCGGAGAATCGCCGCGGGGGCCTTTTTCAATGGCCCCCAACTGGTGCTGCGTCGACCGTGTGCGAACTGGCAGCGATTCTCTGGTCACCGGAGAATCGCGGGAAGGTGTTGGATCCGATCGCAGGTCTGACGTCCCATTCTCCGCCCCCCACGCGATTGCGGCGTGGAGACTCGGAGAATCCCGGCCTCAGTGATTAAATTAGTCTGTTCGCAACTATGGTGTAACAGTTAATCCTGAGATGAGCTCCTGACACATATTTCTGCCATCATTCAGAGCGCCTACTTCAACTTCAGTAACATCATTCGACTTTGTCTCTGTCTCAGTTCATCTTCTGCTGAAACCATCATCCATGCCTTAATTACCTCTAGACTTGACTGTCCCATTGCCCTCCTGACTGGTCTCCCACATTCCATCCTCCATAAACTTGAAGCCGTCCGAAATGAGGAATTGAGAGAAATGAGAAAAATGGGCAAGCAAAACTATCTTAAGAGTTAACTTGACTTTTCACAAAGAGTATTAAAACCTAAGTGAAAGTTGTAGCTTTAAAATCACCATATACTTGCAGGACCAAAATGCAAAAGAAAACTGCAGTAATCTAAAGTGTATATTTACCTTCTGCTGCTCAGAGGCCTCCTCCCTGTACACTCGTCTTCGCTAACGTAGTGGCTGCACATACTCCCCATGAAAAGCCTGGCTCCGGCCTACGATATTTGGCCAACTCCTACTTACCTGGAAAAGCTTCTCCATTGGATCTGGATTTTCCTTCTGGATGTAGTAAGCTTCCTGTGTGGTTTAATCTCTCTTCTCCCCCTGGTCTGCAATTTATTTGAATCTTATTAACAGGAGGGGGCCGGGGGGGCGGGGGCAGGGGCGGGGCCGGAGGGGGGGGAGGCGGGAGGGGGGGGCCGGAGTGACCACCAGTGAGCCTGGATCCATCCGCCATGTTTGTGCGGGGCGGCCTGAGGGAGGGCGGCCACTGCGCATGCGCTGGTTGGCACCGGCCCAACTGCGCATGCGCGGGACCCGCACTCCTTGATGGCACCCCCTAGCACATGGCGCCCCGGGCGACTGCCCGAGTTGCCGGTACCTTGAGCCGGCCCTGCCTGTTCGAATGGTTGTATATCTGGTGTCTACTGAAACATCCTGGGCAAGATTCTCCATAGCCTGAGGCTGAAATCGTGATCGGCAATCGGGCAGAGAATGGATTCCGACGCCGGAATCGGGCAGGCGCCGATTTGATGCCGGTTCGCCATGCTCCGCCCCTCCAGACCGGCGTCATCAGGACGTTTGCTGTTGCAATGCCGTTGGGGCGTCCTTGGTTGACCTACCCACAATGCTCCACCCCCAATGGGTTGAGTTCCTGGCAGAGCAGACCACGTGTGGTCGCAGAGGTCGGGAACCCGGCGTGCCGGCTGCGGACAGTGTCCAGCGTGGCCACATTCATCCGACTGTTTTCAGCGGGTTCCGCGAACATTTCACTCGGCGCTGGTGCTAGCACCTCACCGGTACCGGAATTGGTGAGGGGTCCGCGCTGACGTTCCTGTCATGAAACCCCCATAGATTCTCGGCTCGAGCTGGCACTTAGCGTCAGGAATGGAGAATCCAGCCCCTTGTATCTGCATATAAGCCCTGTCAACTTTTTAATATTATAAGTTCCACAGCCACATTTATAACGGTACCAGGGATGTGGGGAGATGAGAAATGCTGGGGTTGTTCTCCTTAGAACAGAGAAAGTTAAGGGTTGATTTAATAGAGGTGTTTAAAATCTTGAAGTATATTGATTAGATAAATAAGGAAAAACTACTCCTGGTAGCAGAAGGGTAGGAAAGCAGAGGAAACAGATTGAAGGTAATTTTCAAAGCACCAGAAGACAGCAGATTGGTAGCCCCTGAAAAAACATGAAGTGCAATTCTGCAGGTGGATAAGAGACTGCAATACTGTAGCTATCTGCAGCAAGTCACAAGATATGCATAACTGAAGGTCTCCATGGGTAATTTTAATTGAACATTTTGAGGTGGGCATCTTAGTGATTTGTTGCTTAGTCACTTCTGAAAATTTGAATTTAAAGGACTTGTTCCTATTAGAGTTGCAGTGAATAGGTTTGGATTTTTAGAAGAAGAATGTAGGATGGGGATATAAAGTGAAGGTTCTAAGTTTGGGTCTGTGTTCTGAGAAAATTGAAAATTAGCAATGTGTTCGCCAACAGGTGTGGAACAGATTACAAATGCACTTGGTAGCAGCTCTTTTCAAATGTGCTGTGAGGTTGTTAAATCTGACTCGAAAGGAATGAGAGGTACAGAGAGGATACAATTCACTGTACTCCCCACAAGATGTGGGCAAGAATTTTACACCCCACCCCCTCCCTCTGACCCACTTCACGGTGGGTTCTGAGGTGGGGAGGAGCATGAAATTGCATGGACGGGATTTCTTCTGGGTTCCTGCCTTCCCCGATCTGAAGGTGATTTTAAACTGGGATGGGTGGGGACTTGGATGGGAAGCCCGCCCGTGCCCCCAATAAGGTCCTTAAGTGGCCATTCCAGGACCTTTCCTGCCTAGCCTTAACATTTAGGCTGTCAGGCAAATGACGGTTCAGGAGGGAACACCCCCTTCTGACTAGGGGCACTCTCCCCTTAAGGCCCGGTGACCTCTAATCCTCCCTCCCCCTCCCAGCCTATCCCCGACACCCCAATTATCCCCCTCGCAATCTCCCAGACATTCCTTTCCCTCCCCGTCCTGTGACCCCTGCCATCTCAAAGTCTTGAAAGAAGATACACGACACAAAGTGTAATAATAGGTACGCAAATACACAAAATGTGGTACCTTCCATGATTAGATTGCAGAGAGGCAAGCTCTGATTAATCTCCACACCTCTAACTGATCAAATCAGTGTTTCTCAACTGTGGTCTGGATGATGACAACACATTAATGTATATAATGGTGAATTATGCTTCAGACCATTTGAATTCTGTGTTTGCTGGCAAAACGACGCTGACAATGTTTCTGAGGTAATCCATTGGCTCTGAAGTGCTTTGGGTAGTCCTGAGGAAGTGGAATATTTTACAGAAATACATTTTCTTTCTTCTTACAAATATGAATGAACAATTTTTTAAAATGCTCCCATCTATCCATCAGTGTCCCTCTGGCAGCATCCACCATTGTAAACACATTATTTAATATGGCAGGCACAGGAAGCAAGAATCCCCAGATAAATCTGCCAACAGTGCAGTTTTTGGACAAAGGAACATCAAATAACTTTCTGAAATGCCTGGAATACTGGGAAAGTCCCTAACTCTTTCAGTGGGTCTTTAACCCCAGCCTAAAAACTCAGTCAAAGAAGAGACTCTCTAAACCAGTCTCCCCGGAGCCTCAACCTAGATTATTTGTTCAGAGCTCTGAGTGGGCCCTGGACTCGCAATCCTTTCCGTCAGACATAAGATTTCCAATCAACTCAGTCAGGTTGATACAGAACATCCAACTTCGTAAAATAATAAAGCTGTCTGCAACCTGTTCCATAGACAACCTGCCAGATTTCTCATGTGTTGAATTTATCGAGGTGGCACAGTGGTTAGCACTGTTGCTTCACAGCACCAGGGGCCCGGGTTCAAATACTGGCTTGGGTCACTGCTTGTGCTGAGTCTGCATGTTCTACCCCGTGTCTGCGTGGGTTTCCTCAGGGTGCTCCGGTTTTATCCCACAAGCCCTGAAAGACGCACTGTTAGGTGAATTGGACATTCTGAATTCTCTGTCTGTGTACCCGAACAGGCGCTGTAGTGTGGCGACTAAGAATTTTCACAGTAACTTCATTGCAGTGTTAATGTAAGGCTACTTGTGACACTAATAAAGATTATTATGATTATTTGGTAGTGTATGTCCATCACATAACACTGCTGATGCTGTGGATGTGAGCTCACTGCTTCCTTCTCAACACTGACACAATAGTTTACTTTCATTCAGCCTTTGTTACTATTATTTTCTTTGTTCTGGCCTGCTTATCTCTATGATGAACTGTGTTTATGTTTTCCTGATAATTATTAAAATGAATTATTGCTTCTCATATTTCTGTTTCCTTTGTATTCGTGCTTCCCCTTACTCCTAGCTTGTTCTTGTCTTTGGCAACCCCTTCCTCTGTTGCCCCTATTTTCTCTCCGTCATGATACCTGCTCTTTATTTCTCTGCACATGTTCCCACTAAAGAGATCCCCAATGTGAACATCGACTCCCACTAGCACACTACACTCAGAGCTAAAGGTTCTGCCAATCCCCAATGGGCCATATCACAACATATGGCCTGTGCCATCTGAATTGTATGAGAAAATAAACATTTCAAATGGCTGACGGTAAACTTAAAAAAAATGAGGATCAGTTTAATTACATGTCATGTATTCGTTGCTGCTTCAATCAGGTTTCTCTGTTAGGCCCTGACACCCGACAACTGAACAGGTAGTCCTGCCTTTTTCTTGCTGCCAATGAAGTCTAGGATGGCTCTCGGGGTTATGAGAGTGGAGCCCTCTAAAATCATCCCATCCAACCTCCTCTCCCCAGAGGCAGACGTCGAGTTGCTACCTAGCACCTTGCTGTGCAGCTCAGCTGAGATCAGTAATTCAGGAAAGCAGGGGCTCAATACTATGTTTCTTCACTCCAAAATTCTGCATTGGTGCCTAACCATCCAATACCAGTGTGATACAAACATTAAGTTATTTCTTAATATGAACATATATTAGAATAAACATTTGGTTCCAATTATTTATTAGAATGCAAAACATCAATAGGGTGGCACTGTGGTTAGCACTGTTGCTTCACAGTGCCAGCGTCCCAGGTTCGATTCCTGGCTTTGGCCACTGTCTGTGCGGAGTCTGCATGTTCTCCCCATGTCTGCTTGGGTTTCCTCCGGGTGCTCCAGTTTCCTCCCACAAGTCCTGAAAGACGTGCTGTTAGGTGAATTGGGCATTCTGAATTCCCCCTCTGTGCACCCAAACAGGTGGCGGCTAGGGGCTTTTCACAGTAACTTCATTGCAGTGTTAATGTAAGCCTACTTGTGACAATAAAGATTATTATTATAGCCAAAGTAATTCAGTCCTGTGCCACTTGTCTTTCTGCTATTTGACCATTTATTTACTATGAAATGAAAATCGCTTATTGTCACGAGTAGGCTTCAATGAAGTTACTGTGAAAAGCCCCTAGTCGCCACATTCCGGCGCCTGTCCGGGGAGGCTGGTACGGGAATCGAACCGTGCTGCTGGCCAGCTTGAAAAGCCAGCGAATTAGCCAAGTGAGCTAAACCAGCCCCTATAACCAACTTTTGGCTTTAAATGTATTTTTTATATGCTTGATAAAAATATACGTGCTTTTAAATCATTTGCATCATTTATTATGGAGGGGGAAATAAGATCTGAAATGTCTAGCCTAAAGTAGCCAACAGAACACTTTTTTCCAGTGTCTGATGCAGTTAAAATCTTCATTTATGTTCAAAATGGCAGCTGTTGACTTGTACTGTATTTTAATTGTCCCTTTGAGGAGATGGAACTCAAAGAGTTATGTTTTCTTGTCTGTTGGGAATGCACTGCTTGTAAATTCAGTCTGGACCGCCATTGTATGAAAGGATTTGCTCTGCTGTGTGCTGAAGGTATATAATAACTGATCATACTAAAAGTGCTCAGAATTCTATGACATATAACTTTGCAGTAACAGATTTGTACTGGATGTTTGTAGAGTATAAGCAGTATGTGAGGTGTGGCACTGCCAATACAATGGGTATGACGAGCCCAAGGTTTCAACATGTTCTTGGAATGTAGCAGTTCTACTATAGTGTCATCAGTGTTTACAATTAAAATCTATACCCAATTATACATTTATTTTCCATTTATTCCTTTCGACAAGCATACAATTAGTCTCTGGTGGATATGGCATGAACATATAAGATTACTAAATTGTCACCTATAAAACAAGTGGCTGATTGAATTCCACTGGTGAGGAACTTCAGATAACTTGGGAGTTATGGCAGTGTAATATCAGCTGCTTATCAGCACTGGTCAATTGTTTGTTGAAGGGACGTCGTAAGTTTACTCAGCACCCATCAGTGATACAATTGCAAAAGTGCAATTTCCATAATAAACATATACAGGTAAATATTTTACTTCAACTGGGGTAACACGGCTGTTATTTTGGATACAGTTTGGTTGAGTAGACTTTTCCTATGTTCTCCTATTCACCTGTAGCCTGATCCTATTTTCTCCAGAATGTGTGATGTACAATTTCAAATGCAATATATTCATTGCCAGAGGTGGGACTGACTGAATTGGGGACTCAATTCCCTAATTACACATATGTGACACAAATGTTGTCTGGGCAAAAATAAAAAGCTAATAAATGTCCATCAAAAGACGAATAAAGCTTAGCCTTCCTTTAAATACCTGACTACCTGTTAACTGAGGACAAATGAAACAGCCACTAAATTATCTCAGCAATCTCAACTGAGTGAAATAGCTCCAAGTATATGTTTACCCCTGATGTTTTGGATGTGCTGGTGCAGGAGGTGTGACAAAGGAGTGCATCCCTCTTCAGGGCTGAAGATAGTCCCATCCTAAACCAAATGGGATGACATCAGCAAGATCAGGTGGTCTGATAACAGAGGAAGAAAAGTAGTGTTACATCAGCAGAGGTGTCAAGGTGAATATAATAATAAAAATATTAATAATCTTTATTGTCACAAGTAGGCTTACATTAACACTGCAATGAAGTTACTGTGAAAATCTCCCAGTCGCCACATTCCAGCGTCTGTTCGGGTACACAGAGGGAGAATTCAGAATGTCCAAATTACCCAACAGCACGTCTTTCAGGACTTGTGGGAGGAAACCGGAGCACCCGGAGGCAACCCACGCAGGCTCGGGAAAAATGTGTAGACTCCGCACAGACAGTGACTCAAGCCGGGAATTGAACCTGGGACCCTGGAGCTGTGAAGCAACAGTGCTACCCACTGTGCTACAGTGCTGCCCTGCCCTATACTCACTGAGACGTCAATGGATTCTGATCCTTCATATAAGCTGTGTCCCTAATGCCCATGCCCAAAATGATTGGGGCATGAATGAATATCAGAGGTTGCCTGCCCAGCCCTACTGATGTAACTAGCTGCTTATGAGAAAATGGCACTCAAGTGGAGCAGTAGAGGGCATTGGAGAATCAAGTTTGGATTTAAGGTGATACCATAAAAATTCTATTAGCTAGATACTGGATAGTCAGAGGCTTTTCCCCAGGGTAGAGGGGTCAATTACTAGGGGGCATAGGTTTAAGGTGCGAGGGGCAAGGTACAGAGTAGATGTACGAGGCAAGTTTTTTACACAGAGGGTAGTGGGTGCCTGGAACTCGCTGCCGGAGGGGGTGGAGGAAACAGGGACGATAGTGACATTTAAGGGGCATCTTGACAAATACATGAATAGGATGGGAATAGAGGGATACGGACCCAGGAAGTGTAGAAGATTGTAGTTTAGTCAGGCAGCATGGTCGGCACGGGCTTGGAGGGCCGAAGGGACTGTTCCTGTGCTGTACTTTTCTTTGTTCTTTGTTCTTTGTTTATTATTTGTATGATACTTATTGCTGCTTTTCCAAACAAGGCCTATTATATATTATATACTTAGCTGCATGAAGCAACTCTATATTGCCCTATCTATTTTAAAAGCCATTGTGTGCAGGCTGAATTATAAATCTTAGAATTTACAGTGCAGAAGAAGACCATTTGGCCCTTCGAGTCTGCAGCGGCCCTTAGAAAGAGCACCCCACTTAAGCCCACCCCATCCCCATAACCCAGTAACCCTACCTAACCTTTTCTTTTGGACACTAAGGACAATTTACCATCGCCAATCAACCTAACCTGCACACCTTTGGACTGTGAGAGGAAACCGGAGCACCCGGAGGAAACCCACGCAGACACGGGGAGAACGTGCAGACTCCACACAGACAGTGAACCAAGCCGGTAATCGAACCTGGGACCCTGGAGCTGTGAAGTAACTGTGCTAACAACTGTGCTAACGTGCTGCCCTTAACCTTAATCCTTTTTTTTTGTTGGTCCTTCCGAAGATAACGAGTCCAGACAGTGTGATGCTGCTGCCCTGGCATCTCATAGAACATTGTGACAAGAACTCAAGCTGCCCCCTCCACTAGTACAGCGGCCACTCGCCCGATAAGCACAGTGAGTGAGTTAGAGGAAGGTGCATTGGTGAGGCACAAAATACAACTGAGGAAGTTGAAGTGGAGATGGCAGGAGAGAGAAATGAACTCACTAACCAGGCTGCATGTCTACGTGGTCTGCCAGTAACACTGACAAGGGGTTGGGCATTTTACCACTCTTCCTTCAGAAGGAAATTAATGCAGAAAACTTTCAGAACTACTTTAGAGTTCATTACCATGGCCAGAATTTAATGTTTGAGGGTCAAGTGTGCATCTATCCTATCGATTCCCTTCATAATTTTGTATGTTTCTATAAGATCCCCCCGCATCCTTCTAAATTCCAATGAGTACAGTCTCACTCTACTCAACCTCTCCATGAAATCCAACCCCTTCAGCTCTGGGATTAACCTAGTGAATCTCCTCTGCACACCCTCCAGCACCAGTATGTCCTTTCTCAGGTAAGGAGACCAATACTGAACACAATACTCCAGGTGTGGCCTCACTAACACCTTGAACACAATACTCCAGGTGTGGCCTCACTAACACCTTATACAATTGCAGCATAACCTCCCTAGTCTTAAACTCTATCCCTCTAGCAATGGAAGACAAAACTCCATTTGCTTTCTTAATCACCTGTTGCACCTGTAAACCAACTTTTTGCGACTCATGCACGGGCACACCCAGGTCTCTCTGCACAGCAGCATGTTTTAATATTTTTTCATTTAAATAATAATCCCTTTTGCTGTTATTCCTACCAAAATGGATAACCTCACATTTGTCAACATTGTATTCCATCTGCCAGACCCTAGCCCATTCACTTAACCTATCCAAATCCCTCTGCAGACTTCCGGTATCCTCTGCACTTTTTGCTTTACCACTCATCTTAGTGTCATCTGCAAACTTGGACACAATGCCCTTGGTCCCCAACTCCAAATCATCTATGTAAATTGTGAACAATTGTGGGCCCAACATTGATCCCTGAGGGACACCACTAGCTACTGATTGCCAACCAGAGAAACACCCATTAATCCCCACTCTTTGCTTTCTATTAATTAACCAATCCTCTATCCATGCTACTACTTTACCCATAATGCCATGCATCTTTATCTTATGCAGCAACCTTTTGTGTGGCACCTTGTCAAAAGCTTTCTGGAAATCCAGGTATACCACATCCATTGGCTCCCCGTTATCTACCGCACTGGTAATGTCCTTAAAAAATTCCACTAAATTAGTTCGGCACGACTTGCCCTTTATGAACCCATGCTGTGTCTGCCCAATGGGACAATTTCCATCTAGATGCCTCACTATTTCATCCTTGATGATAGATTCCAGCATCTTCCCTACTACCGAAGTTAAGCTGACTGGCCTATAATTACCCGCTTTCTGCCTACCTCCTTTTTTAAACAGTGGTGTCACGTTTGCTAATTTCCAATCGCCGGGACCACCCCAGAGTCTAGTGAATTTTGGTAAATTATAACTAGTGCATTTGCAATTTCCCTAGCCATCTCTTTTAGCACTCTGGGATGCATTCCATCAGGGCCAGGAGAATTGTCTACCTTTAGCCCTATTAGCTTGCCCATCACTACCTCCTTAGTGGTAATGATCATCTCAAAGTCCTCACCTGTCATAGCCTCATTTCTATCAGTCACTGGCATATTATTTGTGTCTTCCACTGTGAAGACTGACCCAAACAACCTGTTCAGTTCCTCAGCCATTTCCTCATCTCCCATTATTAAATCTGCCTTCTCATTCTAAAGGACCAATATTGACCTTAGCCACGCCAATGACAATAGATTTTACGCTTCCCTGCAATTTTCAGCTAATTGCACGGACAAAACAGGTTGGCCGAATTAGGATTGTTGTATTTCCTCATCCAAGGGCTGGGTTAGTAGTGTCCCCTAGAGCAGCAGCCCTGCCTCATTGTGAATTCATTGCTACGTGAGGCCGTTAAATATCGCAAGAGTCCTCTCACAAAATGAATAGTGCAGGGGGATAGAGCATAGAGTGTCCTTATATGACGATGACTTGCTGTTATACGTGTTGGAACCGACTGTGTCGATAGGGGGAATATTGGAGCTGCTTCGAGTGTTTGGGTCTTTCTCGGGGTACAAACCAAATCTAGACAAGAGTGAGTATTTTGTAGAGTCTTGGCTGGGGGTGGGGGCAGGGGTGGGTGGGGGGCTGCCATTCCATAGGGTAGGGACTCACTTTAGGTACCTGGGGGTGCAGGTTGCCCGGGAGTGGGGGGGAGAAAATGCTGGAACATCTCAGCAGGCCTGGCAGCATCTGTAAGGAGAGAAAAGAGCTCACGTTTTGAGGCCAGATGACCTTTTGTCAAAGCTGAAAGGCATAGAAAGTGGGAGATATTCATGCTGTGGGGTGAGGGAATGAAAGATGAATCATAGCCACAGAAACCAAGGGAAGAGAGTGATAATGGAGGTCCCCAGAGAGAATAAAAGGTGAGAAAGGCCAAATGGCAGAGGAACTAAAATCAGAGGGTAAGCTGTGACAGATGTAGATGTTGGGGGAGGGGGGAACATGAATGAGAGACAGATAAAATGAGAAAAGTGGGGGAAGCAAAGGGGAGAAAAGGTAAAGAAAGGGGGGATAAGATAGGGGGGAAGAGTGTTGGGGGGGGGGGGGGATATATATAAAGAAATATATATAAAGCCAGACCTGCTGAGATTTTCCAGCATTTTCTCTTTTGGTTTCAGTTTCCAGCATCCGCAATAATTTGCTTTTATTCTACTGCTCCAGGTATGCTTTTGTATTTTTAAAAAATCTATTATTTTCTTCTTTAGCAGTAATGGCTATATCATGAGCAGATTAAAGATTGGTGAAGATGGGATTATGACAGGAATGTGTCTCAATTGCAGTGTTTGTTGATGAAAGTGCTTTGTCACTGTTTGCTTTTTTGCTTACGGCATGTTCAACCAAGGGTATGTTACAAGAGTGGACTTTGCTGAAAAGGATACTTGTCTTCATTTACTAATGTTGAGCAAATAGCTCAACCTGTGAATAAAATAGAGAAACAACTATTAAGTGAAAGGATGTTGTTACCATCCAAGTCATAGGGGCATTAATGGGTTCCGACTGGTCATTTTCAATTTATGTTATTGTCGGTTTATAGTGTCCAAGGTGGGGTGAAGTCCACAGTTACTAATTATGGTTCATAATTATTTTGTGAGGAAATTCTGTTCCACCATGGCTACAAAGACATTGCGATCAAAAAGCAAATCAGTGCAGATGCTGAATATCTGAAGCAAAATCAAGAGGAGACACTCAGCAGGTCAGGCAGTATCTACGGAGAAAACACAAGTCCATTGGTGGTTTAACCTTAGAATTTAAAGACCTGGGGAGGGATTCTCCGACCCCCCCCGCCGGGTCGGAGAATCGCCGGGGGCCGTCTCCCGAAGTCTCTGGCAACAGAGATTCGGCAGGGGCTGGAATCGCGCCGCGCCTATCGGCGGGCCCCAACCCCCTGCCGATTCTTCAGCCCACGATAGGCCGAAGTCCCACCGCTATCATGCCGGTCCTGCCGGCGTGAATCAAACCACCTCCCTTACCAGCGGGACCAGGCGGCGCGGGCGGGCTCCAGGGTCCTGGGGGGAGCGCGAGGCGATCTGGCCCCCGGGGGTGCCCCCATGGTGGCCTGGCCCGCGATCGGGGCCCACCGATCGGCGGGCGGGCCTGTGCCGTGGGGGCACTCTTTTTCTTCCGCCTACACCATGGTCTTCACCATGGCGGAGGCGGAAGTGACCCCCCTCCCAAGCGCATGCGCGGGGATGACATCAGCAGCTGCTGACGCTCCGGCACATGCGCGGATTCCGCTGGCCGACGAAGTCCCTTTGGCCCCGGCTGGCGCGGAGCCAAAGGCCATTCCCGCCGGCCGGTGGGGTGCCAACCACTCCGGTTCGGGCCTAGCCCCTCAATGTTAGGGCTTGACCCCTAAAGGTGTGGCGACATCCGCACCTTTGGGGCGGCCAGACGCCGGAGTGGTTCATGCCATTCCATCCCGCCGGGACCCCCTGCCCCGCCGGGTAGGGGAGAAACCCGCCCCTGAAACAGCAATTGACTCGTCTTCTTTTGACAGATATTTCCTAAACTGTTGGGTGTCTCCAATGTTTTCTATTATTGCAGCAGTGATGCTAATTTGCCCTGAAATATCAGGATTTATCATTACAAACCCATTACCGTTTACCACCAGAATCACTTTACTGATTGTTCTCCACAGTAGTAGCTATCAATGGAATCTGCCTGATTCTCAGTTTGTTGTCTTTGTTGGCCAAAGACAGGAGAGGGAGGGTATGATTCAATGAAAATGTTTCTCAGTGTGCTAGCGAGTGGGAACTGCCGTGAGTTTCCCGGCGCTAGGCCCGGCGAGGCCGTCAACACAAACCTACATTAATTGGTCCACTTAAGGAGGCCCCATGGGCTTCATGCCGCAAATCATGGCTTGCCAGCCAATTTGTCATATAAATCCTGGATTTGCCAGAACCACGCTCACCAGCCCCCGCTAACAAGGTTGAGCAGCACTTAAACTGCTCTTGCACAGCCAACCCCACTCAGCTCGCAGCCATGGTACCAAGATGACAGGCCTCACGATTTGGAGACACAGACCTGGGGAGCTTCTAGAGGTGGTCAAGGCCAGAAGGGATGTCCTGTTCCCCTGAGGGTCCCAGAGGGTGAGCCACAGGGCAGCCAGAGTGGCATGGGAGGAAGTGGCAGCGGCCATCAGCACTGGCAGTATTCGTGAAGGTGTCCAAGGCATTGCTCAGTCAGTGACGGCCATGGCAGAGGGTCTCGGCAGAATGTCCGACTCGCTGGGGAACGTGACCCAGTACCCGGCGGACCTTAAGGAGGCGCTGCGGGACATAAGGGCAGCACGGTAGCACAAGTGGATAGCACTGTGGATTCACAGTGCCAGCGTCCCAGGTTCAATTCCCTGCTGGGTTACTGTCTGTGCGCAGTCTACACGTTCTCCCCATGTCTGCGTGGGTTTCCTCCGGGTGCTCCGGTTTCCTCCTACAGCCCAAAGGCATGCAGGTTAGGTGGATTGGCCATGATTGATTTCCCTTAGTGACGAAAAAAAGGATAGGAAAGATTATTGGGTTACGGCGATAGGGTGGAAATGAGGGCTTAAGTGGGTCGGTGCAGACTCGATGGGCCAAATGGCCTCCTTCTGCACTGTATGTTCTATGTTCCAGTCTCAGATGGGCATACCCGAGGTCCTGCGGAGCATGTCCCATTCACTGAGGAGCATCGCCGAGGGTGTCAACACCATGGTGTAGACATTGGGGGGCCGCCGGCAGAGCCAGATGGTGCAGGGGCAGCCAGGGCCCAATTCAGCTGTCCCTCCATTCCGAGGTGAACCCTAGGGTCCGGGAGGATTGGGCGCTGGGTGCCAATCCGGAAGCATCCTATGGACTGCCGACGGTGACCACCAGCTTCTCCAAGTTCCACCCTCTGATGAGGCAGTCAGCACACGGTTAGGCGGCATGCCCGTTCATGTGCCGCCGGCAAGTTCACCGGGGCCCCCCAGCCCCAGAGGACACCCGCCAGGAGCATCGAAGGCCATAGGACATGGTAAGCAGCAGGCTGCCTTCACCTCTGATGTGCATCCTGGAGAAACACCACGTTTGAGGATACTGAGAGGCACTGGGGCGGGGGGAGGGGGGGAGGAGGTAGGTAATGGGTAAGGGGGAAGTGTGCATTGGGGGGAGGGGAGAGGGGGCAGGGGTGGTGGGGAGAGTGGTATGGCACCACTGGCAGAATGGGACAGTGGTGTACACTTGTTTGAGACACATTAAAAATGTTCACCACAACCAGTATGACGCCTCTGGCGATGCGGGCCAACCACCAAGCCCATTCCCTATCCCCCCCAGACATGGAGGTCCTGGACCGCCCTCCCCTCCCCATCCAACCTAGCATGCCCTGCCACGGACACCCAGCTGCAGCAGAGGTCCCTACTCACCAGGCCCCACACCCTGCACCCAGACACCTGAACATTACATTGCCTGGAACGGGCGCAAGTTCCCTCAGCATTGCACTCACCCATCCCCTGATAGCGGACAGGTGCCCAGGATTGGGGCCAATCCCCTGGGTGTTCAGGTGTTGGCTGTTGTGTCTGTGGTGTTGCCTCCCGCAGTGTTCAGGAACAGTGTCCAGGCATCACCGTCTGATTGGGAAACTAGGCAATAAGCCCCACATGCTACATGGCCCGCCCACCCACAGGAATTCACTTGGGTTGTGTGAAGTGCTCACTTACCCACGATTGCCAATTCCCTATTAGCAATCACCTTCAGCCACACAGCCAGAGGCCTCTGCGGTCAATGGGAGTTTAGGGTGGTCGGTGGGGCAGACAGGCAGGGACTAGGGTTGTCCTCGGAACAGGTACATACGATCTAGGGGTTGGCATGGAGGATCCGTCTATGTTTTCCCCCTCAGCTCCGATACCCTCACCCCCATTGGCGGTCCACCCCTCTCCGAGCACAGGGGCATCAAGCCCAGAGCCTGGGCTCTTTGCCTGAGTGAAGATGGCTACTCACCTTCTCGTGTCCCCACGGCAGCCCTTCCACCAGCTTCATGTTTTCCAAAAGGAGTACTAATCAGCGCTAGTGTGACCACTTGCTGGAGAGGCCGCTGGATCACGGGAGGTCATTGGATATGGGGTAGCTCCCGTTAATTGTATGGAAATCGGTCTTAAGTGGTGATTATTAGTTTGTCACCACACTACAGCGAGATCCCGATTTCGTCTACGGGAGCGGGCAGTTGAATCGTGAATGGTTTGGCGCCTGCCGCAATTCTTGGTTTTGGCCTCTCCCGCTATTCACTCGTCTCGTTACGCTCTCGTTTGAGGTCCGGGATGTCAGAGCCAACTGAGAAACATCTGTATTTCTTTGTGTCAATCGTCTTTTTGGTTACCACCCTTCTGAATAAGGAATGTGTGGTAGATGTCTTTAGACAGGTAACTAAGCAGAGAGACTCTGACACCTGGAAGACTAATTGACAGGTCCGCAGCTGGAAATGAGTGATTTCGAAGAATTATTGAGAAGTCAGGGCAGGGCATTGACAGGCTTTCCTGCCATAGAGTTAATAAAGTGGAGACAGGAAGGTAGCAAGACACCCACTTCCGCCTGATTCAATGCCCTCCCACTGCCAAAACTGCCGGGGGTGAAATCGGAAAATCCCACCCATTACGTCCAGTTTGAGCACTTTCCCTTAGAAAAAATGGCAAGTCCATGGAGAGGTTACAGAAGTGATTCACTAGGATGATACCAGAGATGTGTGGCTTTAGTTATCAGGAAGGATGAGAGAAATTGTTGCTCTTTTTGATAGAGCAAGGAAGGCTCAGAGGGGAGCTGAGAGCAGTCTTCATAATATGTATCCTGACAAGATAAATGGGGAAAGGTTATTTCTGCTCGTAGCTGAATGACTAACTGGAGGCCATACCGCTTTAATCATCGGCAGAAGATTTAAGAGTGAGGTCAGGAGAATTAATTTTGAAATGCAGACCATTGTTAGTACATTGAAAAAAATAACTCTCAGGAATAGAGATGGCAGCAACATCCAAAAGAGCTTTTAAAAGGGCTGAAAATAAATATTTGAAAAAGAACAACTTTGAGTGGTATCTGATTCATAGGCAAGAATGCTACCAAATGTCCAAGCTGGCGTTTCAGTACAACAAAAGCAGGAACTTAAAAAGAAAAGAGAAATCAGGTTATCTGTAATTTGTGTAATGAAACAACAGCAAGAAGTCTAGTCATACAATGGGGGAACAGTACAATAGGTACTTCAGCAGTAGGCTCAGTCTGCAGGGGATTGTTTTGCACTCGAAAGCTGAACACTGCCTTGTTAATTTCTGTGCAAGGTTATGTTATCTTTCGTTTTATTGTCACAATTAAAAGAAAGTTTGCTGAAAGAAATCTGCTCCTTTCCAGGAAGGAGTGTGAGCCAGTGAGTCCTGCTGTTGGTATGTGCTGCCTGTTACTGGGGAAAGGGTACAGAGCTGGAAGTAAGTTTACAATAATAGCTGAAAGGCAAATTCCTCCTCTCATAAGGGAAGGTTGTTTGCCTCCGAAAGCCAGTTTGTTTTTTGATTTTCCATGGTCAAACCCAACATTTACCAAAGAAAGAAAACATAAAAAGACCACTTTTAACAGAACAGCAATAAGAAACCACCAGACACAGAGATTCTCAGTGATCACAAGCAGCTACAATTCACACACAGGAACATTTGCAGTAAAGTCATAAAATAGCGACTATTTATCTGAGCCCACTTTTCAGGAAAATGATTGCTTTATCTGACAGTTGCTAGTTTGTTAAGATATTATTAACCCTCTACTGAAAAACCTGATCAGATTTTAAAACAGATCCAGAGCTTTAATGGCTAATTTAATTACTAATTATTAATTTAACCTCATAATAGGGTGTACATGTGTTGAGTCATGCATCAATTCTGAATATCTTAATCAGTGTATCATTTTGCTCAAGTGATTAATCGCATTCGGTGCTAATGTGAGCTGAGATGGCCTTAAGAAGTATAACAGTATTTAAGAACATAATTCAATCATCTTTTAAACTGGTGTAAGGCGACAAATAAATCACATATATCGTGGAACTACAGGCAGAGTGTGCACTTTCAAACCTTTCCATTGAGAGCCAAACAATTTTTCTGTATAAACTACGTGGTCTAATCTTTATTCCACTGAATATTGCAATTAAATTATTGTAAAGGAACTTCTTATCAAAAGAATAATTAGTTTGCAGGGTGTTTCCACATCAAAAGGTATGGAAATTCATTTGATTACTTGGAGGCTTTTAAAAACTGACAGATCTCTAATATTTCTTAAAGAGTGTTTGAGATGGTGCTGTAATTGTTATGTGTTGGACAAGTGGGATGCTGCTTGTCAAAGCAAGGAAGGGGCCCAATCTCCACGAAGAGAATTCGGAAAGATGGCCGGGAACTCCTCGAATACAACAATATATGTCTCTGTTAGTTGATTTCTAAATTCATTGATTGGATAGTAAAGAGGCTCAGAAATGAGTGGGGGCTTATTTTTGCACATGCTCAGGCTGTGCTGGAAGTGCACCACACCCCTTATTGGTGAGGGCCTACCTAAAATAGGCATCAAGCCCATTGCAAATCAGAGGCCCATCCCCTTGTTAAGATCCCTTAAACTGGGTCACGATTGAGCATATCATGCACCGTGCAGTGTGCTTATCATTTTTCGCAGGCACACAACAGCCAAATAATGGATCCCGTAAGGGTAGTCCGGAGACCAACAATTAAATAAAAGGCTTGCAGATACATTGTCCCTCTCAGGACCACTGGGTGTCTCAAACTGCTTTAGCGTCAATGAAGTACTTTTGAAGTCATTTTGTAAAAATGTGGCAGCCAATTTTGTGTACAGCAAGCTCTGACAAATCGCAGGGTGACAATGATCAGATAATCTGTTTCTCTTGAGAGTGATTGAGGGACAAATATTGGCCAAGACACTGGGGATCAGGGCAGCACGGTGGCCTAGTGGTTAGCACAACCGCCTCACGGCGCTGAGGTCCCAGGTTCGATCCCGGCTCTGGGTCACTGTCCGTGTGGAGTTTGCACATTCTCCCCGTGTCTGCGTGGGTTTCGCCCCCACAACCCAAAAGTGTGCAGAGTAGGTGGATTGGCCACGCTAAATTGCCCCTTAATTGGAAAAAATAATTGGGTAATCTAAATTTAAAAAAAAAAAGACACTGGGGATCAGTCCTCTCTTCTTTGACCTGAGAGGGCAGATGAGTCATGCCAACAGTGACTCCCTGGCACGGGTTCTCCTGCGGCAGTGGCTGCAAAGAATAGGAAAACCCACTGCAGCAGGTTTGGGGGAAGGAGAATCCCGCTCTGGAATGGGAAACCCCATCTTCTGACTCAGAGGCATTGATGCTAAGTGGGTCAATTAAAGCTGACATGGCTGCCAGCGCAAGGTATGTTATTTTTATATCCCTGGCTGCTGCCAACCCATGCATACCCCCCCCCCCCCCCCCCCTCCCCTCCCGTTGTATCCCACCTCCCCAAAAGAATGTTGCCGGATTTCTCTATGCTTGGAAAACTCAGCTGACTAGAGTTAATGTTGAAAAGTAGAATGACAGTGATGTTTTCAGCCCTTTTATCATACTGAAAGTTCCATCCAGCCTCCTTGCAGTGGGTTGGCTGGCTGCCCATCTCCTGGCCTCTCTCAAGGCCAGAAACAGACAATTTGGGAGATAGATTTTTCAGACATTATCTACCCCTCAACTGAACCCAAACCATCCCGAATTTCATTTAGACTAAACTCCCTCCATCGAGGCTAGTCCCTTCGTATTGTCAGATGTGGTCAATTAGCTATCGGCTTGTATGCTAAATTCTGCACTGAAGATTTCTCTAAACCGGGATTGTCCTCCTTAGATCTCAGGATAAGAGATTTGATAGTGGTGTTCAAACTCTTGCCATTGGCGGAAGAGTGGAGACAAAAATGGCAACAGGGCGGCCAAAAGCAACCAGACCGAAGAGATTAAAATGTCTTCAGGGGTCGTACATGAAATGAATTGTAGTCTTAACAAAATTCAAGGCCCACCACCCCAACCCCATCCCCCATCCCCTCTTCCCCCCAAGTGCTGAGGGCAACTGCGGTACCCAAATAAGTTCTGCCAAAACTGGAGAAACCAGGAATCAATGGCGAGGCTTCCTGCTCCACTGGGATTAGTATTCCATCAGGGGGTTACTCACTAGGCCATCAGGGAGGCTTCTGAAGCCTTATATAGTCAAAAATTGCTTTCCATGACAACATTTCATTGTGTCAGGAGGTTCATTATACTGGGAGTTTCATTCCCCCAGACGCTGGCTGACTGAGTGTTGTGGAGTGACTGCTTGATGAAACAAAGAAAGCAACAAGTCGCAATCCTGAAAATGCACCACAGCTCTGGACGTAGTCACACACAAGCTTTACTTTTGAACTGCAGCTGAACTTGAGTTCACTCTGTCCCCATCCGCTGCAGCTTGACATCAGATTCTGCGCAAAAACAAAGATGATCTTGAAAATTCATGTGTTTTTGAAATCAGCCAATGTTTGGGTGCAGATTTCTACCTTACAGCAGACAGGATTTTGAAATGTTAACTTTTTCACCCAATCATCATACCCATTTAAACATTGATGGTACCTGCACAACTAATCATGGTTATTTAAATCGTTATAAAATAATTTCATTTTATCTGTCAGGTGTGCTTCATATTTTTATTTCACAGAGTTGTTATGGCACAGATCGAGGCCATTTGGCCCATCGTGTCCTCACTGGTTCTACGAATGTCACCTTCACTCCGTAACCCTGCACATTCTCCCTTTTCAGTGAACAATCTAAGTCCCTTTTTGAATGGTTCAGTTGAACCTGCTTCCACCACAATCGCAGTCAGCGCATTCCAAACCCTGACCACTCGCTGAGCGAAAAAGATTTTCCTCATAACACAATTGCTTCTTTCCCTTTCCATGGTTTGCCACCTTGCCATGGTGGAGAGGCTAAAGCGTCCCTCTGATCCCGAGAGCAATGCCTTCGGGAGTTTTAACTCCTGGGAGGGTCACCATGGCAGTAAGGTCAGCGAGGAGGAACCAGACAAAGCACAATCCAAAACAAGTCCTCATCGGTTGACGAGACGGAAGGTCTACTCATATGGTATCAACGGCTGCAATGGCGGATGAAGTCTGCAGCAGTAGGGTGACCCCCAGTCATCGAGATTCCCTTGCCACTGAAACTGGACCTCAAGTGTCCTGTGTCTGCAGGGGCAGCACGGTGGTGCAGTGGGTTAACACTGCTGCCTCACGGTGCCGAGGACCCAGGTTCAATCCCGGCCCTGGGTCATTATCCGTGTGGAGTTTGCACATTCTCCCCATGTTTGCGTGGGTTTCGCCCCCACAACCCAAAGATGTGCAGGGTAGGTGGATTGGCCACGCTAAATTGCCCCTTAATTGTAAAAAATGAATTGGGTGCTCTAAATTTATTTTTTAAAAGATTGTGTCTGCTGATGTGCAACAGCATTTCCACGTTAAAAGATGCCCCCCTCCCCCGCAGCACACGCACAGACACACAGAAATAAGCCCTGCAGCTTATGCCAGGTGATGGGGACAGCACCGTGAGATTTCCCTAGCTTCGGACTGGCAGATAGGCAGTGGGGTTTGATGATTCAGCCATGGCATTTCAACGACTTCCTTCACGGCTGATCAGCTCTCCTCAGGATCCATTCTGCTCACGGAAGGGGCTAGGAAAGATGCCCTAAAAATAGTCTGTTCCATCCCCAACCTGGCTGGAAAACTGCATCCAGCAAACTCATTGACCTGCTGTCAGAAAAACAAAGTTAAAATCAATCTTGCAACCTGGAATGTACGAACCCTCATGGATAACATACGGAAAAATCGACCGGAATGCAGAACTGCCCTTGTTGCCCGTGGACTTAGGCACTTTAAGACAGATGTTGCTGCTCTGCAAGAGACGCATAGAGCAGGCAAAGGTGGGCGGAAGGAAAATGGCGGTGGTTACACCTTCTTCGGGAGAAGAAAACCCAAGGATCAGCCCAGGGTGCATTGAATTGGATTTGTCATCAAGAACAAACTTATCAACCGACTTTCGGAGCTCCCTGTGGCATCAGCAAACGCCTCATGACTCTCTGTCTGCAACTTGCCAAGAACCAGAAGGCAATGGTCGTGAGTGCTTATGTCCCAATCCATAATGTCAATGACAAGTCCAAAGAAGGCTTCTACTCCAGTCCGGACACCATACTCTCCAACATTCCTAAGGAGGATCAGATTATCTTCTTTGGGGACTTCAATTCTGGGGTTGGAAAGGACTCTCAACTCTGGCTTTGAACAGTGACTTCATTGCAGTGTTAATGTAAGCCTACTTGTGACAATAAAGATTATTGTAAAAAGAAGTTGGAAACTGTAACTCTAATGGGGTTCTCCCGCTCACCAAATGTGCAGAACACCAACTTGTCATCACTGACACACTGTTCCAAAATATGGACCCAATACTCTCGGCCTCAAACCATTACGGTTTAAGGACGGAACCATTTTGAGAGACGGGGAAACATTAACCTTCAATGGAGAGAACACCTCAAAGAACTCCTAAACCATGATACAATCATAGATGAGGACTTGTTCGAGGGAATCCCCTAACTCCCAATCAAAGATGATCTTGAACTCCCACCAAGCATGGATGAAGTCAAAGCTGCTACTAAAGACATTACTAATGGAAAAGCCACAGCAGTGGATGGGAACCCAGCGGAGATTTTCAAACTTGGAGGAGAAGGGATCACCCATCATCTCCATCAGCTGTTCCTGAAAATATGGGACAGAGAAGAAACTCCTGCCGACCTCAGGGATACGTCAGCGCCAGGACCTTCAAGAAAGGAGACAAAGCGGACTGTACCGAGGAATCTCCCTACTCTCCATCGCCGGGAAGATCATTGCCCGAATCCTGGCTAGCCACCTTCTCCCAGTCTCTGAAGAAATCCTTCCGGAAAGCTAGTGTGGCTTCCGAGCAAACTATCGAACAGCTGACATGATTTTCACTGCTCGATAGCTTCAAGAGAAAAGTCAGGAGCAACATCAACCACTCTACACGGCGTTCATCGATCTGACCAAGACTTTCGGCTCAGTCCATCGGGAAGTGCTATGGAAGATCCTGTCAAAGTCCAGCTGTCCAGAGAAATTCATTAACATCCTCTGACTCCTCAGCAGCAAGATGTCAGCGACGGTCCTCACTGATGAAAATATGACAGAAACCTTAAGAGGTCCAGATTGGAATCAAGCAGGGATGTGTTAGTGCTCCCATCCTTTTCTCGGTCTTCATTGCTACCATTCTTCACCTTGACAAGAACAAGCTTCCCAGTAGACTGGACATCGTCCACAGGATGGACAGAAAACCTTTCAAACTCAACCGGTTGAAATCCAAGAAGAAAACAACACTGATACAACTGATATAACTTCAGTATGTGGATGATAACGCCATCTCCGCTCTCTCAGACGAGAATCTCCAAACCATGCTTGATGCCTTCAGGGAAGCATACTGAAGGATTGGCCTCAACATCAAGAAGACTCAAGTCCTTTCCCAATCTGCCCCAGGGCAAGATCCGGATTCTCCCTCCATCAAGATCAATGGAGAAACCCTCCTACACGTGGAATATTTCCCCGACCTGGCGAGCAACCTTTCAACTAAGGCTGACATCGACATGGAGATCCAACACCGTATCCAATCCATGAGTGCTGCCTTCGGACGTCTAAGGATGAGACTCTTCAACGACCGCAACATTCGTGCTGACACCAAGATCCTCGTGTACAAGGTAGTGATCGTCCCAACTCTTCCATATGGCTAAGGAATGTGGACTATGTACAGACGTCACCTCAAGGCCCTGGAGCGGGTACATCATCGCTTTCTGAGATGGATTCTCTGAATTAGCTGGGATGATGATCGTACTAACATTAGCAGTTAAGTGGACGTGTGTTTCCCATTAAATCAACCCGATGACTCCATGATACCTTTCGCAAGCTTAGAATATTGTAGCAAAGTACTTTACAATCAACAAAGAATTTTATTTTTCATGTCTCCCTTTTCTTCCCTTCTTTCCTGAAAACAACCATGTTGCTGCGGTAAGATGTCCTTGTGCGCCCATAATTCTACAACAATTCTCCCCGGAGCCATCCTTCATGTGACCTTGGGAGTGAATGTTTGCCAGTTACCGGACCCTGGCGACCATCACAGTTGAGCCTCTCCCCTGTTCTTGTTCAGTGATCACCGATGCCCTTGTCCAGGCGTCACTGGATAGCAGCTGGGTTTGGCAGATCCACTAGGCTGTATCGCAAGCTAACTAACTGCATCCTTTTTAGGAATTCTGACATTTAAACCCAAAACTCTACAAGATCGCAATAGTCACACTTCCAAACCATGCCCCCCCTCCCCCTCCACTTCCCCGACCTCATGGAGTGTTTGTGGAATTTGTCGTTCCTATCCCTTTTATCCTGATTCCATGCAATATTTCTCATCATATTTGTAAGTTTTTCATCTGCCCTCATTGGAAAAAGAAACTGGGGCTCTCTGAGAGAAGATTGTTTTGAAGCAAACGACCTATGGGGAAATATGTTTGATCGGTGCCGCTGTGACATATGCTGTGTCACCACCGTAACAAAGATTTGTCGCTCCTGGTTTTTGCGCAGAGCTTTGCCAGACACCATTTCATGAAGACTTGGCCTCTTCAACAATGCATAAAATGAAAGCCGGTATGGGGCAGAGAGAGAGAGAGAGATTTAAAAATCTGCTGAGTAATTCCAGCACCTAAGGAGTTAATTGTACTGTTCGTACTCCCAAAGTCTTAATCCAACAAAATATAAACACTGCTTAGACAGCAGATTTTATAAAGCATTTGGAAAGAAAGTTCATCATGATGACTATGAAAGCAGAGCCGTACAGACTGCTGTGAAGTGGACCATTTTACTGTACTTTTCTGAAGTTTCCTTGAAGCATGTCTGCACCGCCCAAATACACAATCCAGGATTAAACAGCTCAACCTACCACCAAGTTCTTACGCCCTCCCACAATCATTATCCTAAATCCGCCATCATTTCAGATTCATTTTTCCCTTATTCATCTGTCCAACTAATTCCTGCTGCATTCACTAAGCTTACATCTTAATCTTTTCTGTTACATAGAGAATACAAAATGAAAAGCTGCATTTTCTGGGTACATGCACACATTTGGAACGGATGAACCATATGTGAAGTGACATACAATACTGAATGGCGACTGAATGGTGTCCGGTGCTAAAGACAGTGCAAGCCAGGAACAAAGGCCCAGCGAACAAGAGGGCTGCAGTGGGGTTGCTTCAATCTAACACTGGGGGATTGGCCAGTAAAACATGGGTATAATTTCACTGTTTTCACTCGCACAAGCTGTGGGAAAAGAATCACCATCTGATGTTTGATTGTGGCAAATACGTTCCAGCAACAGCCCGAGAATTGCAGCTGAAAAAGAGAGAATGGGGCTACATTTGCCTCTTTGAGTGCCACGTCTGGCAGAGGCACAGCTGATCGACTCTGTGACTTCGGGAGGTCGGTGGCGGGCATAGTGGGGGGGGGGGGGGGGGGGGGGGGGGGGGTGTTATGGGTGGGGGGGGTTACCAGTGGATTTTAGGGGGGGGGGGCGATGTGGAGGAGGGTGAGGTTTGAACATTAGACGATGTGGGTCGTCAATTCATTTGCTGTACTGAGACGTGATATGATTACTTAATTAGTAAATTAACCATTGTTTTAGGAGCTTGCTAAAAGTTACAAGACTTCCTTGCTGGGGGGGGGGAACAGTCAAATCAGATGAGGTCTCAGCTTCTCAATGATAAATTAATCAAACGTTAGCACACTTATAACTAGCAGGATTAGCTTCTCTTTGTGTCTCCCATCCAAGTTATGAGAACAAACTGGGTTTTTTTCTAGTTGGTACTGATGTGCGTGTAAAACAAAAACAGCCCTGAGGTCAGGGATCTTAAAACAGGGATCTCTCAATTATCACAAATAATTTGTCTATTTTCCACGGCCAGAGATTGGCTTTTCAGTCTGCTCTGATCACTAAACGATCATTCAAACTTTTCTCTCCGATTAAATTGCGAATCGACACATGATTTATTTTTTTTGGCTAAATATTCAGTCCCTTTTTAACAGATTTATTTGCACTAATTGTTCATTTTTTTAAAAAACCTGTACCACCCCTGGAGGCTGATGGAAGAACCAGTATCATTTAGAAAACATTTCACCTCCCCCCCCCCCCCCCCCCCCCTTCCCAAACCAGTGCCTTTTCAGTCCTGAAAATGTTACCTTGCACTGATGTCCAGTCCCATGGGTGCTGCCTCCCCTCTGTTCCTCAGCCAGTGACCATTTTCACACATGAGATCGGACATTGAGTGTTATCAAGCTGTTTGGTGAGGGGGGGGGGGGGTGGGGGGGGGGAGGGGGGGGGTCAAATTGAATCTCAATTCTAACCTTGGTTGGAGGCATACGAATGCACATGAAACTAAAGTCACTGATATTAATTGAGTGTGGATTACCCACTTTCTCCAGCAGCCGCTGACAGATAGCCGTTTAACCCCTGCCCCCCCCCCCCGTCCTTCTTTCCCCCCCCCCCCCCCCCCCCCCCCCCCCCCCACCACCACCACCACCCCCCGTCCTGGGTGGGACCAGTGAAAGAACCGATCTACCTGTGAAGAGGGCAGCTGTGGGGTGTGCCGGTGGGAGGGAGGGTGGGGTTGGTGATGGGGGTGTGGGTGGGGATCCTGAGGCGTAGGCATACTGAGGGTTAGCGTGAAGGAGGTGGACCCTCTCGACCAATGGGTCCGACTTGTGCACCCGCACGTGTTTGCGGAGCAGGATGGGTCCAGGAGTTGCCAGCCAGGTTGGGAGTGAGGTCCCAGAGGAGGACCTTCTGGGGAAGACAAGGAGACGTTCATGAAGTGTTTCGTTGGTCGTGGAGCACAGCAGTGATTGGATGGAGTGGAGTGCATCGGGTCTTCCAGACCGTTCTGTTCTCCCTCTCTACCTGTCCGTTTCCCCGGGGGTTATAACTGGTCGTCCTGCTCGAGGCAATGCCCTTGCTGAGCAGGAATTGACGCAGTTCGTCGTTCATGAAGGAGGACGCTGTGTATGTAGGCGGGGAAACGGAACAGCCCTGTGGAGGGCTTTTATGACGGTGGATGTCGGGGCAGGGGATGGCGAATAGGAACCGGGAGTGCTCGTCAATCACGTTCAGGAAGTACGTGTTGCTGTCGGTGGAGGGGAGGGGCCCTGAGTCGATCAGGTAGGATGTTTTGTGTCCGTTGATGAGCACGGTCGTCGTCGCGGTCGAGAGCGTTCAGGGCATGGACTGGTCCAGGGTCACCGAGGCGAGTCATGGTAGAAGCTGAAGATTTTCCTCGGGCGGTGTGCGGTCATCCGAATCGGGGTCCTGAGACTCCAGCCAAGATGGCGGCGCCCACACATCGCACGTGGTCCCTGGGGAACAGGATGGCAGCGCCCATGGGCTGCACGTGGCCTGCGGAGAGAGTTGTGGCGGTGGCCCCGATTCGCCCCCGGAGACAGCTGCGACCGCCCAGGCCTGGCATACCGCCACAAAATGCCCCTTTTTGCCACAGCCTTTGCAAATGGAGGAGCGGGCCGGGCTGCATTGCGGTGGGTGCTTGGCTTGCCTGCAAAAATAGCAGCCGGGCCCCCCCCGGGGTTGCCTGGGAGCCACGCAGCACAAGCTTGTGGGGGGATGGGGGATGCATCAGGGTCGGCCGCGGGTGGGTTCCACGCTGCCCATGGGGCTGCCGCACGGTCGTGGACGTTCACGCGGGCGTTGCGGGAGGCCGCATCTAGAGAGCTAGCAAGGACCCGTGCCTCCTTGAGGCCTAGTGTCTCTTTCTCCAGCAGCCGCTGATGGATTTGGGAGGACAGCAACGAATGCGTCCCGGATTAAAAGTTCTGTGTGGTCGCTGGCTGAAACTCGCAGACAGTCACAGTTCCTACCTAGTACCGGAGGTGCACGATAGAATTCATCTAGTGATTCCCCCAGGATTTGTCGCCTTTTCGCTTACAGATGTCGGGCGTAAACCTGTTTTACTGGGCAAATGTAGTGTCCTTTCAACAGGGCCATTGCGGCCTCGAAATCGTCCGCATCCTCAATGAGCGTGTAGATCTCTGGGCTCACCCTCGAGTGGAGAACTTGCAGTTTCTGGTCTTCCGTGGGTGTAGTTGTAGCCATCCTGTGGTACCCGTTGAAGCACGCCAGCCAGTGTTTGAAGGTTGCCGCTGAGTTTGCCACGTGGGGGCTAAGTTTCAAACACTCCGGCTTGTTGCGGAGCTCCATTCTTCAAAATCTAATCCAATAAACTGATGCACGATCAATAACTCGCGAAGCGAGATTGGAGTACAGTTGAAGGCTTTATTGGACTAGATGTTTCCCCCAGCAGCGCAGGTACAGAATGCAGCAGCTAGCGAGACACAGACTCTTATACTCCGCCTTACTGGGCGGAACCAGCAGGGAGGCTTTACCAATGATCTTACTGTCGCGGGTACCTCCGAAACCAATGATCTTACAGCATCAACCTAGGTACCGTAATAGCTCTAATACCGACTACCACACTATGCTTCTTAAATCAAGTTCTTCAGATTAAAACTGTCAATTCTCCAGAAGACATTTTAATCCGAGTAGTTTATTTACTGAGCACAGCAAAGAGTGGAATTTTCCCAGGCAAAGGGAGGTGATGCATGTGCATGCAGGGAGTCCATACCCCTAAAAAACGTGCTGTTGGGTTGGGATTCAGTCATCATTCTACCATTAGTAAGGCACGGGGAGTCCACCACGAGCAAAAGTAAAAGACATTTATTTAAACAACAAGTATATACATGAGGCCCGGTTAAACCTCACCGAGCTCTCTGAAGGCTCAATTGTCTGGTCTTGTTGCATTCTCTCTTGAACGAAACAAGGCCGGTGAATAGTGGGAGAGGCCAAAACGCGAACTGTGCCAGGCGCCAAACAGTTTGCGCGCAACCGGCCCACTCCCGTAAGCGAAATCGGGAACCCGCCGTAGCGTGGCGAGGAACTAATTATCACCACTTCAGCCTTATTTCCATACAATTAACAGGAGCCACCCCATATCCAATGGCCTCCCATCATTCAGCGGCCTCCCCAGTAAGTGGTCATGCTGGCACCGATTAGTACTCCTTTTTTAAAACGTGAATCTGGTGGTAGGGCTTCTGTGGGGAGACAAGGAGGTGAGTCGCCATCTTTCTCACAGGCAAGGAGCTGGGGGCACTGGGCCTGCCACTCCAGTGTTCGCCACAAAGTGGGGCACCCTCGGCTGGGGGCGGGGGCACCCTCAACATGGGTGGGCCACCATGGGAGGAGGAGAGGAGGGGCTGCTGGGAGGGTGGGGCATCCGTATGCAGCTCCACCATGCCAACCCCTGGATCATGTGTACCTTTCTGGGGCAACCTGTCCGTCTGCCCCACCAACCATCCATAACTCCCACCGACTGCTGAGGCCTCTAGCCGTGCGGCTGAAGGCTACTGCTAATAGGGAAGTGGTAATCGTGGTTAAGTGAGCACTTCACACAACCCAAGTGGGTTCCCATGGGTGGACGGGCCATGTAACATGTGGGAGTCATTGCCTAGCATCCCAATCAGGCCATGATGCCTGGACACTGCGCTTGGACACTGTGGGAGGGAACACCACAGTGGCAAGAGACAATATCCGAACATCCAGGGAATGGGACACAGCTCTGGGGACATGTCCATGGCCAAAGGCTGGGTGAGTGCAACGAGGAGGGGACCAGAGCCTGGTCTGGATGAACTGATGTGCGGGTGTCAGGGGTACAAGGTCTGGGGTCCGTTGAGGGTGGCCTGCTGCGGCCGGAATGCTTGGACAGGGTGTTCCGGGTGTGGGGGAGGGAATCAATGAAGGAATGGAGGGTCCTGGGCAGGGAGCCACCGCTGATTGTCAGTCTAACTCCCTCTCCCAATTCCTTACAGATATTGAGCGGTAATGACCATATTTTGGACCCTGCAAACAGGCCCTGGTGTTGCTGCTGGTAGGCTGGGCGGCCAGGCGCTGGAGACAGCTGCAGCAGCAGCGTCTGCAAAGGACCGAGGCAACGGCACTTGTGCAGGGACCTGCCCCACACCTTGAGGACCCGGCCACCCATCAGGCCAGTGAGGGACCCAGAGGGGGAGGCCCGAGATGGCCCATGGTGTACATGCGTTGCTGGGCCTTTGAACAAATAATGGATTGCACATGCTGCATGACGCTCCACCTCAACAAGGACACAGTGCGGCACCTGTGTCATGTCCTCACGGACTTGGCACAACATGGAGGAGGAGGAGGACACCCGCTCTCTATATAACCTTTTATATGGACCAAGCCCAACAAGATGCCGGGACAGTAGGATTCTCTGTCACTGCCGTTACTTGCTGTAGAATTCCCAGCCCCTGACCTACTCTTGCAGCCACAGTATTTATATGGCTAGTCAAGTTCAGTTTCTGGTCAATGTTAATCCCCAGTATGTTGGTAGTGGGGGATTGAGTGACGGCAAGACTATTAAATGTCAAGGGGAGATAATTCAATACTCTCTTTTTGGGGATGGTCATTTCTTGGCACTTGTGTGGTGTGAATGTAACTTGCTACTTATCAGCCCAAGCCTGAATGTTGTCCAGGTCTTGCTGAATATGGGCACGGATTACTTCAGTATCTGAGGAGCCGCAAATAGAGCTGAACATTGTGCAATCATAAGTGAACATTTCCACTTCTGACCTGACGATGGAAGGAAAGTCATTTATGAAGCAGCTAAAGATGTTGGGCCTAGGACACTACCCTGAGGAACTCCTGTAGTGATGTCTTGGGACTGAGATGATAAACTTCCAACAACTCCATTTTCCTTTGTGCTAGGTATGACTGCAACCAGTGGAGAGTTTTCCACCTTATTTCCATTTACACTAGTTTTGTTGGGGCTCCTTGGTGCCATATTTGGTCAAGTGCGACCATGATATCATGGGAAGTCACTCTCACCTCACCTCTGGTGTTCAGCTCTTTTGTCCATGCTTGAACAAAGGCTGTAATGAGGTCGGGAGCTGAGTGGCGCTGGGGGAACCCAAACTCAGTATCAGTAAGTTATTGCTGAGTAAACTTGAAAGCACTGTCAATGACACTTTCCATCACTTTGCTAATGATCAAGAATAGACTGGTGGTGCGGTAATTGGCCACATTATTTTTTATCCTTTCTGTGGTAGGTCCTACCTAGGCAATTGTCCACTTTTCTGGGTAGTTGCCAGTGTAGTAGCAATACTGGTACAGCTTGGCTAGGGTTAAACACCTTTCTTGCCCTCCCCTGAGGTCTTGGTTCCAATTGTAACATTTTACTCAGGTTGAAGGGACCACGTTTCCACTGTTGACTTCCTTGGCTATTTGATTGGAGAGGTTGTCATCTTTTTCCTGTTCTTGGGAGAGCTCACCTCACTGCAACCCCTCAGATCTCACAGCAGAACCACCAAGGCAGAGTGAGAGAGCAGGTTTGCCATACCTCCTCTCCATTCCAGGGCTGCTGCGATCTCTGAAATCCAAGTGTTAGTGATCCCTTGTAACCCAGGCTATAGACGCATCAAATTAGAAATCATTCCTTTGAAAGAACGGACACGTCATCCCCGATTGGTCCGGTAACCAGGGGAGGGATACTCCGATATCTCGGCAGAGTCCCCGCGTCGTTGTGAACGCCATCGAGTTTTACGACAGCGCCAAACGGCCCCGATCGCGACCGATTCAGAGCCCGAAAATGGGCCAGCAGCGAGGCCGCGAGGAACTTGGGGGGGGGGGGGGGGGGGGGGCATTGCGCGAAAGCAGCGTCATAATCCCAGGACGCCCGACTGACGCCGCGCACCATCATAAAGTGCATGATCCGTGCACAGGGCCCAGGAGGACAAGATGGCTGAGCCCCGACGAGCCGCACCAAGGTTCCACGACACGGACCTGGACACCCTGCTTAATGAGGTGGAGCAACGCAGGGCCATCCTCTGCCCAAGACGTGGGCATCGCCAATCGTCAGGCACCATGAGGCGCGGCTGGCGTGAGGTTGGCACTGCTGTCGATGCTGTGGGGCACACACCCCGGTCCGGTGAGCAGTGTAGGAAGAAGCTCCATGACCTCACGAGGATTGCCAGGGTAAGTGCCACGAGGGTGCCCCCGGGTCACACCTAACCCCCCCCCCCGGGCCAGACATGGGGGGGGGCCTCAGGGGGAACAACGCTGTACACAATCCACATGAGCAGCGCGACCCCCTGGAGAGATGCCATGGTGTGGCTCCAACTGTCCCCCCTCCCAGCATTAATGTAGCCTATATCTGCACGCCCTGATGATAAACGCCTAATTGTGATGCTTTATCCAACCCCCCCCCACCTCAGGATAAGACAGCTCACAACCTACAACCCGTCCCCTTCCCCCCTCCCCTCACCCCCCTCTCCCCCTCCCTACTCCCCTCCCCTCACCCCCTCCCCTCGCCCCTCCCCCTCCCCTCACCCCCTTCCCTCACCGCCCCCTCCCCTCAACCCCCTCCCCTCATCTCCTCCACTCCCTCCCCTTATCCCCTCCACTCCATCCCCCCCCCCCGATTGGCGGCAGCGTACTTGGGGAAGCTCTCCCTAGTCTGCAGAAACTCTGGGACAGGGGCTGCTCACCTCCTCGCTGCTCATCGTCAGCCAGCACGACCGGCTGACCATTTTATTTAGCAGGTGTGAACAGCAACGGGGTGTTCAGCCCATCTGGGCCGGTGAATAGCCGGGGTACTGGAGAATCGCCGTTTTGCGTGTCTTGGGCGATTCTCCGGCTGGCGCGGCGCAGAACCCGACGGGGCCGTTCTCGCTGGTTGGGAGAATGGAGGGAGGGCGTCGGACCAGCGTTGCGCGGAAAAATGGCGCGGCCGGCAATTCTCCCAACCGCCGCAGCCTCGGAGAATCGCGCCCCTGGATTTGGGAAGATAATGCTGTGGCTCTGGGAAAGAACCAGACACAGCCTGCCAATTAGGAACTCAACACGCTGACCTGAATATAGTCCCACCGTTCCAATAGGGACTAAATCCACAAATTCCCACCCAAAACTTCTACATTATGCAGAGAATAACAGAAAGGCAAGAACTTGATTGACAAAGGGCGGGTATATGCACATTATTTAAAGTTATTTCATATTCCTGGTTTCAAATTGCACCAAAAACTCCTCTGGTGTCATTTTAATTCAAGAGTTTACTTTAAATTAACTGCTAATTCCATTTGATTAGTGGGGGATGACTTTGAATTCTCAAATGTGGATTATATGAAGAGATTAAAGAGTGGGTGACACGTCTCATCCCAGTAAGTATTTGTTTAGTCCAGATTGTCTCGTTGTATCACATTGTTTCTGGCATCTCACTTTGTGTAACTCAGCTGCCACATTGCCTACATTACAACAGTGACTGCATTTCCAAAGTATTTCATTGGTTGTAAACTGTTATCATACAATTTTTTTTACAGAATTTAGAACCCCTTACTGCAGAAGAAAGCTTTTCGGCCCATCAAGTCTGCATCAAGCACCCCATCTAGACCCACTCCCTGCCCCGTCACACCCCCACAACCCATAACCTCACTTAACCTGCACATCCCTGGACACTAAGGGGCAATTTATCTTGGCCAATCCACCTATCTTGCACTTCTTTGGACGGTGGGAGGAAACCGGAGCATCTGGTGGAACCCACGCATGTACTGGGAGAATGTGCAAACTCCACACAGACAGTCGCCCAAGGTCGGAATCGAACCCGGGTCCCTGGCGCTGTGAGGCTTGGAGTGCTAACCACTGTGCCGTTGTGCCTCTGTGGGACTTTCAGAGGTCATGAAAGGCACCATATCATTAAAGTTCTTTCTTTCTATCTTTAGAAAGATTGGTGAAGTGTACATGTGAAACCCACAAATATCTACTTCAGATCACAAGGTGGTAACGTCAATGTATTCGTGCACAGGTATATATGGGGCAGTGAAAGTCAACTGTCAAATGAAACTCAAACCATGTACAGGAGGGATTAACACCATTGAACGCAGCGACAGCTGCAATAGATCTGAATTGTAGCTTACGGATTGGTGGCAGTGTTGACTTCTCTTCTGTTTCTTATTTCCAACCCATCCCCAGGTCCTGTCACTCATCATGGACGTGTTGAGAATGAGGAACTCACTACCACATAGAGTGACCAAGGTGATCATCATAGAAGTATTCAAGAGGACTTTCAAAATCCTAGCTGCCTAGCTTTGGGCCCCCCGTTTACCACAACCTTTCTCAGGTACTGATTTGCGCAACTGCACTCTCACCTCCACCTTGATGGCCTAATCGCAAATAAAGCCACCACCCCCTCTCTTCCACTTGGCTGCTTCCCCGGCATGGCCGTCATCTCTATTCGCTTAGGTCCAAGGCATCAGCTGCCTCTGTCATATTCCTGCCTTCCATTAGCCCATTGGGCCAAAGCTCCTCTAATGTTTCCCCTGCCCTAGTCTTGAACTCACATCTTCCTCCAGCTTTCCTCCTATCTTTCCTTACGCCCTTTCTGAGCTCATCTTGTCCATGAGATACACCTCCTTTTCCTTCGATCGTGTACCCACTAAACTGCTGAATGTGTTGGTGCCTTGCAAATCCATTCTGTCCTTCACAAAGAATGGCTGAAATTCTCTGGCCGTTGGTTGGTGGTGGCAGGATTCTCTGGCCTCGCCAGCAGCAGGCCCCGGGCGGTGTAGCAGCGGGAGCAGAGAATTCCTCCGCCAGCGAATGGTGCGTCGCCGAGCAACACACAGCTGGGAGGCTGGAGAATCCGGTTTCATGTCGGAATCTGTTCAATCTGATTTCCACTCATGACACAGGACCAAACAGCTCTTGTCAAAATCACAAATGCCATCCTATGCGACTTAAGGTAAACTTTCCCTCTTTGTTCTTCTTGACCTTTCACATGGTTGACCACACCATCCTCCTCCAGCAGCTCTTTACTTTTGTCCAGCTGGGCAGACTGATTTCACCTTGTCCATTCTTATCTATCCAATCTGAGGCAGAGAGTCACTCACAGTGGCTTCTCTTCTTGCTCCTGCACTGTTACCTCCTGTGTCCCCCAAGGATGTAATCTTTACCCCCTCCTATTTCTCATCTTCATGCTGTTCCTGAGCAACATCATCTGAAAGCACAGCAGTAGTTTATACATTGACGCTGAAGACATCCAGCTCTACCTCAGCTCAACCTTTCTCAATTCCTTCACTTCTGCGAAATTATTGAACTGTTTAACTGATATCCAGTATTGGATGATCAGAAATTTCTTCCAATTAAATATCGACTGAGCTGCTTTTGCTCCCTGCTCTAATCTCTGTTCCCAGTTACTGACTTCACGTCTCCCATGGAAACAGCCTGAGATTAAGCCAGCCTGATCGCAACTTTGGGATCACATTTAACCCCAAGGTGAACTTCCGACGTAACTGCCATCACTCAGAACATCGATTTCCACCTCCATAACATGGCCTGACTTCACCCATGTCTTTGCCCATTTACTGCCGAACCCTCATTCAGACCTTTGTCGGCTCTAGACTCGACTATTCCAACTCCTGGCTGGTCTCCCACATTCTACTCTCTGTAAACTTTTGGTCATCCAAAATTCTGCTGCTCACGTCCCCTTACCCTACCCTGTGCTTACTGACCTACACTGGTTCACAGTCAGGCAACACCTTATTTTAGAATCCTCATTCTTGTTCTCAAATCACTCCATGTCCTCGCCCCTCTATTTCTGTAATCTCCTTCACAATCTTCCGAGATATCTACACTCGTCTAATTCTAGCCTCTTGTGCATCCCCAATTTTAATCGCTCCATCATTGGTGGCCATGCCTTCCTTCAGTTTCTGAGGGCCCACGCTCTGGAATACCCTTCTTGTACCTCCCCACATTTCTGTCTCTCTACCCTCAGTTAAGGCAAGCCTTAAGTCTACCTCTTTGACCAAGCTTTTGGTCATCTGACCTAATATTGTCTTGTGTGGCTCAGTTTTGTACTTTGTGTTATAATACTTCTGTGAAACCTCTTTGGACATTTTATGACATTAAAGGCATTACATTAATTGTTGGTGATGCTGGATGCATACATTTTTTAAAAATAAATTTAGATTACCCAATTATTTTTTCCAATTAAGGGGCAATTTAGCGTGGCCAATCTACCTATCCTGCACATTTTTGGGTTGTGGGGGTGAAACCCACGCAGACACGGGGAGAATGTGCAAACTCCACACAGACAGTGACCCAGAGCCGGGATTGAACCTGGGACCTCAGCGCCATGAGGCGGTTGTGCTAACCACTAGGCCACCGTGCTGCCCCAGCTGGATGCATACATGATGGAGAAATGAATAAAATATATGTTGATGGGGTGAGTTGAATATGGAGAGTTGAAGTATAGCAGGAGACTAAGGTGGAGCATAACCGCTGTTATGGATACATTCTGTTGGGCTTAACGATTTGTTCATGTGCTGTAAAATTTTATGTAATCCTTGTTTATAGACATCTGAGATGATTTGCTCTTCTTTGAAAATGTTATAATGGTATCTTAATAAAATAAAACATATTTGTTCCGCATCTTTAAAATGTACCATATTGTTTCAGAGTCAATAACCATTGAAGTGCACTCCCCATTCTTATGAGGATAATGTATCAGCCAAGTCGTAAACATAAAAGTTCACAATGGGGTAGACAAGCAGTTAATATGTATCTGATCGAAGTACAAATGTTAGACAGGACACTGGAAGAACTTCCCTACTCATTTACTCATTGCTACTACACAGCAACAACGGGTTCACTGACGCTCGATTTGGATTCCACCGGAGCCACTCAGCTCCTTTCCTTGGTTCAAACATGGGCAAAAGAGCTGAACTTGAGAGGTGAGGCGAGAGTGACTGCCCTTGACATCATGGCAGCATTTGACCGAGTGTGGCACCAAGGAGCCCTGGCAAAACTGAAGTCAAAACTGACTCCACTGGTTGGAGTCACATCTGGCACAAAGGAAGATGGTTACTGTTGTTGGAGGTCAATCAGCTCAGTCCCAGGACATTGCTGCAGAGGTTTCGCAGGGTAGTGTCCTATTTTCAGCTGCTTCATCACGGAACTTCCCTCCTTCATAAGATCCAAAGTGGGGGTGTTCACAGATGATTACACCATGTCCAGCATCATTCTCATCTCCTCAGATACTGAAACAATGCTTGTCCACATGCAGCAAGATCGGGACAACATTCAGGCTTGGGCTAATAAGTGGCAAGTAACAGTTGTGCCACAAAAGTGCCAGGCAATAACCATCTCTAACAAGAGAGAATCTAACAATCTCCTCTTAACATTCAATGCCATTAACATTGCTGAATCCCCCGCTCTGAATATCCAGAAATGGAACTGCACCAGACGTGTTAATTCTGTAAGCCCAGGTCAAAAGCTGGGAATTCTGCAGCAAGAAACCCACCTCCTGCCTACCCAAAGCCTATCCAACATACACAAGGTACAAATAAAGACTTGTGGAATACTCTCCACTTGCTGCCGCTCCAACAACACTCGAGAGGCTTGACGCCATCCAGGACAAAGCAGCCCACTTGATTGGCACCTCTTCCACTTCCTTAAACATTCATTCTCTCCAGCAGCAGTGTGGACCATCTACAAGGTGCACTGCAGCAACTTACCAAGGCGTCTTCTGCAGCATCTTCCAAACAGGTGACCTTTTCCACCTAGAAGGACAAGGGCAACAGGGGCATGGTAACACAATCACCTCCACATTCGCTCCCAACCATACACCATCCTGACTTGGAGCAACATTGCTCTTCTTTTACTGTTACTGAGTCACAATTCTGGAACCCCCACCCTACCTCCGCCACATGGACTTCAGCAGTTCAAGTAGACAGTTCACAATCACTTTCTCACGGGCAATTAGGGATGGGCAATAAATAATGGCTGAGCCAGCAATGCCCACATCCCATCTTCAAATAAATAGAAAGTTAAATCTTTAAACAGTACCATGGGATCTTTCACATTCACCTGAACAGGGACGTGGTGCCACGGTTTAACATCTCATCTAAAAGATGTCACTTGCAATAATGCGGTATTTCCCTCAGTAAAGTTTGAAACCATAACTTTTGATTCAGAAGCTAGGCAGCTATTACTGACCCAAGCTGACACGACGGGCAGGATATTACCCGGAGGCGGGTGGCTCTCCCCCATCACCCCACCAGAAGCAGAGTCGGAGTGGGGCCACATGCCCCAGCTCACAGCCCTAAGGCGCTGCGGGTGGGTTAAATAGGGCAAATGCGGGATATCTCCCTCTCACTGGGGATGAAGTCCTACCCTCGGGAGATTGGCTGGCACCTCTATCGCCCCAAACGTGCCAAGGGAGCTTTAGTGGGTGCTTTAGGGTATGCAGCCAGGAAGAAAGAGGAAAGAGAAGATCAATGGATCCCAGAGCCACCTAAGTCCAGAGTTTTGGGAAGGGAAGGTTTCGGCAGGTTACAGATGGAGGGGGTTTGGCTTGGGGGTGATTTAATGAAGCAGGTGGGTAGGAAAAAAGGGGACGAAAGCAGGGTGGGTGGGGGTTTCTACCTTAGTGGGGAGAACCCACTGGCAGCACGATAGCATTGTGGATAGCACAATTGCTTGACAGCTCCAGGGTCCCAGGTTCGATTCCAACTTAGGTCACTGTCTGTGCGGAGTCTGCACAACCTGCCCATGTGTGCGTGGGTTTCCTCCGGGTGCTCCGGTTTCCTCCCACAGTCGAAAGATGTGCAGGTTAGGTGGATTGACCATGCTAAATTGCCCTTAGTGTCCAAAATTGCCCTTAGTGTTGGGGGGGGGGGGGGGGGGTTACTGGGTTATGGGGATAGGGTGGAGGTGTTGACCTTGGGTAGGGTGCTCTTTCCAGGAGACGGTGCAGACTTGATGGGCCGAATGGCCTCCTTCTGCACTGTAAATTCTATGATAATCTATCAACCCAACCAATCCACAAAGGACATCCCCTAAAGATAATACCCATCTTTCCTTCCCACCATTTGGAATTTTGTTTTTAAGTGGCCTGCCCACTCCTGCCAACGGCAACCATTTTATGGAATGGGCACTGTATTATTGAGGTCAATTGGCTTGGTATCAAGTCCGAATGACTGTGGATCATTTATTAAAATATGACCGACGGGCTACCGATTTCAGCGCCCACCAACCCACATGTATTATGTCCCCCCCACCCCTCCGGAAATATGCCTAATGGGGGCATGCAATATTCAGTCCTAGGCCCAAGAATCTCTGAGACGAGGTGAAAGGATCCGTGCAGATACCCCCCCCCCCCCCCCCGACGATCAGCTCAGCACTTTGGATAGCATACTGAAACTTCTCTCACACATCAAGCAGCTACACTTATATATCCTACTGCTATCTGTACATTCTTTCAAGAGGTGATTTCCCTTTTTTTGAAAGTGCTTAATCTCTGATCTAATGGGGAATTGTTCACCCAGACTGAATGATACCGTTGAGATTCACTGCTCCAGTCATCTGTTTTATTCACTGGTATTTTTTCAGTGCACAATGCATCAGTTTAGCCATTGTAGATGGTATCAGATTTTGGAAACATCGAAGACATGTTTCCTGAATATTAAAACGACTGCCAGTGCAGCTGCATGCCACTTAAAGAATCCATTACTTTCTGTTTCAAAGGCTTGTTTGTCTGAACCACCTGAATGATTTTTGCTTTTGTCCGGCTCTTAAAGAGGTCGTTCAGTGGCTCGCTGCAAAAATGTGCCATGAGTGAGTCTGATTTTCTCTTCTTGTTCAGGTGCATTCGGAGACAAGTTAAGACACACTGAAAAGCCCCATAGAGGGATACTTACACTTCAGATCAACAAGACATTTATATTACTGCCTCAGAAAAAGATTTAGCATTGCCTGATCTGACTGGTGTAATTCAGTCTGCATGACTGAGGTAACATTAGCTATATTGTTGTTGAAGCTGGAAGCATTGCAAACAGGTAGGCGTGGCAATATGTGGGAGTGCAATTTTGCCTCTGGAGCTCTCTTCCGCAAAAGAAAATGGAAGCAGAGTCTTTGAATATTTTTAAGGCAGAGTTAGGTAGGTTCTTGGTTAACAAGGGGGTGAAAGGTTATCGGGGGTAGGCAGGAACGTGGGGGTTGAGGTTGGGGGTAGGCAGGAACGTGGGGGTTGAGGTTGCTATCAGATTATCCATTATCCTATTGAACAGCAGAGCAGGCTCGAGGGGCCGAGTGGCCTACTAACTCCGGCTCCTAATTTGTTTGTTCCTATATACTACCAATTATTTATGTCTTATGAATAGCATTGTGCAGTGGATCATATTCATCAGGCACTATATTGAGGCATATGAACTCATTTCAATAAAGGAACATTTCAGTTAGGCTTTAGAAGAGGCTTTTTATACCATTAATGTGGTTGTATATGACTCCAGAAAAGAAAGGGCAATATGATAACAAATTTCTTTTTATCCAAGGGACGCTGTTAAAATATTTGCCAGAAAGATCTTGGAACAGCCTGATGTGAAAACTCAGTTCAATGAATCCAGTAGGTGCCTTCCCGCCTGACCCTGTCACCATAGCAATTATAACAGCAGCAAGGATGGTGTTGGGCTGCCAGTAGGCCAATTGAGGCCCTTAATGGACAATTACTCCGCTGCTAGGATCGAACCAGGAGCAGAAGAGGCCCATGCGTCAAGCCTGTTAAGTTTCCCTGCACGGGCTGGTGGTGAGTGGGGCCCCCGGACCCATCGTTCAGCTTCCTGGTGTATTCAGCCCAGCTCTGGACCAGGAGGAACCTATTTAAATGGGGTGGGTTGTACCTCAACAGTTCCTGGGGAGATTCGCAAGTCTCGTGTGAGGTTTTATATTAAATTGGCAGCAACTGGGCACCAACATATAGAAGTAGAAAAGAGAAAAGAGAAATGAGTTGCATAAAGTTAGCTTAAAGACAGAAAACAGCAAGTCATGGTAGATGGTTCTTTTTCATAGAAACATAGAAAATAGGAGTAGGCGGAGGCCATTCGGCCCTTCGAGCCTGCTCCGCTATTAATTATGATCATGGCTGATCATCCAACTCAGAAACCTGTTCCCACTTTGTCCCCATATCCTTTGATCTCTTTAGCCCCAAAAGCTATATCTATAATTCCTTCTTGAAAACATACAATATTTTGGCCTCAAATGTTTTCTGTGGTAGTGAATTCCACAGGCTCATCACTGTCTGGGTGAAGAAATTTCTCCACATCTCAGTCCTAAGTGGTCTACCATGTATCCTCAGTATGTGATCCCCTGGTTCTGGACTTCCCGGCCATCAGGAACATCCTTCCTGTATCTACCATGTCCAGTCCTGTTAGAATTTTATAGGTTTCTATGAGATCCCCCCTCATTCTTCTAAACTCCAGCAAATACAATCCTAATCAACTCAATCTCCTCTCATACATCAGACTCACCATCCCAGGAATCAGTCTGGTAAACCTTCACTACCCTCTCTCCATAGCAAGAAATCCACCCTCAGATAAGGAGATCAAAACTGCACACAATATTCCAGGTGTGGTCTCACCGAGGCTCTGTATAACTGCTCCTGTACTCAAATGCTCTCACTCTGAAGGCCAAAATACTATTTACCTTCCTTACCCACGTGCTTACTTTCAGCAACTGGTGTACAAAGACACCCAGGTCTCATTGCACATTCCTCGCTCTCAATCTATAGCCAATGAGATAATAATTTGCCTTCCTGTTTTTGCTACCAAAATGGATCTCCTCACATTTGGGGCAACGTGGTCAGGGCTTTTCACAGTAACTTAATTGAAGCCTACTTGTGACCATAGGCAATTATTATTATTATTATTATTTGGGGCAGCGTGGTGGCACAGTGGTGCGTACTGCTGCTTCACAGCACCAGGGACCCGGGTTCAATTCCAATCTCAGGTAACTGTGTGGAGTTTGCACATTCTCCCTATCCGCGTGGGTTTCCTCCAGGTGCTCCGGCTTCCTCCCACAGTCCAAAGATGTGCAGGTTAGGTGTATTGGCCATGTAAAATGTCCCTTGGGTGGGGTTACAGGAATAATATAATATAATAATAATAATAATTGCTTATTGTCACAAGTAGGCTTCAATGAAGTTACTGTGAAAAGTCCCTAGTCGCTACATTCCTGCGCCTGTTTGGGGAGGCCGGTACGGGAATTGAACCTGCGCTGTTGCCTTGTTCTGCATTTCAAGCCAGCTGTTTAGCCCACTGTGCTAAATCAGCCCCTATAGGGCGGAAGATTGGAAGTCTTTTGAAGGGTTGGTGTCAACTCTATGGGCCGAACGGCCTCCTTTTGTACTATAGGGAAACTATTTATCCACATTACACTGCATCTGCCATGCATTTGTCCCCTCACTCAACTTGTCCAAATCTTCCTGAAGCATCTCTGCATCCTCCTCACAGCTCACTGTCCTACCCAGCTTTGTCATCTGCAAATTTAGTTCCTTCACCTAAATCGTTAATATACATTATGGATAGATTGTGTCCTAGCACTGATCCCTGTGGTACCCTGTGGCGGGGGTAGGATCCCACGGGTAGCTATGTGGGCCTTATCGAAAGCCTTCTGAGCCCAAATAAACCACATTCGCTCCTCCTCATCAACTCTGCCAGTTACATCCTCAAAGGATTCCAGTAGATTTATCAAGCATGATTCCCCCTTCACAAATCCAATGCTATCTCTGTCCGATCCTGCCATTATTTTCCATGTGCTCTGTTATTAAATCTTTTACAATGGTATCTTGCATTTTACCCACTACCAGCATCAGGCTGATTGGTCTATAATTCCCTGCGTTCTTTCTACCTCCCTTTTTAAATAGTGGGGTTACATTAACTGCCCTCCAATCTGTAGGAACTGTTTCAGAGTCTATAGAATCTTGGAAGATGACCATCAATGACTGTGGGATGTAGATTATCAGGCGCTGGGGATTTATCAACCTTCAATCACATCAATTTCCCCAACATCATTTCACTACTAGTACTGATCTTCGTCAGTTCCTCCCTCTCACTAAAGACTGTGCTCCCCAACATTTCTGATAGGTTATTTATGTCCTCCTGTGTGAAGCCAAAATATGTATTTAGCTGGTCAGCCATTTTTCTTCCCCATCATAAATTCCCTGGTTTCTGAGTGCAAAGGACCTATATTTATTCTCACCAATCTTTTTCTATTCGCAAACCTACAGAAGCTTATACACCGCAAGTCTACTCTCATACTCTATTTTCCCCTTCTTCATCAATTCCTTTTTCCTCCTTTGCTGAATTCAATCCTCAGGTCTGCCGTTTTTTTCTGGCCAATTTCTATGCCTTTTCCTTGGATCTAATACTATCTCTAATTTCCCTTGTAAACCATGGTTTGGCCACATATCCCATTTTATTTTTGTGCCAGACAGGAATAAACAATTGTTTCAGTTCACCCATTTTTGAATGTTTGTCATTGCTTAACCACTGTCATTCCTTCAAGACGTTACTTAAACCATCATCGCCAACTTGCACCTCATACCATTGTAGTTTCCTTTATTTAGATTCAGAACCCTAATCTCAGTATCAACTACGTCACTCTCCATCTTGATGAAGAATTCTATCATATCATACTCCCAAGGGCCCTCAAACAACTAGATTGCTATTTATTCCTATCGCATTGCATAATAAAAAGTCCAGGATGGCCTGTTCTCTCGTTGGTTGCTCAATGTATTGGTCCAGAAAACTATCCCGTATACACTCCAGGAATTCCTCCTCTATGGTCTTGTTACTAATTTAATTGCCCAATCTAATCATAATTACCGATCCTTTGTTGCATGTGTCTATAATTTCCTGTTTGCTGACATCCCTCATTGAAATTTCCATTAATGTTTTTAGCCCCTTGTTGTTGCTCAGCTTCTCATGTTGGTAGACAGTGGTGTTCCCCAGGGGTCAGTGTAGTATCATTGCTTTTTGGTATAGATACAGATAAATGACTTGGATATTGGAACACAGAGTAAATCTTCAAAATGTGTTAATGATACCAAACTTGAAAGTGTGGCAAACAATGAGGATGACACAAATTGACTGCAACAGGACATAGATTGACTAGAAGAATGGGCTAACAAGTGGCAGATGGGATTTACTGAAGAAAGGTGTGGTGAAGGTGATGCATTTTGGCAGAAAGCTGAGGGAGAGGTAATATGGATTTAATGACACAATTTGAAAGAAAGTGTAGGGACAAAGGGATGCATGTGTTGGATCTTTGAAGGCAACAGGATATATTGACAGAGGTTAGCAAAGCAGAAGGGATGATGGACCTCATGAATAGAGGCATTGATCACAAAAGCAGGGAAGTTGTGCTGAACCTTTATAAAGTAGAATAAGCAGAAAAAGAGCTGAGGGTAGACCACGACTTAGGTATTGTATTCAGTTCTTGTCACCATACGTTAGGAAATGACATGAATGAGGGTCCTTGAGAGGCTGTAGTGGAGATTTAACACAAGATTCCAGGGATGGGGCATTTTAGTGACATTGGAAGGTTGGAAAAGCTGGAGCTGCTCTCCTTGGGGCAAAGGCAATTGAGGGGGTGATTTGATGGAGGCGTACAAGATTATGATAGGCTTGGTTAAGGTAGGGAGGAAAAGCTGTACCCATTTGCAGATGGTAGAAGAAATAAGGGCATGGATCTAAGGTTTTGGGCAAGAGATGCAGGGGGACTGTGAGGGAGAAACATTTTATTCAGTGAGTGTTAATAAGCTGGGACTCTGACTCAATGTTATTTCATTTTTGTGTATTCGTACCAATGTAACTTCCAAGACCAGTGAATGATACAAATTTGCTGATCCATTGGTCAGGATAGCAAATGATATTAAATTATGTGAGATATTGCAGTGGACCAAAGTGGAGCTGGATACTGAAATCATGATTTTCTGATGCCGCGACAACACAGCAGACAAAATAGGTGATTGTACCTACACTAATAGAATTTTAATACAATAATCAAAAATGACTTCATATTGACATTTTATGGGAAAGGAGATAAAAATAGGCACAAGATGATTCTCGAGTGATAGTCGCGCTTTTCTTCAACCCAAATTGACCTGGGTTTTCCCTGTTTCTCCTCCCCCCCCCCCTCCCCCCCCCCCCCCCACCTTGCAGGGAAGATCACATTGATTGGGATGGAGAGTGTATGCGGGGGGGGGGGGGGGGGGGGGGACTCGCCACCGGTAGTGGGTTCCCCAATCTGGCGGAGAATTGAGGGTCGGCCAAAAAATAGGAACGGCGCCAGGCACCAATTGTGTTCCAATGCTCCAGTCCCCCGCCAGCAACGGCAAGGATCTACATGCACCGCATCGGCAGTGCCGTGCACATGGGCCATTTGCATCCGATTCCCCAGGCCCGGGTGATGCTCCAGCCCACTCAGCCGGGATTCACTGGGCGTGAGTTGGTGGAAGTATTTTCAAGCATCAGTAGGGTGAAACATCATTGCATTTTCACTTACTCTTTCCTAACATCTGCTGCCTCAGACAAAAGTGTTCAAAGCATCAGCTGTTACAAGTGTCCTCACCAAGTACACTTCAAAGGACTTGCAATCCCTTGACTGCCTTTGAAATATAAATCCTCCATTCAATTTCACACAGCAATATATTGCCTTAGCAGTGATTGACAATTTTTTTACTCTAGAGAAAGCTGTGAAGTGGATTGTTGTTATATCTTTCCCTTCACGTTTGAATGCTAAGTGCTTTCTGCTGTGAAAAAGAGGAAGTCAAAATATTTTGCTGTTTTTGATGTGGTGAGGGAGACAGTGGCACCGTAGTATTGTTTCTGGACTACTTATCTAGAGCTGCAGGGAAATGCTCTGGGGATCAAGGTTCAAATCCCACTAGGGCAGATGGCAGAATTGGAATTCAATAAAAACCTGGAATTATAAGTCTAATCACAGCCATGAGACATACATACTGAGAAAATAGAAGCAGGTGGAGGCTTTTCAGCCTTTTGAGCCTGCCTTGCCATTCATTATGATCGAAGCTGATCATCAAGTTCAATACCCTGATCCCGCCTTGTCCCCATATCTCTTGATCCCTTTAGCCCCAAGAACTATGTCCAATTCCTTCTTGGAATTACACAACATTTTGGCCTCAACTAATTTCTGTGGTCGTGAATTCCACAGATTCACCAGTCTCTGGGTGAAGAAATGTTTCCTCGCCTCAGTCCTAAAAGGTTTACCCCTTATCCTTAAACTATGACCCCTAGTTCTGGACTCCTCCATCATCGGGAACACTCTTTCTGAATCTACCCGGTCTAATCCTGTTAGAATTATATGTTTCTATGAGATTCCCTCTCGCTCTTCTAAACTCCAACGAATATAATCCTAACCGACTTAGTCTCTCCTTATACAACAGTCAGGAATCAGCCTGGTAAACCGTCGCTGCACTCAGATATCCTCAGATAAGGACACCAAAACTGCACACCATATTCAAGGTGTGGCCTCCCTGGGGGGGAGGGAGTCTCCCTCGTTAGAGGGTCCTTGGGGAGTGTGGGGGGGGGTGTCTAGTCACCCCCGTACTTGTGGGAAGGGGTGGTACCCAGGCAATCCACGGGTGGGGGGACTGTTTGAGGTGCGTGTGGCAGGGGGAGGTGAGGGGTGCTGATTTACGGTGTGGGGGTGAAGGGTGGCCAGCTACAGGACTCCATCATTTGGCCGCCTGCCCTATAGCGGGATTTCCTCGGGAATCCTTGGCATTCCTCGCCATGCATAAATTTGAATGGCAAGGAGTACTGAATTGCTTCCCGATTTGCGCTCCCAGGTAAAATGTAAATCGGCAACAATTTCCTCTTGCGAGAGGGCAACAGTCTCCCAAACGGACAATCTGATTATTATTGTTCTCCAATCTCCCATAACTCCTCTCTTGCTAGTGAGTGTTTGAATTCTTTCATGGGATGTGGATGCGCTGGGTAGACCAGTGTTTATTGCCCATCCCTAATTGCTCTTGAGCAGATAGTGGTGAGTCACTTTTTTGAAATGATGCAGTCCATGTGGTGTAGGTACACCCACAGTTACACCCGCTGTTAGGGAGGGGGATTCCAGGATTTTGACCAAATGACAGTGAAGAAGCGGTGATACATTTCCAAGTCAGCATAGTGAGTGTGGAAGGGAAATTAAAGAGTTTCCAACTTAGAAGCAAGCTGGAAAATGCTTGACTATAGTTCAACACTGCTTTTGAATGAAAATAAGTAGGTCAGGTAACAAACAAAATACTGCTTAATATTTTGGTCTCGTCCTTATTATTAAAACACATTGTCCTCCGAAAGATAACAAAATGTGTACTCGAGTTGTTTTTAGCCGAGGGCAAGAACATACACACTATGTATTTCATCTTATGTACTTTCCAAGGTCTATTTAATATAAACATGGCTGTTTACTTCAAGCTGTTATTTCAGACTATAAAAATATGCTTTCTTCAATTGAATCTCAGAGTGCGGTGCCCTGGCTTTGCAGCCAGAACACTCACTCTCCGCAAATATATTTGTGTAAATAAATTTCCTTAAATCGAACCTCGAGGAATTTGTCTTTATTATAATTTCCACGACAGTAAGTGACTTGGAGGGTAACCTCCAGGTGGCGGTGTTCCCAGATATCTGCTGCCCTTGTCCTTCAAGGTGTTAAAAGTCATGGATTCGAATGTTGCTGTCGAAGGAACCTTGGTGAGTTACTGCAGTGCAGCTTGTAGATGGTACACACGGCTGCTACTGTGCATCAGTGGTGGAGGGAGTGAATGTTAAAGGTGGTGGATGGAGTGCCAATCAAGCGGGCTGCTTTGCCTGGGATGGTGTCAGGCTTCTTGAATGTTGTTGGAGCTGAGCTCATTCAGGCAAGTGGAGAGCTCCTGATTTATGCTTTGTAGATAGTGGACAGGTTTTGGGGAGTCAGGAAGTGAGTTACTCCCAGACTCTGACCTGCTCTTGTAGCCACAGTATTTTCAGTTTGTGGTCAATGGTAATCCGCACGATGTTGATTGTGGGGGATTGAGTGATGATAATGCCATTGAATGTCAAGGGAGATGGTTCGATTCTGTTTTGTTGGACATGGCCCTTGCCTGGCATTTGTGTGGCGCAAATGCTACTCACCACGTATCTGCCCAATCTCGAATGTTGTCCAAGTCTTGCTGCATTTGAGCATCGACTGCTTCAGCAACTGAGGAGTTGGGAATGATGCTAAACATTGTGCAATCATAAGTGAAAATCACCACTTCTAACCTTATGATGGAGGGAAAGTTATTGATGAAGCAGCTGAGGATGGTTGGGCCTTGGTTGACTTCAAAGTCCTCCTTCCCTTCTATCTCTCCATGGCCTTGCTGTAACCTCCCTTAGTGGCTGCCTGATTTATGTCTCCACATGCACTCTGCTTTTTTAAATATCAGGCTTCCTTTCCCCTATGTGTCTCCTTTGCCTCTAAGAGTAGTTAGGTTTTCAGACTATATTCTCCCTGAAACTCCATCAGGTTCTCTGCCTCGTCACCTCGCTCCCTACAACCTCTTCAAAAGTCTTCTCTTTAACTGTGCTTCTGCTACAATGCCCTAACCACCTTCAATATATTTTTCTTCCCTCCGTCTGTTCATGGGCACTGCTTTTTCTTCCTTGATGTGAAAGACTTTGCATGTGGGGAACAAAGGAGTAGAGTTATTTTTGAAGAATGTGGCTGGCTCATGGGTGACCGTGTATATTTGGAATGAATGGAACGAGCCACCTTGTGTGGTGTGCAACTTGTCAACAGAGGGTACCAGCAGCCAAGCTGGAAATGCTCACCACTCGCATATCATACCAGCGAGCACATAGGGCAAGAAAATTGATGAAAACGAACTGAGATGTGGGCTGTTCACTTGAGTGAAAGTGATATTTCCTGTCCCTAATTAAATGCTGTGAGCTTCTCAACAGGTCCCAGGTGAATGGGCATTTACCAGCATTGCTGGTCTCACACATCTGCTGTGGGACTTGAATGACATCTTGCACTGTGTGCCCTGTTCACTCAGACGAACAAAACACATGTGTTACCCCATTTCAATGTTTCGAACTTGGAGACTTTGTTAATTGTATGACGTGAGCCAACAAAACAGTGATGCAAGGAGAGGACAGGGAAGGAGCATTCAAATAGGAATTGAAGGGAATATCGACAGAAGGTGCTTGAGATTATGCCTTCCCAAATTCCAATGAAACATTCAAGGAAAAGAACGCCAAGGAAATCGAACATATGTAACAGCTTGGGGAATAATTGCCGTAGCAACCTGTGGTAAGATCAATGTTGCCCTGTCCTCATCCTCAGATATATGTATATTTTAAAATCAATTCTCTCTAATTATGGAGAAATTAATTCAACGATAAAAGGTAAATAGAGCGATGAAAGTGCCTTTATAAGAAGCACTTTCCTGTAACAAGACTCCATCAGGTGAAATGGATGTAAAGTTGGCAGAGCAGTCACACCAAGAGTTGGAATCCCTGAAACACTTCCAGTTCAGAGTTCATTAGAGTACCACTGGGTATTAAATGGGCACCCTGCCGCCGCACATTTCACGATGAACATTGGGAAATGAGCAGTTTTCCACATTAAGACTGCTGGTATCGGGAATGGAGAGTGGGGGATGATTTTGGACCAGAGAAGTTAAAAGTATTTGTGGGTTGCAGTGCTCATGTTACACGTTTTGCTGTGGGCCTGGGGTAGCAGCCCTGCTCCGCCGAGCCCCACCAATAATCAATGAAAGATTTCCTGGGCTGTTCTGTGAACGTCCTCCAAAAATCAGTCTCCACAGAGACGGCCAGTTAGACCACAAAACACCTGATATAACTGGACAGAACATCCATGACACACACTGTGACAGGCATCTGATTGGCACAACATTGCATACCCACCTGTTCCAGAGGGAAGGAGATCATGTTCCAGGAAGCTTAAGATGTCAGTTGCAACTTGCCTTGAGACCCTAAGCCTGCTGAGGCACCGGTGCTTTCCTTAACTCCTTTTGTTAGACATTCAGTCAATATCAAATGTCAGTCAGCCATTAAACCAATGGCACCTTGGGCAAGATTCTCCATTGACCGACACCGAAATCGTGTTCGGCGATCGGGCGGCGAATGGGCTCCAACGCCGAAATCAGGGCCGCATTTAGCCGCAGGAACGGAGAATCCAGCCCATTGTCTATTGATCCTATCGCACTAACTAAAAAGACAGAATGAAATTCTCATTTGAGTGCCAGTTTTAGTAAGGCCAGTGGGTGGAATTCTCTGCAACAGCCGACGCCGTCGTGAAACCCGGAGTGTTTCACGACGGCGTCAGAGGCCGCTCCTTGCCCCCTATTCTCTCCCCCCCCCCCAGGGGGGGCTAGGAGCGGCGTTTCGTGAAGCTTGGCCGCCGGGCCTTGACGCTGGCGTCAAGGCAACGCACCGATAATGACGCGGCCGGCAGCGCCTTAGTGGCGTCAGCCGCGCATGCGCAGGTTGGCCGGCTCCAACCCTCGCATGCGCGGTTACCGTCTTCCCCTCCGCTGCCCCGCAAGACGTGGCGGCTTGATCTTGCGGGGCAGCGGAGGGGAAAGAGTGCGTCTCTTAGAGACGCCGGCCCGACAATCGGTGGGCACCGATCGCGGGCCAGTCCCCTCCCGAGCACGGCCATGGTGCTCGAACCCCTCTCCGCCCCCCACAGGCTCCAAACTTACCTTTCGCACTATGTTCACGCCGGCAGCGACCAGGTGTGGTTGCCGCCGGCGTGAACCGGTCGGAAACGGCCGGCTGCTCGGCCCATCCGGGTCGGAAAATCGCAGGTCGCCGTGAAAAACGGCGGCCCACAATTCTCCGAGCGGCGTGGGGGGGGGGGGGGGGGGGGGGGGGGGGGGAGGGGGGAGAATCACGGGGGGTGCCAGAGCGGCCCTCCCGCGATTCTCCCACCCGGCCTGGGGAGCAGAGAATCATGTCCAATGTCATTGAATTTTATTTTGCACAACGCTTAACTAACTCAATGGCCAAAATCTCATATAGAACACTTCTTTGAAATCCCAGTTAAACACTTCTTAACCACTTGCAGGAATTTGAGAATTCCTTCATTGTGTCACTTTGAGCTGGAATTTCTGAGGTGCTTTGGCTTCTGCCTCCCTGTCTAAAACAGTGTGGGGATCGCGCCCACAATACCTACATGGCCCGCAGCAATTCATCACCAGGAGCACTGTTAATTGCTATGGGACAAGGCCTCGGCCCCTACCTCAGGAGGAAGCCCCAACATAGATAGCTGCTGGCCAATCAAATGACTGACAGGCCAGTAGTCCCTGCAGCACCAGCTGGGATCAATGGTTACTGTTGGGATTATAGCTAGACTCACCATGCCAAGGTGTCCAGGTAAAACCAAGGCAGGGGTCTCAATGAGATGTTGAGGAAGGTTGAGGGGGGGGGAGGGTGCAGATTTAAGAGGCTGATTTAAAGGGGAGATTACCTCAGGTGGGCACCTCCAATGGACTTGGGAGACGCACAATGGAGGTCCCCACTCCCCCTTCGTCTCCTCCAGCAGCAGGAACTTTAGTGGGCAGGCCCACTAAATTTGGCATGAATGAAAATGTCTGCTTCCCACCAGCAGAAAATTAGGTTGGAATTTTGTTATTTCAACTACAATGGCAGGTTAAAGGTGGGTCGAGCATCCTGCTGAGCTGTGTGGGGAATCACATTTGCATTCATTTGCAACTCATGAATGCTTATTAAAAGGCGAATCCACCGGAATTACGTTCCTCCTCGAAATTAAGTGCCCCGCCAGTGGATAATTACAACTGTATACAGGTGGTGCACACCTAGTGACCTTCGGTTCATCTCTGACTTGAGGTCAATTGACGTTGCTTTCGCCTTCCTTTAAAACTGTGACTGCAAAAAATCGGGTGCCTGAGCTTGTGCAAATCAGGGCCAAGGAACCATGACCAGTGGGGAGGGATGATCTGCGGCACGATCTACCAGTCACGTTTCACCTGAATGGCAGCGCGGCAGGTAGATGCCGGACATCCTTCTTCCGGGATTGTCAGGCTTGCCACGTCTTGCGAGATCTAACGCAATCTTGCGAGACGCCGTGATTTGAATTCTGCCCATTGTAGACAGGATCACTATCTGGCAAATCTGCATATTAGAGCAGGACAGCTAGTCTCACTCTAATATGTTCGCGCCTGATCTACCGAGGCCCTGAGATCTAACCTCTTCACCTCGGAGACCTTGAGTGAGCACCGTTCAGTGCTGGCCCTCACATAATGGGGACCAGACGGAATGGCACTTGAGGAGGTCTCCCAGGGGATTGGAAGCACCCAGATGGGCAGGGTGGAACCGTACCACTGCTGGGCCACTTTGGCACTGGCATCCTGGCTGTGCCACCTGGGTGCCAGCCTGGCACTGCCAGCTGGCAGAGACACTACCAGAGTGCTAGGCTGACATTTTCTCATGGTGGGGATTGGGCCCGGGGGTGCTCTGCCCATGTGAGGTGGGGTGCGGGGGGACCTGAGGTCCCTTTTATAAGTGAGTTGGGGCTTTGAGGGGATCGAGGGATCAGGACGGCATTTAAAAATGGCTTCCTGAACTCTTTCTCCACTGAGGCATTCTGGCGAGACCCCAAATTGCAACAAAGTCCCGATAGCTAGCGTGGTGTTCCCTGGCACTGCGAGAGCCGGGACACACCCGGCTAAACATGCTTGTCATGGGACTCTATTGCAATTTGATTAGATCGCAACCACAGAGACTGTACTGGGCCTGAGGCCACACTGTCGGGGGGATATTTCAGAGACTGTCACGGGGCTGTAGGGGCTATGTTTGAGGGCTCTTGGTCCTGGTCTTGGGTGGGGAAAGCCACTCTGGGCAGTAACGGCTGTGCACAGAATGGTGTGTGGGATGTGGGCTTTGACTGTTGCCACTTACAAAAGTAAAGAGCATCATTTTTGCAATCACCATATAATGACACGGTTTGAAAAACAAGCTTAATACAAAAAAATAGGTGAGGGGTCTCAGGCCAGGTAGGAAGACTTCAACCAAACATATTTGGCCGATTGAAGTGGCACTCTATAAATCCTCTGCTCAAACCATGGAGAGAATGGCTCAGTTGATTACTGGACTCGAGGGTCCACTGCACAATGCGGAGCTTTACTCCTTTGCTAATGGTATGCATTCAGGCCCGGATTCATTAGTTTGGGTGCCTCAGTGCAAATGACTTTAATTGACACCTGCAGTAGGATTCTCTGACCCCCCCCATTGGGGGTTGGGGGGGGATCCCCACAGTGGGCTGGCCCGCGATCGGGGCCCACTGATCTGCGGGCTGGCTTGTGCCATGGGGGCACTCCTACCTTCCACGCCGGCCCCAGTAGGGCTCCGCCATGGCCAACGCGGAGGAGACAACCCCCTGCTCATGCGGCAGAATACGCCAGCCGGTCTGTGCATGCGCGGAACCGCGCCGGCGGTTCTGTGCATGCGCGAGATCATGCAGGCCCTTCGGCGCATGCGTTAACTCGCGCAGTCCCTTCGACGCCGACAGGTGCGGCGCCAACCGCTCGCCCGTCCTCCTAGTCCCCGGAGGTGCGAAGAATTCTGCACTTTCAGGGCTCTTGACGCTGAAGTGGTTCGCGCCAGCTTTCCCGCTGGCGTGGGGACTTAGTCCTCGTAAGGAAGAATCCCGCCCCAGATCTTTACTGTGAAGAGGGATGTAGAGTCAAAAAATCTTTTTGCGCTTGGCACTGAGGGAATCACTCGCAGGTACCCCAGATATTTGAGGGACCTTGGTGCTGAGAAGGTTGGCTCCTCGGTGACAAGGGATACTTCCCCTCATAAGGTATGGATAATGATACCCGTTCATGGGCCACAGAGTGCTTCTGAGACAACATACAATGCAGCACATTGCACCACAAGGTCCTTAATTGAGCAAACTATTGGCTCCTAAAGATACATTTCCGATGTTTGGACTGGTAAGGTGGGGCTCTCCAATACTCATGACAGAGAATGTACCGCATCATTGTTGTTTGCTGAGTTTTACACAACCCTGCACTGCAAAGGGGAGATGTTTTACCAGAGGGAGAAATGGAGGAGCTAGACAGCTCCTCGGATGACACCTCCTCCTCCCGGGTGTAAGGGTCCTAGATGTCTCAGAGCGGCTGCAGGGTATTCTAAAGGGGGAGGGTGAACAGCCAGTGGTGCATGAAATGAAAATCGCTTATTGTCACAAGTAGGCTTCAAATGAAGTTACTGTGAAAAGCCCCTAGTCGCCACATTCCAGCGCCTGTTCGGGAAGCTGGTACGGGAATTTGAACCGTGCTGCTGGCCTGCCTTGGTCTGCTTTCAGAGCCAGTGATTTAGCCCTGTGCTAAACCAGCCCCTGGGTGCATAAAGGCACCAATAATGTAGGTAAACAACAGGATGTGGCCCGACATGCTGAATTTAAGGAGTTAGAAGATAGACTAAAAAGTAGCACCTCAAAGGTAGTAATCTCGGGATTGCTACCAGTGCCATGTGCTAGTCAGAGTAGGAATGACAGGATAGACAGGATGAACGCGGGACTTGAGAGATGGTGCAGGAGGGAGGGATTCAGATTTTTGGGTCATTGGAACCGGTTCTTGGATTGGTGGGACCATTACAAATCGGACGGCCTATATCTGGACAGGACTGGAATCAATGTCCTAAGGGAGTTGTTTGCTTGTGTTGTTGGGGAGGGTTTAAACTAATATGGCAGGGGGTTGGGGAAAATGCAGATAGTCAGAGGGCAGTAAAGAGGGGACAGAAACAAAAGCTAGTAAGGAGATAAGTGGAAGGCAGAAAAACAGATTGGGGCAGCACGGTGGCACAGTGGTTAGCATTGCTGCCTACGGCGCTGAGGACCCGGGTTCGAATCCCGGCCCTGGGTCACTGTCTGTGTGGAGTTTGCACATTCTCCCCGTGTTTGCGTGGGTTTCACCCCCACAACCCAAAAGATGTGCAGGATAGGTGGATTGGCCATGCTAAATTGCCCCTTATTTGGAAAAAATTGGGCACTCTAAATTTATTTTTTTAAAAAAGAAAAACAGATTGAACTGCCTAATATGGCAGGGGTGTGGGAACCAGAGCAGTAGGTCAGTGGGAGAACTAACTGAGGGAGAGCTACAGACTAAGGCCAGTAAGATTAAAAGGAGAGCATGCAGGGAGTGGTTGGTCAACACAGTGGGGTTGGTTGGCTGAAGTGCATTAGTCTCAATGTGAGGAGTATTTCAGGTAAGACAGTTGAACTTAGAGCTTGGATTAGTACATGGAATTATGATGTTGTTGCTATTACTGAAACATTTCCTGCACTGCAGGGTAGTCCTTCTCTGGGTTCCATGGGTGCTAGTCTCCCCGGTAACCCCTCCCAGGCCAGGGTAGTCAGATGGCAAAACCCCCTTCAGAAAGAGGACCATCCACCTCTCCTGGACGGTCTGGAGGAGGATCTCCAGGGAGGGGCTTTTTTGAAACGTGGTGCTGATGGTTTGGGTCTTCTCAGCTCCATGGATCTCCTATGCAATGAAACATCTGGGCTGCATTGAGTGAATCTTTGTCCAGGCGCGGTTAACATATGGACCTTCAACCCAATGGAGCAATTTTGAGCAGAGGAATCCCTACCTACCCCATCATGAGATTTGGCAAGCTCCTCACTGATGCTAATTAATGAGCTGAATAGCAGAAGATCACATGTGTTCACCCAACGTCTTTCTAATGTTTATAAAACATGCACACCTTTTGGGCATTTTGAAGTATGTTGTTTTGTTTATAAGAATTGAATTACACACAAGGATAAAAATCATTAGATAATTTCTGCAGTTTCTCAAATAATTAGTTTGATACTTATTTCCTAGCTACCAAGTCACAGGAGCAGGTAGGTTTGACCTGTCACCTGGGCGGAGGTGCCTCTCATAATAATAATAGCTTATTGTCACAAGTAGACTTCAATGAAGTTACTGTGAAAAGCCCCCAGTCGCCACATTCCGGCGCCTGTTCGGGGAGGCCAGTACGGGAATTGAACCCACTCTGCTGGCATTATTCTGCATTGCAAGCCAGCTATTTAGCCCTGTGCTAAACCAGCCCCATATGACCCCAGGGTCTGATCCAGGGTGATCCGAACCCCAAACACAGTGGGGGGACACAGAGTTTGATAGTGGTGATCTGTTTATGTGGGTAGATGTGTCTGATTGTGTGTGTTATTGGGCGGATGGAGGACGTGGTGTGGAGACTTGAGGAGCTGAGGAAAAGCAACCATCTTGGCCCAAAATGAGTGTTATGTACTTACTCTCTCCTCATTTAAGCTGCTAAGTTTCCTGAGGTCCAGAAAACCCGATCACTCAGTATAGAATCTGCAAAGCAGGATGACTCTTGACTCCGAGGCTGCCATTCCCACTGAAATACTTAAATTGATTCCTATCCCAGACCTCGTCGCACTTCCCGAGTGGACTGGCGTTAGGGTTCAGGATTTAAAATTCCAACCTAGCCTATTCTAATTTCATTGTTAAAGCTCGGCCCAATGTGTCTGGTAACACATCATCAGGATGGCTATAATGTTCTCCATGGTTAATTTGCCTTGTGAGCTACTTTTGCGGTCTCACACTTGAAGACCTTGTGTGAGGTTCCAGAGGCCTGTCGTTCCCTGTGCACTCAGTAGTCATCAATTTTAGAAAGGGAAGAAAGAAATGGGACAAAATACAGAGAAACCTTACCTTGGCTTTCAGCTTAAGAAACAAAAACAAAATCTCACCCTGCCTGGCTGAAATCGCAATATTGGTAAGTAGCTGAGACCAGATGACATATATATTTGCTGTGGATGCTGGAAAATCTGAAATTAAAACAGAAAATGCTGGACAAACTCAGCAGGTCTGGCAAATGGACTCGAAACTTTAACTCTGTTTCTCTCTCCAGCTCCTGCTGAGATTTTCCAGCATTTCCTGCTTTTACTTGAGATAGTTTGCTGCATTTGCAGAGCCTGTTGTGCACTGCTAACGTTCCTATTAATTTTTATCTACTGGTTACGGTTCATCTTTTTTTTTAATACACATACAGCAAAGCATTTTGAAATACGACTGAGCAAATGTCCTTAGATTAATGTTCAAAGGGGCAGCACGGTGGCGCAGAGGTTAGCACTGTTGCCTCAAGGCGCTGAGGACTCGGGTTCGATCCCAGCCCCAGTTCACTGTCCGTGTGGAGTTTGCACATTCTCCCCGTGCCTGTGTGGGTCTCACCCCCACAACCCAAAGATGTGCAGGCTAGCTGGATTGGCCACGCTAAATTGCCCCTTAATTGGGCACGCTAAATTTATTTTAAAGAAGGATTAATGTTCAAAGTACACATTGCTGTAGTGTGAACGTGGGTTCTATTTTTAAAGTACTTTTCAGAGAAATGAGTACAATTTTATTTAGTTCACAGAAATTTGTCTGCGTGGGTCAGCAGCCTCTTCAGAATTATCATCACGGAACTTCATTTTATCTTTCAGAGGCTTTTTCTGTCAGTTCTAAATGAGCACTAATATCTCATCATAAGTGAATGGGTCTGTGTTGATCATGTCTACAAAGGGGGGAATATTGAAAACACTTTGTTCCGAGTTCGAGGAGTGTGCACAACAGCAGGGTTTAACAGCAGGGTGCCCTACCTGCCGCTGTGCAGCATGAGCCAAGCCTTGCATCTGCCAGCCATGCACCACACACGACCAAAACAATGGCCTCTCAGTTGTTCTTCTTTTATTCAGCCATCGTTAGGGAGAAAGAGAGAGAGAGAGAGGGAGAGGGAGAAAAAAAAACTGATTAATTAAGACCTGTCAGATGTTGCCAATCATAATGGTTCCAAGGTTGGTGTTCCAACTGTCACCATAGTGTACAGTGGAGAGGACAAGAGCTTTCAATCAGTTAAAGGCTAGAAAGCAGCGATTCACGATAGACAACTGTTTATTTATCCCCCATCTTCTTATAATAATGGCATTGTCCGGTGGTGTTAATTGCGTTCTGTTTTCTGACTAACTTTGTACTGCTTTGCAGTTGTCCTTGAGGACTCCAGGCATCCTCTTCAGTTAGAAGCAGAAGTAAAAATGGAAGGTCATTTACTTCCAAAAAAAAAATAAAGGAAGCGGCGGGATTTAAAATGCCAGACATTTATTTTTGAATTTTAATTTGCTTCGCTGAAAGATTATAAAGCTGAGGTAATGAAGTGACAGCTAATAGGAGTTTTCTCAGTGAGCACCTATGACCTGCTTAGCAATGTCTTGGAATTATTTTACCATTAATTTCAGAAATGTAAACAGGCAACAAGTAAAAAGCATTCATTATATCAGATTGTCATTGCAGCTGCTTTGACATACGTAACTTCTTTTTCTTCCCTCCTATCAGTTTTTCTTTCCCTCTCTGCTCTGCGCTGGAAGCTGTATCATTTTCTAAGTAAAAGCACTGTTTGTTAGATGCAGCTGCCTGTCAAAGGTACATTGTTACCATTTAATTAATTTACATGTTTTTTTTAACAGAATAGCACATCGCTAAAGGAAACAAAATGCTCCTCGGCTTTTGGCATAGACTGGCCCTTCTTTCTCGCTGCCATTTACAACACCGGCAGTTTTCTGATTTTCATTTTTTCCCCTCCTTTCCCCAGCTCCCTTTCACAACCAGCTCTGCTTTTGATGGCACATAGTATCACTGCCATTACCAGCAGAATCCCAAGCTAGCCAAAACCAGCAGCTGCTCCTATCATGCCTGCACTCAGCTAGGCTTATTCCCTTGACAACAGGCCCTTGTTTCAAGCGACTCTTCTTCAGTAAATTCTACCACTTCCATACATACTAACCCTGAAGGGGCGGGGTGATGGGGGATGGAGAGGTGGGGGTGGGTGGGGGAGGGGGGGGGGGTTGTCGGGGAGAGAGAGAGAGAGAGAGGTTGAGCTGTACATTACGCCTTCCATCAATTATTGCTTTCAGGGAATACATTCTGGTGTGTTACGTGAACTCACCCTCTGCCCTGCCCATCCTTGGTGTTCAAAATGGAACACCTAGGTGGTCAGATGAGGACCCCTGACCTCTATATCCTGTTCTTTTCTCTGTGCTTTGCTGCGAGTGTTCTTGATAAAGGAAGAGTAAGAGATAATGAACAAAACACACGGCCTTCGAACAATAGAACAACTGGCCTTGGCCTGGAAGAAATTTATCCTTGTTTCTTGGAGAACTTTCTCCCATCAATCTTGCCTTTAAAAAAAAAAAATCCATGTTGGTTGAAGCAATTGACACACCCCCTCCCTCCCCTGAGCAAATGCTTTATTTTTTTCCTGCACACAAAAAGGATTGGAGGGGAACGCTGGCTGAGGTAGAATCTGGGTGGTATTGAAACCCAGCACAATGCCACCACTGTTTAGCTGGCACTAGCTTGTGTTTTACAACAGGGGAGGGGAAAACGATGAATAGCATGATGATGTGAAACAATCCTCACAATCCATAGTAACAAAAACATTCTCTGTTCTATAGTGATTTTAACAAAGAGCCAGAAAGAAAGAAGAGAATAGGACACAACAAAACAAGGGGAATCTAAAACCTTCCTTATCCTGGATACGTTTATCTAACATTCCGAGAATAAGGACGATTATGATCCCCCAACCCAAAAAAAAAGGAGTAGGTTTCTCTCTCAGCCTTGAACACAGGGTCTGGTGGAGCCTTTGTCTGAAGGGATAAACCACAATAGCCACAAGTGGTAACTTCTTCTGGATTGCACTTAAAAGTCTGCTGTGGCAGTTAAAAATGGTTGGTACGTGAGTATAAGAGGCATAACAATACCCATCCACTTCACGTCCTGTAAGAGGGCATTATAGTTAGGGAAAATATTTGTGTTCTGAAGATGACACTCTCCATTTTCTTAATAGCTCTCATCTCGTAAGTGATAATCACACCAACTGCACTCCTGTCAATTGTATTTTGGGTTACAATTAATGGAAATTGGGTGAAAGCCATAACCCAGCTCTTTTAGAAGAAACAATCACATTGTGTTCACCTACTTTAGAAAATAAGGTGAATACGAGGGCACTCATTATTGCAAATTACTTTTAAAACCAACAGAAAGGGCCGGTAATAAATTAGGAGTCAGTCTTTATTTCATCAGGGTTGGTGAACGGCTGGCAGGCATTGACTTGAAGAAGTTCACACGTAAAATTCTAAATCCCTAATTATTTTATTGCTTTGGGAAGGTGCCATATAATCCTGCATTAGATCACTGGTTCAAAGAACTGAAATACTTAGAATCTCACCAATTCTTTCCGATGACAAGTTATGCTGTAGCTGCCATATTCATAAATAGTATTATGTGATTTCCTTCCAATAGTTGACTGCAGGGAGTGCTGTAATGCACAGAGTTAGGAAAGATATCAAGCAGAGGTATTTTTATCAATTGCAGAGTCGGAAAGCTCTGGTAAGTACTTGACTTGAGTGTGGATTCACTCCAGATCTTCATAAAGGGATGAATGCAAGAGTAAAATGCCGCAGGTGCTGGAAACTTGAAATCAAAACAGAAAATGCTGGGAATACTCAGCAAGTTTGACAGCAACTGTGGAGGGAGAAACAGAATTAATAGGCGGGATTTTCCATACAACCCGCCGCGTGCGGTGGCCTGCGCTAGCCAGCATTGGGATCTTCTGGGCCCACTGTTGTCAATGAGGTTTCCCATTGAAAGCAGCCCTCACCACCGGGAAACCCAAGGCGGGGATGTGCCGTTAGAATCACCGGAAGATCCCGCCTGTGTGAATGGCCAGAAATTCCGGCCAATGTATCAGGGGTGGGATTCTCCAAGCCCGCGCCGGGTCGGAGAATCACCGGGGGGGGGGGGGGCGCGAAGCCTGCCACACCGCTCCGACGCTGGGCCGATGAATTCTCCGGTGACCGGAGAATCGGTGGTCGACGGGCCAACTGCCCGCTGAGTTCCGCCGAGTCCCACCACCGTCGTTTGCGTACGGTCCTACCCGGACGGACCTCGAAGTTCTGGCTGCGGCCGTCTCCTGGTGGGGGGGCGCGGGGGGAGCGTACTCCGGGGGGGGGGGCCTCCACGGTGGCGTGGAGCACATGCGCAGACCTACGCAGACCGTATAAGGCTGGCTTTCGGCCCCAGAACAGCGCACAGCACTCTGGTGCCATGCGAGCCCCCGAGGAAGGGGAGAATGACTTGGCCTGGAGGCCCGTTGTCGCCGACGTCGCTCGCGCCGGTTTTGCTGCCGGCGTCAACATTTGGCCGGGATTTCTGAGAATCCCGGCCCTGTTATCCCTACTTCAGAAAGCGAACTGGACATTCTTCTGTGAGCAAAGACGTAGATGGATACCGTTTAACTGAGATTTGTGATATTATAGAGTTGGAGAGGAGTTTCAAAGAAGATTGACGTCAGGTTCCCTTGTCTGAAAAAAACTTTAATGAACCCATCTCTTTTATTCAGGCTTTTAAAAAACCTGATTTAAGTTCGTAAACTTATTTTTGTGGGATTTGAACCCATGTTTCTGGTTCACTGACCCAGCTTTATGCACTTAGAGACCATACCATTTATAGGAGTAATGATTCATGAAAATTCCACGTGAAACATGGAAATTGCTGCATTGTGTTGAAACTAGATGAGGCTTTTAAAAAGACAGTTCAGCTGGCACACTGCAGTCGCCCACTGGAGCCAACCAGCTAAGTCAGGAACAGTGCTTGACTCACACAATTGACTCTAAGGCAACTTCACTTCATGTTTCATCAGTATTTGTTCTCACACTTCCCAAAGATGTACAGAAGGACCCCGAGGACTAAACAGACAAATGTGGATGCGGGGCTTCGAATACAGACAGAAGAATATTGAATCTTCCTGACTGGGACTTCCAAGTGCTGCTCAAGGTAATTGAATTCAAGAGGTGGTGGTGATTGTGCCTTTCAGGGAAACACAGCAGAGTAAGGGTCGTATGACCTGTGCGACCAATCAGGACTCAGAGTGTGGAATGACCACATGATGAGAAAGGCTTTTTAAGAAAAGAGACATTTTGTTAGCTAGTTACAGCCAATTTTTATTCATAAATAACTACCTTTTGTGTTCACTAATGAAGTCTGTGAGAGTACATCTTTACATCTGATAACGAGGAAATATTATCCTAAAACTGCCTCTGACCTGACACCTGTGAGTATCCTGTTTTAATCAAAGTCGGAATAAAAAATTACTGAGCAAAATTCTTCTCTTTGGGCAAATAAACCCATTTGACTTGTTCTGGAAAATACAGAATGTGTCATTTGAAACATAGAAGGCTGCCAATATCTGGTCTGGGAGAGTGCAGGGAAAGATCCCACAAGAGGTTGGTGGCAGCTGAAAAGAGCAGAAACTGGCCAGCTCTTCTGTCAAAAATGCAGTCAATTTCTGTCTGTCAGAATTGTTATTACAACCTGCAGCAGGAGAAAGGGAAAAAGAAAAAGAGAGTTTGCATAGATTTCTTTGTGCTGTGTTGAAGCACTGTGATGTACTGAATAGAGGGGGACCCATTGGCCTGGTTGTGTCCCACCATGCCCCTTTAAGCCCCGTAGTCCATCCCCTATCGGAGGTCCCGATCTCTCCCGCCAAAAAGCACTAAGCGCGGGCTCCTCGCCCCTCCCCCCACGCGCGAGGCAGAAACAGAGAGCAGCAGAACGCGAAGCAGCAACAGCTGGCGGCCGGGGCGCGGCCCGGGGGAGCTCCGCTCCCCTCAAGGAGGTGGAAGGCTCGAAGATCAACGCCAGCAAGAATGAGGAGGAGAATTAAAAGAGAGAGAGAAACAGCAACAAGAGAGAAGGGGAGGAGAACTAAAAGAGAGAGAGAGAGAGAGTGTCTGAAGGTCCCTACAACAAAGCAGCAGCAATGGGGAGGACAGAGGACAGAACACAGAGAACAGAGAAACAGCAACAGGAGAGATGGGGAGGAGAATTAAAAGAGAGAGAGAGAGAAACAGCAACAGGAGAGAAGGGGAGGAGAATTAAAAGAGAGAGAGAGAGAAACAGCAACAGGAGAGAAGGGGAGGAGAACTAAAAGAGAGAGAGAGAGAGAGAGAGAGAGAGTGTCTGAAGGTCCCTACAACAAACCAGCAGCATCCAGAATCACTAATCGTTTTTCCTTTCTGTAAAGAAAGTGTTTGCAACTTAAAGAAAAAAAAAGTATAATAATAAAATAACTTAACCTGAAAAAGTGGTTATTAGCTTACTTCACTTCCTTAATAACGCAGGACCCAGGATATCGATCCTATTAAGGGGTAAGTAGGTAAAATTCTTCGGTGAAGGTATGGGTTATACCGGGGAATAACTTGGAAATATAGTTTAACCTGAATAGCACCCACAGAAGCCTGCATCGGAGTCAGGGAGTGAGAATCCCTGTTCACCATTTGGAATATCGGCCCTTTTTGGTATGGGGGAATTCTAAGACAGAGTGGTGAATTTACAAAAACATGGCGCCCAACGTGGGGCAGAAGCCCATAATTACGCCCAGCCTGTTTTTTTGCTTTCTCCATGGCATCCAGCGTGGAGGCCTAGAATATTAGAAGTTTCTAGGTAAAGCGAGGCTGGAATATTAGAAGTTTCTAGCTGAGCAGAATGGGGGCTAGAGTAGGGGCTAGAATATTAGAAGTTTCTAGTTCCCAAGAAACGGTTGGAATATTAGAAGTTTCTAACCGGCACAAAGGCTAGAATATTAGAAGTTTCTGGTCTATGTGTGAGTCAGACTTTACCTGCCGAGTTTAGTCTGGAAAGGATATTCTGTGGATCGAGGGGACTGAAACTCAGGTTGGGTGTGAATCAGCAGACTAGAAGATGCTGACCCTGAGTGAAAGTCTGCAAGACATCTTGGTGACAGCACTAAAAATCTTGCATCCATTACTGGTAAAAGGAGGCCAAAAAATAAATCATCCTTAGAGTAAGGCAGATTGTGCGGAAAATTTTCTGGAAAATGGGGACGCCTAGAATTCAGAGACCAATAACCATTTGGAATATCGGCCCTTTTTGGTATAGGGGGAATTCTAAGACAGAGTGGTGAATTTACAAAAACAGACTCCTCCACGGAGGATTGGACACAATATGTCAAGTGCCTTGGGTATTATTTCCCAGCAAACAAAATAGGGGAGGCGAAATGCAAAGCAATTCTCCTAAGTATTTTTAGAACTCAGACCTATACCTTATTCACAGTCTTACAGCCCCAAGTGCACCAGACTACAAATCATTTAGTGAGCTTGTGAATTCAGTGAAAGCTTAATTGCAACCTCAACCATCAATCATACACCAGAGATTCAAATTTAATTCGAGGGTGAGAGCCCCATGTGAATCGATTGTGACTTACATTGCTAAACTGAAGCAATTATCGGAATATTGTGATTTTTGGAACCACATTAAATGATATGTCATCGGATAGGATCGTCTGTGGTATGAATAACGAAGCTATTCAATGCAGATTCCTTGCAGAAGTCAATATAAATTTTAAACAAGCAATGGAAATTGCAACCATGGAAAACACTGAAAAAGGTACACATGAGCTGCAGAGCACCCAGAAGAGCATTGCTCAATAGTTAGGGCAGGGACCTGCAGCCAGCCAGCCACTGAAGCAACCGCGAAGCAGGTTTCAGTCACCAACAAAACAAAAAGATACTGAATAGATGATCAGTCAGTAATGCTTAAAGTGGGATGTTAGCGATGTGGAGGTAACAAGATTCTCGAATCTCAATGGGTCAAGTAGGCTAAGTATTTTTATTGTCACAAAAGAGGACATTTTATAAAGCAATGCAGAGTTCATAGAATCATAGAATTTACAGTGCAGAAGGAGGCCATTCGGCCCATCGAGTCTGCACTGGCCCTTGGAAAGAGCGCCCTACCTATACCACACCTCCACCCTATCCCTACACCTTCACCCTATCCCCGTAACCCCACCTAACCATTTTTGGACAGTAAGGACAATTTAGCATGGCCAATCCACCAAACCTGCACATCTTTGGACTGTGGGAGGAAACCGGAGCACCCGGAGGAAACCCACGCAGACACAGGGAGAACATGCAGACTCCGCACAGGCAGTGACCCAAGCCAGGAATCGAACCTGGGACCCTGCAGCTGTGAAACAACTGTGCTAACCACTGTGCTACCGTGCTGCCCTAAGTTAAGTCAAGATTGGTGAGTAATCAATCAACGAAGATGTTACAAGTATACAATGTGGAAGAGCCCGGCACCCATCATTCTGGCATTCGCTCTCTGTTTAATCGACAAACAGGGAAGATGGACCCAATTACTGTAGCGCTCATGTTAAATGGGAAGCCTCTTAAGTTGGGTGTGGATACAGGGGCACCAGCCGCAGTGATGGATGAGCATACATTTCAATACCTCAGAGAGGGAGTCAAACCTTTGAACTTAAGAACTTCTGCCAAGTTGAAGAAGCAATAAACGGCACCCCAATGTAACCTGTAAGCTTTGGACAACAGTCTTACAGCTCCCCATAATAATAGTGACATGTGAAGGACCAAGCCTTCTCAGCCACGATTGGCTTAAAGAATTGGGCCGAGATTTTTCAAGTGCGGGATGGGGGACTGCCTGAATTGATAAGAAAATATGAGAGCTTCTTCTGTGATGATTTGAGCAAAATCAAAGGGTTACAAGCTGAGATTTACGTGGATCCAGAGATGAAAGCCTTGCGTATTTAGGGCAAGACCGGTACCATATGCCTTACCAGAGAAAGTGAATACTAAGTTAAAAGTTCTCAGAATGGGCAGCACCTATAGTCCCCAGACAAAACCATCCCAAATTTGTGGCCATTATAATCTCACAGTTAATAAGACTGCCAAGCTGAATAAATATCCAATCCCGAGAATTGAAGACCTGTATGCAAAGCTGACAGGTGGTCAATCTTACACAAAGCTGGGTATGAGTCACTCATACCAGAAACGTGAATTAGAGGATACTTCCCAGGGGTATGTAATGATAAACACACACAAACCTATTCCAGTCCATGCGCCTGCCTTTTGGCGTATCTGCAGCACGTGCAATATTCCAAAGGACAATGGAGGGTCTGCTACAGAGGCTAGAAGGTTGTAGTATACCTCGATGATGTTCTTATAGCTGGGTTGATAGAAGCTGAACATCTGGCAAACTTGGAAGGGGTGTTCAAGAAATTTCAGGAGACTGGAGTTGTCTCAAGAAAGAGAAGTGGACCTTTCAAGCCACTGACATCACCTACCTGGGGAACCGTGTGGGTGCATAAGGATTACACGCCATGGAAGTCAAGATGAAGGCAATAAAGGAGGTGCCTGCCACCACAAACACAACTGAACTCAAATAATTTGGGGGGATAGTAAACTACCCAACATTGTTATCAATGTTAACCACTTCTTTGATATTCTTGGCCTCCAGCACATTTATACATATGCTTCTTAATTATTCTGGAACTCACCAACATACAGGATGCCAGGCACGTTCATACAGAATCATAGAATTTACAGTGCAGAAGGAGGCCATTTGGCCCATTGAGCCTGCACTGGCCCTTGGAAAGAGCACTAAGCTCACACCCCCACCCTATCCCTGTAACCCAGCAACCCCACCTTACCGTTTTAAACACTGCTAACCACTGTGCTACCGTGCCGTCTAATCTTCTTCTGAACTGTCTGAATGACAGTAACTATCATGCTGCCACATCATTACAATCATTGTGATCAGGCTAATACTAATATTTTATGTACAAGTAATTCACAGGAACTGAAAAAATGCAGGAAGTTGCTGAATGCCCAAATACTTAGACTTGGTTTGACTTGTGTTAAAAGCATTGTTTATGTTGTGCAGAAAATAAGAAACATTTCTGTGTTAAAGATCATAAAGTTTTGCACGGTGGAACTTGCATTTATACAACGCATTTCACAACCATAGGACACCCCATGAGACTTTACAGCCAATGAAATACTTTTGAAATGTAAATTTGGCAGTAAATTTCAGCGATTTTGATTGAGGGATTGACCTGGACACTGGGAAAATGCCCTTGCTTTTCACAGATTTCCGACTGGGAGGTAACTGTGCTACCACCGAGCACAGGCCAACACTTAGTGACTGAAGACACAAACTGATAACCCTTTCGCAACCTCGGAGTTGGCGGCCTCGAGACAAATGGGCCATGGGAGCAGCTCAGGTTATTTGATTTGGAATTTGTTTCAGTACAATATGCTCTACAGGGAGTCCTTACTGTAAATCAACCAAACAGATCAGCATTGATAGTAATGGGATCAACTTCTGTAGTTTTACAGAGTGAAACGTTACCTTGAGAAGAAACTACTTTACACAATGACCACAATTCGTTCTTTGTCAATTAGACAAACCCAGTCAGACAGCTCATAATCCCTAATTAGACCATGAAGAAAGCGTGATCTCCATTTCAGGGACTAAGTGTTGGCACCGGGACTGAATCAGTGGACGTCTATAGCCACTGAAGTGGTGCTGGTCCCAAAGCAATTCATGATCCATTAATGGGCTAGCACCAGAGCCATTTCCATGCCGACCTCCACACAACATGGCGGAGCCCTACAGGGGTCCAGCGCAGAGGAACATAGATCCCCCCGGAATTAGCCCGCCTGCCGGTCAGTAGCCCCCGATCGCGGGCCTGGCCACCATGGAGGCCCCCCTGGAGTCGGATCCCCCCTCCCCCCACCAGGACAGCCCCCGCAGCCAGAACGCCAGAAGTCCCACTGGGTAGGACCACACGTGAATGACGCCGGCGGGACTCGGCCGAACCCAGCGGGCATTCAGCCTGTCGAGCACGGAGAATCACTGGGGAGGGGGGGGGGGGGGGGCAGCAGCGACCGCACTGGCTCCATTGGCACTGATTCTCCAATCACCGGAGAATCAGCGGCCCAGCGTCGCGGGATTCACCCCCTCCCCCCCCCCGGAGATTCTCCGGCCCGGCGCAAGATCGGAGAATCCCGCCCCTGGTCTTCCAGAAACATTTGATAAGGTGCAGCACAAAAGAGTAACACTCAAGGTAAGATCACATGGGATTAGGGGCAATTTATTAGCTTGGCTAGAAGACTGGCTAACCGACAGAAGGCAGAGAGTCAGGATAAATGGGTCTTGGTCTGGTTGGCAAGATGTAACTAATGGGGTGCCTCGGTGTTTGGTTCGGCGCTTGGGCCCCAACTATTTAAAATATATATTCATTACTTTAATGTCGGCAAAGAAAGTACTATAGTCAAATTTGCAGATTACATTAAAATAGGTGGGACAGTACGTTGGAATGAAGAAATACTAAATTTACAAATGGATATAGATAGGTTAGGTGAGTGGGCCAAAATGTGGCAGATGGAGTTTAACATGGGTATCCATTTTGGTCGGAAAAATGGAACAGCAACGTATTATATAAATGGAAAGAAACTTCAGAGTGCTTCGATGCAGAGGGATCTGGGGGCCCACGTGCATGAATCACAGAAAACATGCATGCAGGTACAGCAGGCAATAAGGAAGGCAACTGGAAATTTGGCCTTTTTAGCCAAAGGAATAGTGTATAAAAGTAGGGAAGTGTTGCTGCAAATGTACAACACATTGGTAAGGGCACACCTGGAGTACTGTGTACAGTTTTAATCCCCTTATTTGAGGAGGGATGTAATTGCAAAAGATGCAGTTTAGAGAAGGTTCACTAGATTGATCCCAGAGATGAGGGGTTTGTCTTATCAAGAGATTGAGAGGTTTAAGCCTATAGTCTCTCGAGTTTAGAAGAATGAGAGGAGACCTAATTGAGGTATACAAGATGATAGTCAACATCTTTTCTTAAAGGTAGAGGAGTCTAGAACTAGAGGGCATAGGTTTAAGGTGAAAGGGGAGAGATACAAAGGAGACAAGAAGAGAAATTCTTTCACACAGAGGGTGGTGAGCATCTGGAACGAGCTGCCAGAGGCAGTGGTAGAGGCGGGTATAATTTGTTCCTTTAAAAAGCAGTTAGACAGTTACATGGGCAGGGTGGGTATAGAGGGATATGCCCAAATGTGGGCAAGTGGGACTAGCTTACTGATAGAATCTGGGCGGCATGGACAAGCTGGGCCGAAGGGCCTGTTTCCATGCTGTAAACATCTATGACTCTATGATAAAAGGTAGTGACAAAGTAGACGCAGAGGGAAGTTTCCTCTTCTGGGACAATCTAGAATGAGTGGTCTGAGTTTTAGGATAAGGGGTAGCAGATTTAACACAGAGATGTGGAGAAATTACTTCTCTCAAAAGGTCTTGAATCTGTGGCGTTCACTACCCAGAGTGTGGTGCATGCCGCGACGTTAAGTAAATTTAAGGAGGAGATGGGCAGATTTTTAATTGGTAATGGGTTGAAGGGTTATGGAGAACAAGCAGAAAAGTGGAGGTAAGGCTGAGAGGAGATAAGCCATGATTGTATTGAATGGCGGAGCAGACTCTGATGTGTTGGGTAAGCTGGGTATACGAGGACTGCGATTACTGCAGAGACAGGCTTCCAACACTTGAAGAAATGCAACTCGATTTTATTGAACACTTGAATATATTGCATGCTTTAACTGTGGGTTGACACTATGCTGACTTGACTGGAGACCTGAGGCTAACCTGACCAGACTACCTTACTACCACATGGTGTTTTTTCTAGTTGCTGCTCACGAGCTCGGACTGTCTCAGAGGCTGGATCCCAAGAGAGAGGGAAATCTAGTACCCTCTGGCTTGATAGTGGTCGTGTCCTGTCTGGTGATTGGCTGCTGTGTTCTGTGTGCTCACTGGTCATCCTGTGTGTCAATCACTGCCTGTCTGCACTTCATCATATACCTGGATGTATATTATGACAGACTCGAGGAGCTGAATTGCCTCCTCCTGCTCCTAGTTCCTATGTTCAATCCAGTCAACAGGAGACATGCATTGTGTTAAAGGATAAAAGTGATGGCTGTGGGATATGTTGGAGTAATCAACATATTCTATAAAGCAAAAAGTGGGCCACAGGGCTATGAATAATACTGGGGATAACTTAAAAATGGGATGATTCCCAGTTGCTCTTTGAGGATCACAAGTAATTATAGATACAAACAAATAATAACAAGAAAACTAGGCTATCCAGTTCAATCTGTGACATCATTCAGCCATCATGCGAGCAAATGTTCCGAATCATATTTCCCTGTCCTGTCCCCATTTCCCCTTTTCCTTCATCTACCAACCAATCTATGAACAACATTGGATGTCCTAATCAATTGTAGCTGTGGTTTCAGAGAAGAGAACTGGTTGATAATCTCGTCACCTCATTTTCCATTGCGTTAATTGCTTCCTGACCAATGCTTTGAATTCTAGATGTTTGCCAATTAATTTTAAGTCCCAATGGAATTGGAGTTGTCTCAACTGCAGTGACGCTGCTTTCTAAATGCTGTACAAAATAACTTAATCAACCCTCCTGATCCTGCCTGTAACACTGAAGTTCATATCCTTGCTCTAATTATAAATACGTTCCAATTACTTGTTATATCTACTCAACTCAATGACTTCGTTTCACCGAGAGATACAAGCACTTGCTAAAGATCCTTAATCTTGTTATTAATAACAGAAATACATTGAATACAGGGGCTGGTTTAGCACAGTGGGCTAAATAGCTGGCTTGTAGTGCAGAACAATGCCAGCAGCACAGGTTTAATTCCGGCCTCCCCAAACAGGTGCTGGAATGTGGCGACTAGGGGCTTTTTACAGTAACTTCATTGAAGCCTACTTGTGACAATAAGTGATATTATCATTATTAATTCATTAGACTGCTACTTTACAGAGTTCTTTCTGACCCTACCAAGCTGTCCAGACTCTGCTTTATATTTTAAAAATTGTTACTCTTCTATTTTCTTGCGTATTTTTTAAAGACTGCCCGTGCATTTTCCTTCTGGATGATAACAATGGTAGCTAACAGTCATGCACTCTCAAGTCTCTTCCTGTGCCATACCTTACTAGCAGAGAGTCTATGAGAATATGCCAAGATAGCTCAAATTATGATATTGTCCGTTTTTTCTCTCTGGGAAATTGCAAATCCTACCTCCTAAGAATCACAGAATTGAATCAGTATTTTTTTCATTAAATAGCAGTGATTTGGAGTATCTCAATCAAATGGCAGTTCCTTACCTCTAATCATTGATATGAATAACAGCAGACTATTTGGCTGTGGGGTGCATAATTGCCAAGCACAGACCAATCTTCACTTGCCATACATACACCTGCCAATAGTAACTCAACAGTGAAGAGGAGAAAGTATCCTGATGTTCCCCAAAGATGCTTCCCCACCATCCTCATCAAGGGCACTGTGGCCAATTGTAACATTCCCTAATACCATCCATGCTGAGCTCTGGTAACTTAGCACAGATAAGAGACCAAACCTAGGATCTTCCTGATCTCTATGACTAAATACCACCTTGGTCATTGCATTAATCTACTGAGGCATTTGAAGATACTGTCTGCAATCACATTAATGAACTCAAGATTCTAGATCAACTTGCAATTGTAATCAGCATTTTATTGGAATAATTTTACCTTTGCCATTTTTCCCACCAACTATTTCATCTATTTCCCGTACCAGCCTCCCTGGACAGGCGCCGGAATGTGGCGACTAGGGGCTTTTCACAGTAACTTCATTGAAGCCTACTCGTGACAATAAGCGATTTTCATTTCATTTCATTTCATTCTTGTATCAGAATTTCCTCTGTAATACTCTAACTTCTACATTTTGTTTGTCAATGAAAGCATTGGCCTCCTGGAAAACCTAGGTAGATAAATGCAAAATAAAACTCAGATCAGTTTCAAAGGTGAGATGCTTGCAATTTCTAATATTGTATTGACAGCTGTGCTTCTCAGACTCTAGTTGGTAGGAAATGTGTTGAAAATACAAAACAGATTTCTCTTGTTACAAAATAAAAACTATGACATTTGATTAATCCGTTCAAAAATATTATTGATTTCACCATTATTTAGCAATCACATTCACTTGCAGATAATACCAATGTTCATTATGGTACAGTTAAGGTGGGTAAACAGAGTTGGGTTGTACTTCAGCCATGATCTTCTTGGTTTGCGAGGCTGAATAGACCCACTCCTGTTCCTATTTCCTAATTATGTTTTCCACCCTTTAGAATGGGTGGCATGGTGGCACTGTGGTAAGCACTGCTGCCCACAGTGCCAGGGACCTGGATACGATTCCTGTTTTGGGTGATTCGCTGTATGAAGTTTGTACGTTCTCCCCGCTTCTGCGTGGGTTTCCTCTGGGTGCTCTGGTTTCCTCCCACAATCCAAAGATACGCAGGTTAGGTGGATTGTCCATGATAAATTGTCCCTTAGTGTCTGAAGATATACAGGGATGCGTGGATAGGGTGGGGGAGTGGGCCGAGGTAGGGTGCTCTTTCAGAGGGTTGGTGCAGACTCGATGGGCCGAATGGAAGCCTCCTGAACCATAGGGATTGAATGGATGCATATTAAGCACTCATTGTCTACACAATGTAATTCATGCCTGGACCCAACTGTAACTTCAGAATGTTAAATTAATGTTCCTCTAATTTTTAGGTTATCAGCTGTTGCTTGATGCCAGTTCCTCCATAATACTGTTGACGCTAAAACAATTTAACACTAATAGTTGTCACAGTTTTAAGGAGATTCTGATTTCAATTGTAAAAAATGAAAATTTGCAAGTGCTGAATGATAAAGTACCCACAAACGATGTTGAAAGCACACAGCAGCTTGTTCAAAAAGAAAGAGGAAGCTTTCACTGGCCTTTTTCTCTCTCTCTCTTTCAGATTACCATTGACCTGCTATGCACTTCCAGTATGTTTCCTGGTTGCAGAAGATGTTGTCAGAGAGCGCTGCTAAGATTTGCCACTGTGATGAGAAAACAAAAAACAAATTCAATGAGCATGGACATTAGGCTGAAAAAAAAAAGGCATGATCAAAATTCGATGATAAAGGACATGAGTCAAAGTTTGATTGTTTTTCACAGTAAACAAAAAACAAAACTAAAAAGAGAGGAATTATTTGGCTCGGGCTTGCCTTCTCAACACATCGGCCATTCCTTACCAATCATTTCAGAAAAGCAAGGATGTCTATGCTATAAACTGCAGCTTCCCCACCTTTCTTTGCAGCCCCTGTTATTCAACTTTGAAATTATATCCATCAAGATTTGGGTATACAGTCAGCATAAATGTGCAAATTGTCACACCATGTACGTTATTAGCATATGCCAAACACAATTTATATTTAAAATGTGATACGGTAAGGATTTCATAGAACACCTTCCCTTTACTCAACCATAATTGTGTAACACTCTGTAAGGCCCTTACTTCTCAGGAAACAAAGTTTGCAGTACTGTTTAATGCAGCCTAGTAGATTCAAGGTATCAAATAATAATCTTTATTAGTGTCACAAGTAGGCTACATTAACATTGCAATGAGGTTACTGTGAAAATCCCCGAGTCGCCACACTCCGGCGTCTATTCTGGTACACTGAGGAGGAATTCAGAATGTCCAATTCACCTAACAAGCACGTCTTTCTGGATTTGTGGCAGGAAACCGGAGCACCCGGAGGAAACCCGGACAAAGGGAGAGCAGGCAGACTCCGCACAGACAGTGACCAGAGCCGGGAATTGAACCCAGGCCTCTGGTGCTGTGAAGCAACAGTGCTAACCATTGTGTTACCGATGCTAAACTACCATATTTCCCATATAGCAAACCCATCTGCATGTGGGTGCGTACTTTTGTGTGTGTGTGTGTGTATTCCTGCCAACTCCAGCATGATGCCACCACAAAACACGTCTTTCCCTCATCCCCCTGTCAGCATCAAACAGGAAGCACTCTCGTGATATCCTGGTCCACTTCTCCATCATGCCCAACTCCTCATCCCTGTCCCACAGCACCTTCCCATGCAATCGCAGAAGGTGCAACATCTGCCTCTTTATCTCCCTCCTCGCCATTCAAGGCCCCAAACTCTCTTTTCAGGTGAAACAGCATTTCACTTGCACCTCATTCAATTCATTCCACTGTATTTGCTGCTTCAAATGCGGTCTCCTCTACATTGGTGAGCCTAAACGCATACTGAGTGACCACCATTGCTCAGCCTGAAAGAATAACCCCAACCACCTTGCTGCTTGTCATTTCAAACTCAGCATCTTGCTCTCATGCCCACGTGTCCATCCTTGGCCTGTTGCAATGCTCCAGTGAAACCCAGAGCAAACTGAAGGGGCGGCACCTCACCTTCTGATGAGGTACGTTACAGTCCTCAGGACTCAACATTGAGCTCAACAGCTTTAGACTGTGACCTTTCTCCCCCATCTCAACTGTTTTTTTAATATCTCAAACATTTTTTTGTCCCTGTGCAAACACCGCCCCTCCCCCGCTGGGCCATCTGTCACTTTTTCTTAAAATTTGCCGCATCTTTATTGCAACCGTTTCCAGCTCCCACCAACCACTGTTCCAGCTGTTGCAGCCCCCCTTATACAAAATAGCATTTGTCCCTCTCTTTAGTTCTGAAGACAGCTCATGCATACTGGAAACATTAATTCTGTTTTCTCTCCCTACTGATGCTGCCAGACCTGTTGAGGTTTTCAGGCATTCTTTGTTCTTGTTTCAAATTCCAGCATCCGCAGTACTTTGCTATTTTTGTGTCAGTATTTGTGCAGATTAGGGTCTGAAATGCCTCATTTTAATCAAAATAAAACAGTGCAATGCTTGTTTTTCTCCACAATAACTGCAAAATCATGGGAACGCGTGGCTTTGTTACATGCAATGTCTTCAAAACCTGATTTCATCATTCATTAATTGCAGAAACCGCTTCAATAAAAGAAACATTTCATGCTGTTGAAATTCATCACTCCTGTGCTCCCAATAGAGACCTACAGCCCGAGAGAGTGCAGGGTTTGGAGCTGGGCACCCCGGCAGTCATTCTCTAAACCTCCGATCAACTTACATTCCTGAGTTAGGATCCCAGGTTTAATTCTTCTTGTGGGGGGTGGGTGCGGGACTCCTACAAATGCCTCTCCAGTTTACATATGTGACAGAAAGGAATAATAAACTGTATCGGATGAATTGTATAAAGGTTGCTCCATTGTGTTCAGGCAAAACTGAACAAGGCCTCAATTGAAAAGTACCACCACCACATCTGAAAATCCGATGTACGGGGAAGAGAGAAAAACATTGTGCCACTGAATGGCGGCTCTGGTCTTTGACTGGAGGCTAATGCAGCCACCCTGCTGGCAAAGTGATGAGAGCTGTCCACATGGTGACAACATGCTGCTATCTGAAGATCATCATTAGCTTTAGAAATGCAGCCAGGTGCAACAGAGGAGCTATACTATTGCTCTCGATTTAAGCTATATTTTGGGAGGCAACTGGATTGGAAACTAGGCACCCAGATTACGTAACCATGCTGTGGGATTCAAGAAGTCAGGATGAAATTAAATGCCAGGGGAACGTCAGCACTTCCTTTCCTCAATGGTATATTTTAGGCTTGGGTTGCCTGGATGTGAATTATAAATGGTCCATTGCAATTCCGTTCTTGCTTTACTGGAGACAGGAAGGAGCATAACGTGACACCCGGTATGATAGGCTTGGCATCACAATGTCCTCACTGCTGTTAACAAGAACACCAACCGAGATTGATAAAATGAGGATGCTAATTAATGAAGGAGAGTTACCCAAGTCTCGTCAGTGAATTCTGAGGTAACATACTGCCAAAGAAACCCCAATAACTTTCACATCCAGATGAAATTTGAAGGAGAAAAATCAGTAAAGTCTATTCATTTTGCCTAATCAGTGCAAAGCCCTTGTAAGAGCCGAGCTACAATTGTGCCGCTGGTGATTCTGTGTCACAACTAATTACTGCTTAATAGTCGTCACCGGGACAAAGCCTCCTGTTTTAAAGAGAAGTCTATTTCGCGCCCCATTCAAACTTAATCTGACGCTGAATGGTGGAGATTACATGAGGTAATACAGCGGTTATTTCTACCTGCTGCAGTTTATAAACTCCGTCTCCAGCCGAGGCACTTCTTTACAAAGATTATTTGTCATTAAAATGCTCAGTCGCTTTTTAGATCTGGATGTTGCCTACACTTTCAGAGAGGTTTTTTTTTTCTGAAGGCAGATTAGCAGGATTAAGAAAGGCTCACATATGTTCGGTTTCGCTATTGGTATTCAGGACATCACAGCGTTGCCACCACCCAGGAAGATGGTAGAGGCTCCTGAGCGAAGTTTGAAATCTGCGTGAGGAGGGAATTGCTCAGCTAGTGAAATAATTGGCTCATCAAATGCAACTGGTTGTATGAAGCTGACCCCAAACTGACACATTTTTTTGGGTTTAAAAAAAAAAGAAAGTTTGTTTTTTTAAGTCATTTTTAAAAAACTTCTACTGTTCCCATCTTGTCGGAAACGAGCTTCAGTGACTTTTGTTTTGTCAAATTCCAAAGTGAATGGGGAATAGGTTTCAATTTAAAGGGGTAAGAAAAT